>NC_044039.1:65017690-65345815 GCF_901765095.1 Microcaecilia unicolor | reverse complement strand
CCCTGCCCCCTCCATTCATCCTTTTCCAGCAATTCCCCTCTCTCCCTGAGCCCTGCCCTCCCAATCCATGGCCATCCATGTTTCTCTGTCACCTGCCCCCTCCATTCATCCCTATCCAGCATTTCCCCTCTCTGCCTGAGGCCTGCCTGCAATCCATATCCATCCATGCCCATCTGTCCTCTCCATTCATCCCTATCCAGCAATTCCCCTCTCCCTGAGTCCTGCCCTTCCAATCCATGCTCCTCTGTCACCTGGCCCCTCCATTTTCCCTATCCAGCATTTCCCCTCTCTGCCTGAGGCCTGCCCTGCAATCCATATCCATCCATGCCCATCTGTCCCCTCCATTCATCCCTATCCAGCAATTCCCCTCTCCCTGAGTCCTGCCCTTCCAATCCATGCCCATCCATGCTCCTCTGTCACCTGGCCCCTCCATTTTTCCCTTTCCAGCATTTCCCCTCTCTGCCTGAGGCCTGCCCTGCAATCCATATCCATCCATGCCCATCTGTCCCCTCCATTCATCCCTATCCATCAATTCCCCTCTTCCTGAGTCCTGCCCTTCCAATCCATGCTCCTCTGTCACCTGGCCCCTCCATTTTTCCCTTTCCAGCATTTCCCCTCTCTGCCTGAGGCCTGCCCTGCAATCCATATCCATCCATGCCCATCTGTCCCCTCCATTCATCCCTATCCATCAATTCCCCTCTTCCTGAGTCCTGCCCTTCCAATCCATGCTCCTCTGTCACCTGGCCCCTCCATTTTTCCCTTTCCAGCATTTCCCCTCTCTGCCTGAGGCCTGCCCTGCAATCCATATCCATCCATGCCCATCTGTCCCCTCCATTCATCCCTATCCATCAATTCCCCTCTTCCTGAGTCCTGCCCTTCCAATCCATGCTCCTCTGTCACCTGGCCCCTCCATTTTTCCCTATCCAGCATTTCCCCTCTCTGCCTGAGGCCTGCCCTCTCAATCCATGGGCATCCATGCTCCTCTGTCCCCTGCCCCCTCCATTCTTCCTTTTGCTGCAATTCCCTCTCTTCCTTCCATGACCCCCCCTCGCATCCATGCTCCTCTCTCTCCCATGTCCCAGCCTGGCCCGCCCTCTTGTTCCCCCCCCCCCCCCCTTCGCATCCATGCTGTTGTTTTTCTCCTACCCTCCTGCTCCCAGTGTTCAACTTTGCTGCTCACCCTCTTCTATCCCTCCAACATCCCCTTTTTTTTTTTTTTAATTTACCTCCGTGGTGGCGGTTCCGGCAGCGCAGCGTCAGGGAAGGGGGCGGCGTTTCCGACGTCTAGCCTTCCCTTCGCTGTGTTCCGCCTTCTTCTGACGTCATCATTGACGTCAGAAGAAGGCGGAACACAGCGAAGGGAAGGCAAGGCTACAGACGTCGGGAGCGCCGCCTCCTTCCGTGACGCTGCGCTGCCGGAACCGCCACCACGGAGGTAAATCTAATATACTGAAACGCACCGTGCGTGGGTGCGATCAGTTTGTTTGTTTGTTTTTTCTGCCCTCGCGATCCGTTTATTTTTCCCCGCCCTTGACGTCATGATGTTTGACGCGAGGGCGGGGCAGCGAGTCTTGGTCAGTGGCTTCACCACCACGAACTTACGAACCGTCTGGGAGTCTGAGTGACTTCAGAACGTTGTCCTCAGAACGTTGAGGGTGCCTTTTATTATATTAGATAATGACAAACAATGTAAAACAACCAAAAGAGAGAGGCATTCAAACAGTCTCACTACACCTCCCTGCTAAGATACCCTGTTGGAAATGCCAGTAAGTAACAATCAAGATCTTAAACTTAATATGGTAGCTCACTGGAAGCCAATGCTTTGAAGGAGAATTATATGGTCAAATCGACTGCTCTGCACTAACTGAAGACATTTGAGGGATATAAGTAGTACACACCTTTGCCACAAGTTTCATGAATGGAATTACTCCAGGTCTGTAATTGCAGATACATAAATATAAGGCATGCCGATGCTGGGTTATTCCATTATTCTATAATGGAACCCAGGTGCCCAGATTTCTTTATAGATTATACTCTATCACCACTAGGAGCTCCCTAGTGGGTATTTGTCCTAGTACAAACTTTTACAGTGGTACTGATGGCTTGAGTGGAGCGAACTGGCTCTGAGAGACTCCCCCTTTTTTTAATCCCTCAGGTATCAGTCACTCTTTCTGGCCTAGGCAACTGCCTAACTAATAACCAAGGCGTCACAAGGTTTTAAAATAAACAAAATATTCTTTATTCTGGACAACATAAATCTCATTCCACTAAACAATGCTGCTCTCTTTCTTTTTTAGAGAGCAGGGGTGTGACAAAGTATCCTTTGGCTTCCAATCACAATTACATCAATGAAAATTAATTAAACTTTCACTCTCTGTAATATGTGTCTGGCAAACATATATCACACATCAGTTTCCCTTTAAGCACAATCCTTCTTTTCCGAAGAAAGGGTAAATCTCAGGTTCTCTTTTACAATCCAGAGTAACCCTAACCCCTCTTGGCACAACCAGGGTAACTCAACCCCCCTCCCCTCCTCCTTCTGGGACTAACCTTAACCCAGGAAATGCCAGCCCATCTTTCACACACACCAAAGGAATTCCAACCCTTACCTAGGCCACCAGGTACAACCTTTTTATGCCCTTCCTTCCAGACGGTTTTCTAATCTGCTGAGTTTAGCTTGTACCTGCCTTGGGCATTTTGTTCCTTTAGGGACCCGCAGTATCCCATGGAGCCTCAGCCTGTACTGACTCCATCTATATAAATGAAATCCCCCCATAGACGTTCTGAAGCTCACTCCATCTGTCCTGAACTCCTGTCCTCCTGGTAGGCTAGGCTATTCGGACTACTCACCCTCAGTCTCAGCCACGCCCATCTGGGCCGTAGGCCACGTCCCATCTGCACATAAAAAGCACCCTCAACATTCTAAAGCACACTCTGAGGCTTCAACAGTTCGTATGTTCGAAGCTCTGTAACCATTTTTAAGCACACTACATCTCTGCCCCGCCCTGACCTTTCAGAGAAGGGAGGAGTGTCGCAGCTGCACCGCTCTGACCTATCAAAGGGAACTGAAACAGGAAAAGGGAGGTCACACCGAATGACGGACCTATCAGAGGCAAGTCAAATAGAAGAAGGGAGGAGCATCAGAGGCCAAGGGGACGGCCGTATCTATGTCTCATAGGTTTCCTTGCTTTCTTTTCAATGTATTGCAGCTGCAGCCACTTAGGTAAGTCTAGCAAGCCTGTCAGCTACTGAATACAGAAAGCAAAAGATAGCATGTGGGAACTTGCTCCATTTTGTTCTCTGGAATGCAGTGATTATTATACAAATGGTCTTGCTTTCATTATTTTGGTAGGGGCTGCCTTCATGACTGTCCACAGTCCCCCCAGTCCTGACACCTGACAGGGGGGACAGGGAAGGACACTCACTGTCTCACATACGCACTCGCACACACTCATTCTCACATACACACACGCTCTCTCACAGACACACTCACACCCACTCTCTGTCACACACACACACTTGCACATTCTCACTCTCACACAGTCACTCTCACAGACACTCTCTCAAACATACACACTCCACGCAAAACCTTGCTAGTGCCCATTTCATTTCAGCCAGAAACGGGCCTTTTTTACTAGTATTTATATATTTAGATTTTGCTCACACCTTTACAGTAGTAGCTCAAGGTGAGTTACATTCAGGTATGCCTGGAGGGCTCACAATCTGGTATATCTGTAACCCAGGAGGTCTCAACCCATCCTCTCCTTCTCTTGAGACTACTTGATACTCTCTTCTTATAGTGGTTGGTAAAGTTGCCCAGCCACACCCTTTTCCTGAGACTGCTGTGCTGATTAGCTTAGTGCTTTTCCCACCAGGGAAGCAACAGGTTTCTGCACTACAGCTCCCGACAGACACAGCTTCCTCCTCAGGCTGCCTGCTAAACCTCTTTCTCATAACGGATTTCTAGGTACTCCCCTTTCCTGGAACTGCTGTGATTAGCTTATTTATTTATTAGGATTTATTTACTGCCTTTTTGAATGAATTTACTCAAGATGATGTACAGTAAGAATAAATCAAACATGAGCAATATACAATTATAGCAGTAAAAATATTCAAATAACAATACAAAGTATGGCATTAGTGCCTTTCCCACTTGGGAAGCAACAGGCTTCTGCACTACAACTCCCTGCAGACATAGCTTGCTCCACAGGCTACCTGCTGATCCTCTTCCTCAGGTCTGGTTTCCAGCTACCCCTCCCCCAAGGCTCCTCTGCTTGGTCAAAGGGATTTTCGCTGGAAGCAGAGGGCACCTGTCTTAGGCAGGGGTGTAGCTACAGGGGGCCTGGGCCCCTGCAAACCTCATCCAGGCCCTGGTTTGGCTGGTGGGGGTCCCCAACCCCTGCCAGCCGAAGCCTTCTTTAGCACCGGTCTCCGGCGCAGCCGTGTTCGCTGCCCTGCTCTTCTTTCTTCTTGCTCCTCCTGTGCACGCTGACGCTCCTTTACGTGAAACTGAGGAGGAGCATCAGCGTGCACAGGAGGAGAAAGAAGAAGAGCAGGACAGCGAACACAGCTGCGCTGGAGACCGGCGCTGAAGAAGGCTTAAGCTGGCGGGGATTGGGGACCCCTGCCAGCAAAGGTATTTGTTTTTGCGGGGGGAGTAGAAAGGAGGTGAGGGGAAGGGGGAAGGAGGCGAGGCAGTGGGGGGGGGGGGGGGGGGGGGGGGGAAGTGAGGTGGTGGTGGGCGGCGGCGGGGCAGTAGTCAAAATATGCCCCCAAACTCCCACCACTAGGTCTGGCTACTCCCCTGGTCTTAGGTAAGGATTTCTGCTTTCCTTCTGTACCTTTGGGTTTTAACTAGGTAGCAGCAGGATACTTCCTAACCTGTGTGATTCCTGGGGTTCTGACACGGCAGCTGTGTCACAACTCTCACCACACTGCTTTGGGGTGCCTAAATGCAGTCAGTCCAGAAGGTAACTACTAAAATGGTCAACGGTCTTCATCATAAAGCATATGGGGACTAACTTAAAGATCTCAATATGTATACTTTAGAAGAAACTTGCACTTATATATTGCGTCTGCTCCCACAATCCCTCTATACTTAAGTCCAAGCATTCATTTCAATAATTTTTTTCTCTCTTAGTGTCCTCAGTTGTGCACATTACCAAGATTACTAAATGGCAATGGTTCCTGCACACCTCTCTTCATCGGTACACTTTACCCACACTTTTTACTCATTTAGCACTATTGTTCACTTTTATATTTTTATAGTTTTAATTGTCAATACTCATCTTTGGAAAATACATCAAGCTCAGGGGTTGGTGTTACTGCCGACATGCATGTTTCGCCCTTAACAGGGCTGCTTCAAGGACTACCCCCTATAAAAAATCATATACAAAGATTAACTTCAACGATATGGTGACAGAGACATATACTTAACTACTCATATCACCCCACCGTTATAAATCCTCTCACTCACCCTTTGCCGTTTAGCGCCAGCTCTGCTCTAAAGTTAAAGGATCTTCCCCTTGCAAAGATGGCCACGGCGTCTCTCTAATCCCCTATTATAATCTATCAAACCTGACGTCACCTCTCTTCCTCCCGATTCAAGCTGAGACGGATCTGAAAGGGCAAATAATACAGATGGAAGATACATTAAAGTCCAGCCAAATACCAGAGGATTTTGATAAACGGATGGGTGAATTGAAGAATATGGTGCGGGCTTTGAAAGAGTCCATTAGAGAAGTTAAGATCAAGAAGCTTAAAAGAGATGAGCGGGATTACCAGTTTGGGAAAATATATACCTGGTACAGGAGAGATGGCGGGACCTATGGTAAGAAGAAGGTGGCCTTTGAGGGTTCGTCCACAGATAGTGAAGAATTAAGCGCTGGTAGTGAACCAGAACCAAGTGAGCAGCAGGGGGAAGAACATGGAAGAGGGGGAATGAGAACAAGAGCGAGAGATATACTACAGAAGCACCCGGTGGGGAGAGATCGAGTTTGAGACCACCCGGGGGAATCCCGGGGGCGGAGCAGTCGCAAATAGTTGTGAATATTTCCAATGGAATACTGACTCAAGACCAATTACAAGTATTGAAATTAGGATTGGGATATGTACCGACTACTAGGCATGATCTATTCCGTCTGCGGATAGCGATGTATAAATTTTTCCGCAAATTACAGTGTAAAGTATATTTTTTGGACCATCCTAGTTCAATACATATTTCAATTGTAAAACCATCCTCTAGGTGGATACCTCCTGGCCCTACTAATGCAGTAATTTCTACATTCAAAGATCTGGTACTTAGGGACCTGGAGCGCTTGGAGAAGAGTGGAAATGCACATGGATGGAGGAATAATTTATCATCTAGACAGTGGTCAGCTTTAAAAGCTTTATGTGAGGACTCTAAAAATATAATTTTGAAAGCAGATAAGGGAGGTGCCACGGTTGTTTGGCAACGGGAGCTATATCATCTGGAGGCTACTCAACATTAGCAGCAGCATATAGAGTATTGCCTGGGGACCCCATGGAGGGTTTGCAAATGAGAATTAAGGAACTGATAACCCAGGCAACAAAAGAAAATATACTGACATTGAAGGAGAGTAGGTTCTTGATTGAAACAAATCCACAGACACCTAAGATCTACTTTGTCCCAAAAGTACATAAAGATGTTATCAAACCACCTGGACGCCCAATAGTGTCTACAAGATTATCTGTGCTGGAGCCCTTGTCGAAATTTATTGATGTGTTTTTACGGGAGCAGGTAGTACGGATGACATCATATCTTAAGGATTCTACTCAATTTTTGAGAGAGATTGAATTGCTTGATGGACTTATAGAAGATACTTGGTTAGTGACTTTGGACATTGTATCATTGTACACCTCAGATGGGGGCTATGGATGTTATACAAGAAGTTTTGGATTTGCGACAAGGACCTCAGAGGATACCATCTGAATTTATCATTCAACTAGCTGAGCTAGTTATTCATCATAATTATTTTTGGTATCAAAATCAGTATTACCAACAGATTGAGGGAGTGGCGATGGGGGCCACAGTGGCACCCTCAATAGCGACATTATATATTGCAAAGATTGAGGAGCAGCAAATATATCCATCTGAGAAGTTTAAAGGGGTGGGTTTATGGAAACGATTTCTCGATGATATATTTTTCCTATGGACAGAGTCAGAAGAAGCTTTAAATGAGTTTGTGGGATGGAGTCATTCCGTGTCAAGTGGACCAGGGGTCCCCACCTCACCATCTCAGATTTTGATGAAATTTGGTACATAGTTTCATTATGATAAAAAACTAAGCTGTGCAAAATTTTAGTTCAAAAGACTAAAAATTGGAGATTCTAGGGGACCTCAAGTAAGGGTTGCAAAATGTCGCCTGAGCAAAAATGACATTTTGGGCCAACTTCCAGAAGCTGTAAAACTGGACGTTTTAGTAGTACAAGGGGGATATTTGGAGAACCTGCACTACTTTTGGGGCTTAATGAACTGGCAAAACCCCATGTTCCTAGTCCTCTTACATTTTGAATGGTTTAGGCTCAAACTTTGCCAAAAAAACTGCAAAAATCAATTTACAGCGATGTTGAGGCTGCTGTAGTTTCTAAACTAGTTGGCCTTTCAGGTTGATTTTTGGTAGGTGTACTAAATGCACGGCTGTAATGAGGCATTCCAATTTGCAGCACTTTCCTTCAAGTGGTTGAAAAATTATAAGCGTTCAAAGTTGGTATAAAAAGCATTGTTGCCCATTTTGGGCTATCTTTGATGCTCTAGATCTCCAGTGGGACAGCTTCAATATTCTTTCTTTTAGCACCATTAGAAAGAGCAGATTTCCTTCTATCAGAATATGTAGTTTTCATTTTGGAGTCTCTTCATATAAGGATTGCAAAAATGCCCTCAAATGTTTGCGGGAAGCAGCCTGTGATTTCTTCACTACACCCTTGATACAAGTGTAGTAAAAGTGATTCTTCTTTCAAAAAGCACCAATTTTTTAAAATAAAGAACACATTATGTTATAAAACTGTATTCAAGAAAACTAAAAAACAGGAATGTTTTTTAGGATGTGGAAGGCTGAGGCCAGGTTTCATAACAGGTTTAAAGAAAACTGCAGTCAGTTAGGATGACCGACTTGGCCAATTATGATTGGTGGACCCTGTTGCAAGGCGTCTGAGTGTGTGTTGCTGGTGTTTCTTTGACCTCTTAGTGAACTGTAGGCATCAAAGTAAGCCTAGCAACAGACACTCAGGAGCCAGGAGGTACCAGAAGCATACAATTGGGCAATGAAACAAACAATTCTGCCTTGCAACAGGGTTCACCAATCATAATTGGCCAAGTCTAACTGGCTAAAGAAGTTTTCTTTAAACATTATGTTATAAAGCTGTGTTCAAGTAAACTAAAAAACAGTGTGGAAACCATTGTATACATACTTCTTGTTGAAGAAACTCGCACCTGCACCGACAGGCTCATTTATATTGAATTAAATGCCACAAATGAAGATATTAATCACTTTAGACTGAAGTAAAATTTTACCCATTGAAATCCTTATTGCAAGAATAAATGCGTTTGTTGAACTGATGCTAATGGTCATCAACGGATCCAGAAAGATCAGATGAATTTCCACTTTGCTCAGTTGGCTGTTCAAGTACATCAGAGTGTCATTTACTGACATACAATAAAAATAAAGGTTTGAAATTAATTGAAGAGCTTCTGCCTGATCAACAGAAGTTGTTACAAGAGCGTTCTGGTCAACTTTTCGATGCTGGATCAACTATTTGCCTTCATCATGAATCCTTACTGTTGAAAAAGTTTGAATTTTTGCAAAGAACCTGCTGTAACCCATTTTCCAAAGGTGGTCATAATGTAAAAAGGGACTTAAGAGTGCTGGATGACACACTAGCAGCCCAGCTAAAGGCCTTAACAAGCACAATATTTGTGCCGGGTCAGAAACTATGTCCATCTTGTCGAAAAGACGTCAGTAACAGAGCTGCTGATTCTTTATCATCATCAACAACAGCAGATGATGAACACAGTGACATTTCTGGCAAGTTGAACACAAGTTTGACATCTCTTGGTATTTCTCCATTAAAGTTCAAAAAAGTCAGCAAGCGTGATGTACGAGGCTACACCAAGCGCAAAATCAGGCGAGTGCAAAATACTTTGAGTCATCATCTTGCAGTTGCTGGTGGCTTAGACCTAAATGAGTTTGAAACTCAACCTTCTACCAGTCAGAAATGTGACAAATGTTCTGATTATGATGACCTGCTAAATGAGTTGAAAAACAAAGTCCAAGTTTCAGCAAATCATGCAGAAAAACTGCAAATACTAACTTTAGCACCAAACAGCTGGTCTATTGAAAGAACTGCCTCAGAATTCATGGTTTCAACTAGAATGGTTAAAAAAGCAAGAAATCTGAAATCAGTTTGTGGAATTCTGGCAAAACCAGACAAGAAGAAAGGTAAAGTTTTACCAGAAGAAACAGAAAAAAAAATTCTTGGCTTTTTTGAAGATGATGAATTCAGTAGACTGTGCCCAGGGAAAAAAGATTTTGTCTCTGTCAGAACTGGCACTGAAAAAATTCAAATGCAAAAGCGCTTGCTGCTTAGCAATCTAAAAGAAATGTATGTTGCATATCGTACTCGAAATGGGCCAGAAGTGGGTTTTTCCAAATTTTGTGAGCTAAGGCCAAAATGGTGTGTCACTGTTGGCTCATCTGGTATGCATTCAGTGTGTGTTTGTGTCATTCATCAAAATGTGAAGCTTATGCTTGCTGGAAGCCATCTGCTGAACGAAGATTACAAAGCACTGATGGCTAAAACTGTGTGCAATTTGGAATGCAAAGAATGCATGCTTCACAGGTGTGAAATATGTCCAGGTAAAGATGTGCTTGAAAATTACCTGACGGAAGTGTTCAGTGATGCTGACCCAGGTGAAACAATCGAGTTTAAGCAGTGGGTTCATACAGATCGCACCACACTGGAGACCAAACAGATGTATGTTGATGATTTTGTATCTGAGCTTGCATTGAAAGTTTCAAACCTGTCAATTCACCATTATATTTCCAAACATCAGACACAATACTTAAAAACTGTTAAAGAAAACCTAAATCCTTGTGAAATTGTTGTTCTCTTGGACTTTGCTGAAAACTACTCCTTTATTGTCCAAGATGCTGTTCAAGGTTTCCACTGGGAAAACAGTCAAGCTACACTGCATCCATTTGTTGTGTACTTCCGTGATGCTTCAAGTGAAATTCAGTGCATAAGTGTTTGCATAATAAGTGACAGCTTGCAGCATGATGCAGTTGCTGTACATGCATTCTTGGAAAAATTAATCGCGTTCTTGAAAAGCAAAATTGGAGAAATAAAATATGTAACATACTTTAGTGATAGCTCAGCTGCACAATACAAGAACTTCAAAAACTTTGCCAACTTGTGCTATCATCAAACAGAATTTGGAATAAGTGCACAGTGGAATTTCTTTGGCACAAGCCATGGCAAGTCACCATGTGATGCCATAGGTGGTACAACAAAGCGACTAGCTGCTCAGGCTAGTTTGCAACGACCTAAAATATCCAAATTCTCACAGCACAAGGCTTGTTTGAATTTTGTGATCAAAAAATAAATAAAATCAAGTTCATTTTTGTTTCCAAGGATGAAATTGAATCTTCAAGATCTGCACAAGAGGAAAGATTCAGTAAAGCTTCCACAGTTGCTGGAACTCGTGAAAATCACCAGTTTATTCCCATTGACTTGAACCAAATTTCAGTCAGTAGAGTGCCAAATGATTCCTCCTCATTTGTTGTCAAACTTTGTCAGTCAGATGACCCAGTGAGTGTACCTGGCATAAATGTGTCTCAACTTCAGCCTGGGCAGTATGTTGCCTGTGTTTATGACAACAAATGGTGGATTGGCAATGTCTGTGACACATCATTTGAAGAACATGATGCCTTGGTCAACTTTATGCATCCATGCGGGCCTGCACGATCATTTCATTGGCCTAGCAGAAGAGATTCTTGTTGGATTTCTGAACAGCATATTCTAGCAGTTCTTCCAGTACCAGCAACTACAGCACTTGGACGACAGTATACATTTCCAGAAACAGCAGTGAAACTTATCAGTGAAAAATTCTTGTCACTTCAGCACTGAGGTTTTACTTGGGAACCATTAACACACTCCCATTAGGCTTGAGAAACTAGGCAAAGACAACCAAATGAGGCTTGGGAACCTCAAGTAAGATGCCCACCTTCAGGCTTGGGAACCTGTGGCAAGTGGCTGGACTTGCCTGGCTATCGGGCGTGACCTCTTGGCGATGAGGTTGCCACTTCCTATTGAATTGGTAGTGGCGTAGCCACCATGGACCAACGCATGCTTAAAGCAATTGAGTGACTTATACAGCAATTAGAAACATCGATGGGCCCTATATCCGTTTCATCTATCATTCAACAATACTGGCCAAAAAACACTTTTTTTTGCAATCCTTATATGGAGAGACTCCAAATTGAAAACTACATATTCTGATAGAAGGAAATCTACTCTTTCTAATGGTGCTAAAAGAAAGAATATTGAAGCTGTCCCACTGGAGATCAAGGGCATCAAAAATAGCCCAAAATGGGCAAAAATGCTTTTTATACCAACTTTGAACGCTTATAATTTTTCAACCACTTGAAGGAAAGTGCTGCAAATTGGAATGCCTCATTACAGCCGTGCATTTAGTACACCTACCAAAAATCAACCTGAAAGGCCAACTAGTTTAGAAACTACAGCAGCCTCAACATCGCTGTAAATTGATTTTTGCAGTTTTTTTTGGCAAAGTTTGAGCCTAAACCATTCAAAAAGTAAGAGGACTAGGAACATGGGGTTTTGCCAGTTCATTAAGCCCTAAAAGTAGTGCAGGTTCTCCAAATATCCCCCTTGTACTACTAAAACGTCCAGTTTTACAGCTTCTGGAAGTTGGCCCAAAATGTCATTTTTGCTCAGGCGACATTTTGCAACCCTTTACTTGAGGTCCCCTAGAACCTCCAATTTTTAGTCTTTTGAACTAAACTTTTGCACAGCTTAGTTTTTTATCATAACAAAACTATGTACCAAATTTCATCAAAATCTGAGATGGTGAGGTGGGGACGACCTTTAAAATTGGTCCACTTGACACGGAATGACTCGATGGCTAAATACCCTGGATGTGAATATAACTTTTACTAAAACAGCCAGTAAAACAAGTCTTGAGTTTTTGGATATTTGGGTGTCCAAGGAGGGGGACAGGTTGTGCACTACTTTATATAGAAAACCTATAAGTAGGAATACATTGCTACAGTTTGGTAGCTGTCACCCGTATAAACTGAAATGCAGTTTGCCTGTTAGTCAGTTTTTGAGGGCACATCGTCTGTGCTCAAGTTGGCAAGAATTTAAGAGACATTCCCAAGAGTTGAAGATTAGATTCTTGGATAGAGGCTATCCCAAGTCTGAGATAAAAAAAAGCCTATTTGCGAGCACGGTTTGCTCAGAGACCATTGTTATTGCAGGAGAAGACTTTGGTGGAACAAGAACTTCTGACATGTGTACTTCCATATACTAATATGTCCCAGAAGATGGTTCAAGTGATAAAGACGCACTGGCATGTGGTGCAGTTGTATCCATGCTTCCAGGACCCTACCTTGATATCCTTCACCAGAGGCAAAACTATTGGAGAGTGGCTAATGCCCAATAGATTCTATGAGCCACGAAAAAGAGATGATAGTGGACACCAGAGCGTGTGTGGACGATGCCAGTGGTGTCGATTGGCAATAATTGGGTCTGAATGGAGTGCTCCAAATGGCAAGACAATACGTGTTCGAGATAGGGTGGATTGTGAAACTAGGAATGTGGTGTATGCGATTCAATATCCCTGTAAAATGATATATGTAGGGAGAAGTGCACGTCCTATCAAAATTAGGCTAACGGAGCATAAATCCCGTATTGTTACTAATACCCAGGCTCCTTTAGTGGAGCACAGGATGGAGAAGGGTCATCAGGTGGCAGATATGAGGTGGAGGGTGCTGGAGCATGTAGATGAAAGGGTGGAGGGTGGATCAATAAATAAAGTTTTAAATTTTAAGGAGCAGTGGTATATATTTACTCTGCAGTCTGTGACGCCTTTGGGCTTGAATGCAGAATTGGAGTGGGCATCTCTTATATAGTCTGTGGTAAATTTCAGCAGCTTTACCCTGTTAGGAATCGGGAGGAAGAGAGGTGACGTCAGGTTTGATAGATTATAATAGGGGATTAGAGAGACGCCGTGGCCATCTTTGCAAGGGGAAGATCCTTTAACTTTAGAGCAGAGCTGGCGCTAAACGGCAAAGGGTGAGTGAGAGGATTTATAACGGTGGGGTGATATGAGTAGTTAAGTATATGTCTCTGTCACCATATCGTTGAAGTTAATCTTTGTATATGATTTTTTATAGGGGGTAGTCCTTGAAGCAGCCCTGTTAAGGGCGAAACATGCATGTCGGCAGTAACACCAACCCCTGAGCTTGATGTATTTTCCAAAGATGAGTATTGACAATTAAAACTATAAAAATATAAAAGTGAAGAATAGTGCTAAATAAGTAAAAAGGGTGGGTAAAGTGTACCGATGAAGAGAGGTGTGCAGGAACCATTGCCATTTAGTAATCTTGGTAATGTGCACAACTGAGGACACTAAGAGATAAAAATTATTGAAATGAATGCATGGACTTAAGTATAGAGGGATTGTGGGAGCAGACGCAATATATAAGTGCAAGTTGTTTGAAGCCCCACAGTGACTACACGGAGAAGGAAGCCATTGTGATTGTTTTATACTTTAGAAGAAAGGCAGGAGAGGGGAGATATGATAGAGATATTTAAATACCTCTGTGGCATAAATGCCCAGGAGGCGAGTCTCTTTCAACTGACAGAAAGCTCTAGAATGACGAGACATAGGATGAAGGTGAAAGACAACAGGCTCAAGAGTAACCTAAGGAAATACTTCTTCATGGAATGGGTGATGAATGTGTGGAAGTGGTGTATCTGATTCAAGAAAGCTTGGGACAAGTACATAGGATCTCTTAAGGGAAAGGAGGGGGATAGGAAATGGTATGGATAGGCACACCGGATACACCACATGTTTTCTAGGAGCCTAAGCCACCTTATATGTGGAGTAAGGCTGCAGTTGCTATCTCTGTGTATGTCAGAAAATTGTACACAGAGGAGCACAAAGTAGGAGAGGACATTTCCTGCCCGCTGCCACTGATCCTTTCACCAGTGCCGCCGTTTGTTTAAGATGGCTGCTGAGAGGATCAGCGGCAGCTGGCAGGAAAGTGTGGGGACTTTTCCTGCCCAGAAGCAAGCCACTAGACCACCAGGATGATGCAAGGTATGTGTGGGGAGGACCATAGCCACCAAAAGGGGGGGGGGGGGCAGGGGAGACAAAATTCCCCGGGCCTGGGTCTCCAGGGGGGGCCCAGCGCCACAGTCCCACCTGCCCTCCGTTGTCGACTGTCTGCCACCGGACCGGGCCCCCTGCATTAAAATCACAGCACCTCTCACCTCCGTGTGAAAGCGCTGCAGGCAGCAGATTGCCTCCCTTCGGGCCTCCTTCCCTCCCTGTGTCCCGCCCTCGTCTGACGTAACTTCTGCGAGGGCAGGACACAAGGAGGGAAGGAGGGCCGAAGGAAGACGATCTGCTGCCCTGCTGCCTGCAGCGCTATCACACGGAGGCGAGAGGCGCTGTGATTTCAATGCAGGGGGCGGACGAAGGGGGGGGGGGAAACGGCGGCGGCCTCGGGGGGTCACAGCAGGGGCGGGACCCCGGGGGCGGTCTTGCCCTGGGCCCGGCACAGTCTCTCGGCGGCCCTGGGGAGAACATCATCAAGGGCTGGAAGAGAGGTGAATGGGAAGGAGGGATTTGAAGACAGGGTAGTCTCTGTTTCCCCTTCCCTGTGCAGCCGCCATCGCCATACACTCAAGGCAAAGCAAGCAAACCTATGAGCTGCTGCATTCACATTGTTCTTTATTGTTGGTAGCATTTTTACTTAATCTCAGTTATATTTTCAAACATACTGACTTGTGTAGCATATGGATGTACACAGAGGAAGTATAGCGAAGATACCTTTAGCAGGTATTCTCCAAGGACAGCAGGCTGATTGTTCTCACATGTGGGTCGACGTCTGCGTTGGCCCAGGAAACGGAATAAATTTTGAAGCAGAAATAAAAAGTATTTTGCCTAGAGTCTTCTGGCGTGTGAATCACGTGCACCACGCATGCGCAGACGACTTCCCGCCCATCGCGCAAGCGTGCCCCTTAGTTAAATCAAAAAGCATAGAACTGCACATCCCTAGTAACGACCCTGTGTTTTTACATTTTAAAAGTATGCATCTTTCGTGTCACCCCCCGTTTTTCTCATAAAACACTTGAAATTATTCATAAAATTTCCTAATTAATAAGTGACAAATTAACCAAAATTCCCCTCTACCAACTATAGCCATTAGAATTCCCAGCTGTGTGTCCTAAAGTGCGCTAGCCCCCCATAAGACAAATTCCCACCTCACAGGCACAAATTAATTTTTCCTGGGTCAAGACCCCTATGACTCATCCAAGGGATATCCCTAAAGACCTCATCCACAAAAAAAGAATTTTCCAAAAATTTTCCCCGAAGCCCCAGCAAACGTGGTACAAAAATCGTATTTTAAAATTCAAATAAAAATATTTTAAGCCCAAAGGACCTCTTACCTGGTTCCCTTAATATGGAAAAGGCCATCTCCATCCTCCAATTTGGTCCAGTTACCCCGTTGCAACTCCATTTAAAAACCGTGAAAATTCACAAGTTTTCATGAATTGAATCCCTGGCTTTGTTTTGGGCCAACTTGGAACTCTGGAGCTGAACTGAGCATGTTAAAACGTTTTCACATGCTCAGTAGGCTCCCACCTGGCAAGCTAGGCCCAAAGCCAGCCATTTTACTGCCAGGCTGCTGCCTGCCTCCCCTTACTCACGACCAGTGAGGCTGGTCGTGTTTTCATGTGGCTCTAGGTCTGGACCCCTCTGGAACCCACCACTGGCCATTGGCCACCAATGCAGCCTTGGACTGTGCCAAAAATGGCCTGAAAAAATTTGGGTTTCTCCTGCCAACCTCTGGGACACCCTTCTACCCTGGAAATGGTCCCAACCTGCCCCAAGAACGCAGCAGGTTAAACTTTTTTTTTCCCTTTTAAAACTTTTTTCCTCTACCCCTTTACACATATACTACCAAAATGTAGATCCCCTATGGGTGAGGTTTGAAGCGGATGGTAAAAGGATGTAATCACGGTGTAAAGGCCCCACACTCAACACTCACCAATTGGGGAAATACAGAGAAAAATAAGGAAATTCTGTATTTGGTATAGTGTGCAATTCAAGATGACATAGGAATTTCCTTTGATGTTTCAATTTTTAAAAAAATCTGACAGCATTACACACTGAATGTTGGATGAACTTAATGTAATTTATTGCACTAGATGGTTTATTAAAATGCTTGCAATAAATAGATTTTTTTTAAAGAAACTGTATCTACAACATAATATTAAAATGTTCAATTGTATGTACATACAAATTCTAAAATATAAACAGTTTTATATATGTTATAAGAGAAGCAAATATGAACTGCAACTTATCCCTTTAAATTCTAGACAACATGTGTATTGTTAACTACGAATTCTCATTTACTCAAGTCCTCAAAAAACCCATCAGATACGTATAACTCCTGATTAACTAAATTGTTCTTAGAATTTATTTCAGCTATAACACCCCATCCAAGAATTTGATCCCTTGTGTCACTTTTCCAGGGATCAAACTTCACCACTTAGAATGAGCAAATGCTTCTAAATGTAGTATCCCTGCAACACTGTCAGCCGTGATGCTTGCACTTAGCTGTTTTTTGTTGATCTTTCTTGAATGCAAAACCTTTGGTCTTTCTTGACGTTGGTGCACTTGTAGATCTGACGCTGCCCCTCCTGAGTTGTTTAGCCGCCTCAGTACTCCGATTAGATTCTGCCAGGGAGCAGGATCCTGGAACTTGAACACCTACTACACTATGCTTTAAAAATTAATAAAAAACCCCTAAACCCTATCTAATACGGGAGATTAAATAACCCTTTCACGTGACCTTTAAGCCACTTCCCTAACTAGCTTACCCATAATAAAAGAAAATATAATTATTTCACCCTATTCTAATCCCTCCCACAAATAGTATTTTCCCAGAGTCTTGAAATGTCTCAGTGTAGAATTCCTTTATAACCAAGCCCACTGACACCATTAAATAGCTTCAGAGATGTTAGAATCCTCTATTTCTGAACTACTCACAGCTGTTCTGTATTCACCAAAACTTTCAATCCCTATAATCATTTATTACTTCCTGGGGTAATTTAATTTAAAATATCCAGGGTTTTTTCCTCACTCATAAGTCTCCCTCAAAATCCTTTTTTTACCAGACAGAAATGAAATTGCACTTAAATTTGTCACATCTGTCAGGGACTCACAGTGACAAGCCTCCCCTGCTTATTCAAACTATTAATGCCTGCCTGGTAAATTGGTTTATCTTAGTATTTCAACCCCAGCATTATCATCAGAATTTCAGTCACACCTGTTAAAGCCATAAATACGCGGAAGGCTTTCCAAATTTATACATTGATTCAGTCACATCACTCAATGCACTTTAAGTACTACAACACTCTATTAAACCATTAAACCCAGAGTTTTTACTCCCAGCTAACCAGAGACCATGACTACAGGTCTTGTCAGCTGTTAACCTACCTCCCAAATGCCAATTGTAAGGTTTAGAACCCACTTCCCAGCACAAGCCTCCAACACTCTAAACCCAGGTAAAACCCCTTTTAAAGGAAACATACTCTTATTTATTTTTTTCCAACCCTTTACAAAAACAACATAACAGTTAAACATAGTGTGAAAGACCCGTCCCTCCTCAAGGAGGATCTTGCCTCTGCCTTGGAGACTCCGGCTAAGGAGCAGGATTCATGCCCAGCCTCATAGCCCCACTGTAATCCACAGGGCCGGGCATAAGGTAATCAAAAACTCCAAAAGAAAATCAGCAAGTTTTTTATTTCCTTGGTGTTCACAGCCCAGCAGTTCAAAAGAAAACAGGAATCCAAAACATAACCTCCACTGTTTTCCCTTCTCAGGGCATAAGCACAGCAGGGTAGAAAGCAACACAAACCCCACTGCTTCCAGAACTCAGTTTGTTCCCCCTTAAACAGTCCTACAGCTCAGTGCTCCCCTCCCCCCTCTGGGGGGAGAGCGTCTGCAGACTGCAGTAAAAAAAAAACACAAAACAAGAAACCACTGCTACCTGTCTTCTCCCGGTGCACTGGCAAACAGTTAAAAAAAAAACCCAGCTTCCTTTCGCTGTGAGCAGTTCACACAGGGGGGGAAACAATAATCCCTCCCCAAAACAACACACGTTTTACTCTGAATAGTTCAGTAATCCACAGTTCAAAATACAGCCTGAACTCTCTCTAGGGAGATGCAAGGGTCCCACCCTTTCTGGGTCACACCTTCAATATCACTGACCCTCCTCCCGCATGATCCTTTTTCTTTCCCCTTTCAGCCCAGCTGCCATACCAAGAGGTCACCTGCTTTCTCAGCTTTTTCCCCAATGATTGAGCCCATGCTGCTATGTCCATTGGTTCCTCCAGGCTCTCCTCTCTCCTTGGCCTCTTGCCACTCCATAGGTTCCTCGTCCCATCCACTTTTCAGCTGTTCCTCCTTCTCCTGATTGCCCCCTGGGGACAACTCCCTGGCCTTGTCAAGGTTCTCCCCTGGAGGCTGCTGGGGAGGATAGTTCCTGTACCAGGGTTTTCCCTGGGGCTGCTGGGTATTGTAGTTTTTCTCCATTTTCCCGTGGGGAGAAACCCTTTTCTCTTCTCTCTCTGGGGAAGTAGTAAAGGCAAGGCTCTGTTCTGTCTCCCTTTTCTCTTGACCCTCCTCACTTCTTCCCCTTTCACTTTATCCACCCCCTCGTCCTCCTCTTCACATACCCCCCCCCCCCCCTTAAGAGACTTCCCCTCTCCGGGTCCCTAGGCTCTGTACCCTCCTCCCCCACTCGGGATAAAGCATCCACATTGCTCAGGGCACTGCCTGGCCGATGCTCCACCGAATAGCGGAATGGCTGCAGAGCTAAATACCAGCGCATTAGGCGGGCGTTGTTATTTTTCATCTGATTAAGCCATTTTAGGGGAGCATGATCGGTTACCAGCTTAAACTCCCTCCACTCCAAATACACCTGACAGGCCTGGACTGGCCATCTAATGGCCAAACACTCCTTTTCAATCGTTGAGAAGTGTGTTTCATGTGGAAAGAGCTTCCTACTCAAGTATAGCACTGGATGCTCTTCCCCCTCATGTTCCTGGGACAACACTGCTCCCAGCCCTACCCCGGAAGCATCAGTCTACAAGACAAACCCCTTCCCAAAGTCCACGGCCTTCAACACGGGCTCCTGACACAAGGCCTTTTTCAGAGTTTCTATCGCCCTCCTTCTTTCCTCCCCCCACTTTAATTGATGGGGCTTATTCCCCCCTCAGCATATCCGTTAGAGGGGCGGACAGGGTGGAAAAATGGGGAATGAACCGGCGGTAATACCCAATGAGCCACAAGAACCCCCTTAGCTGTTTCTTCGTATTCGGCCGGGGAAACTCCTGGACACCCTGGACTTTGTCAGTAAGCGGCCTCACCTCGCCCTGACCTACCAGATACCCCAGGTATTTCATCCTCCTCTGGGCAAAGTGGCATTTCTCTGGGTTAAGCATTAGCCCAGCATTTCGGAAGGAACTAAGCACGGATTGGACCCGGGCCACATGGGTATTCCAGTCCCGGCTGTGAATGACCACATCGTTCACGTAGGCTGCAGCATAGTTTTGATGTGGTCGCAGAACCCTATCCAGAAGGCGTTGGTAGCTAGCTGACGCTGAGTTCAACCCAAAACGCAACCAGGTAAATTGGTAAAGTCCCTGGGGCGTACTGAAGGCCGTCTTAGGACGGGCCTCCTCGGACAGGGGGATTTGCCAATACCCTTTTGTCAAGTCTAAGGTGGTGAGGAACTGGGCCGTTCCCAGCCTATCTAATAATTCATCAATATGGGGCATGGGGTAAGCATCGGTCCTTGCGATGGTGTTTAACTGCCGAAAATCGATGCAAAACCTCCATGATCCATCTTACTTAGGCACCAGCACCACAGGGGGACAGCCTATAAGGCCTCTGCCTAACCACCTTCCCCTCATCCGTTACAATTTCATGCTGCAGCACATGAGTTTGCCCAGGACAGGGTGTGAGGACATCCTGAAATTCACTCAGGAGCTCTTGCATTTCCCTTTTCTGGGCAAACCCTAACTGGGCGTTAATGTCCGGTACCCCAGTCCTAAAAATCTCCCTTATCTGGGGACCCAGAACCTCCTCTGCCTCCACTTTAGCCAGAGCCTGAAACCCTTCCCTCTCAACCCAGGGCTTCATTAAAGTAACATGGAAAGTCTGTCCCTTTCCAGACCCCCGGGTTACTTCATACGTCAGAGGCCCCAATCTCCTGCGCACCACCCAGGGTCCTTTCCGCCTGCTCTCAAACTTGTGCGGGCCTCTGATACTAATACGAGGACTTTATCCTATGCGGGAAGCTGTACAGACAGTGCTTCCGGGGCAGGCTGAAAGCAGCGCTTACATCATTGCTGATGCTGCTACTGCTACCGGAAGGAAGCCTCGAAGTTGAAAGACGACGTGACAGGAGCGGAGGGGGAGAGCGATACCGCACTAGTCCGGTGGGGGAGGGGGAAGCGATGGGGGAAAGCGATGCCAGCCAGCCAGCTGCCAGACCAAAGGGAAAGGGGGGTGGAGAGAGGAGGATGTGAGATGCCACATCTAAGGGGAAAGGGAGGAAGGAAAGCAATGGCAGGGCATGGGAATGGGAAAAGTGGGGGTGGAGAAAGGAGTGAGAGTGATGGAAGCAAGAAGGGGAGGCAAGAGAAAGGTGGGATGCATGAAGGAGAGGAGAGATGCATGAGGATGCTGGAGGAGAGAGAGAGAAAGTGGAAAAGTGCAGGGGAGAGTCAGGGACATGCAAAAGAGCAGGGGAGAGCCAGAGAGATATGGGGAGAGAAAAAGGGGACATGGAAGAGAGCAGGGGAAAGCCAGGGACATGGAAAACAGCAGGGAAGAGCCAGAGAGAGATGGGGAGAGAAACAGGGGACATGGAAGAGAGAAGGGGAGAGCCAGAGAGAGATGGGGAGAGAAAGAGGGGACATGAAAGAGAGCAGGGGAGAGCCAGAGAGAGATGGGGAGAGAAAGAGGGGACATGAAAGAGAGCAGGGGAGAACCAGAGAGAGATGGGGTGAGAAAAAGGGGACATGGAAGAGAGCAGGGGAGAGCCAGAGAGAAAATGCTGGATGAAGAGGGAGGGAGAGAGATGGAGGGAGAGAGATGGAGGGAGGGAGAGAGAGAGAGAGAGATTAGTGGAAAGATGGGGAGAGAAAGAGGGGACATGGGCAGGACAGAGAGAGAGAAAAGCTGCTGGGGAGAAACTGGGGGAGACCCTAGCTGTCAGATGGAGAAATGCTGAATGAAAGAAGGGAGAAAGAGGGAAAATGCTGGAAGGAGGGGGCAGAAAGAGAGAAGACACTGGACATAAGGGTAGGGAGTGAAAGAGGAAAGACACTGGAAGGATGGGGATAGAGAGGACATGCTGAATGGAAAAGTGTCAAGAGAGAGAGAACTGTTTTGAAGGAAGGGGAGATAGGAGACAATGGATGCAAGGAGAGGGAGACAATAGACGAAAGGATTGGGAGAGGGTAATGGGTAGAATGATGGAGAGAGAAAGAGGGATGACACTGGATGGAAGGGTAGAAGAGAAAGAGGGAAGGTGCTGGACATGGATGGACGGAGGGGAGGGAAGAGAGGAGAAATGTTGGATAAGGATGGAGGAAAGGAAAGACAAAGGAAGGAGATGCACACAGATGGAGTGGAAGGGAGAGAGGAGAAATGCTGGACATGGATGGAGGGGAGGGAAGACAGAGGAAGTACATGCACATGGATGGAGGGGAGGGGAGAAATGCTGAATTTAAGGGCTGGATTGGAACACTTTGAGGGCAGATGCTGAAACTGGAGAAAGGATAGGAACAGGGCTACAGATGGTAGGCAGGACGCATAAGGACACAGGAGGATGGTGGACATGTTGAGAGAAAAAATATCAAATGGAAAGAAGACACTGGGACCAAAGCGAATAGAAAAACTAAATGATCAGACAACAAAGGTAGAAAAAAGTATTTTATTCAGAATTTATTAACTGGAATATGTCAGCTTTTGGAAATGTGCATCTGTGATATTTTGCTTGTAAGTTTCAATTTTTCTAGTATTGCTGCATGCTGAGTCTGACTTCTTGAGGTAACTCCAGTTTTGCCTTCATATCTGTTGTGCCATGTGTTTTTCATGTGGAATCAAGGTGCAGAATTCTACTAGTGTGTAATATTTACAGCCCTTTTTGGTTTTTGTTTTTTGGTTCACTAGGTTGCGTACTGGTGTTTTAGAGCCCGGTGTAATTACAGTGCTGCCTTTCCATGCATAAGGTTGTAGCTCGTCCTGTCCTTGGAATTAGTGCTGTTATGGTTTGCTAAGGTTATGAGTGTGTATAGTGTTTTGCATTGGAGAGATTGTGTATTGGCCTTACTGAGGTGGCACCAAAACATCGGAAAGGGTTTTAGAGCCTAAATCATGACACACTACCTCTTGAAGAATCTACATATAGTCGTTAATAAAAGGAGCTCATTCTGAACACTATCCACCCTAAAAGGGTGTTTTGTGGCTCTACATGAGAATTGTGATATTATGATCCCTTGTTTCATATTGTTGACGGTCTGCATTTTCCATATGGGTGGTATATTGGTGTATTAGGGTCTGCCTAGTGTTATGGTACAGTAAGGTTCTGAGTGTGTTTTTGCACAAATTTGTGCATAGTGGTTTACAGTTGAGCGATTGTGGTTAGTATATGCTTTGAGCAACCACTTTATTCTTTGACATATGATACATATCTAATATCTAAATTTAATAAAAGGTATCAATTGTGACTATTTTATTTTTACTTATTTTTTTCTGTGTTAATTGTGGCTATAAGCTCCGCCCCTGGTGCCACCCCTAACCCTGCCCCTTTAGCCTCCCCAAACAGTTGGGCCACCGACCGCCTATGACTGACCCTTGTCCCGCATGATCCTTTTTCTTCCCCTTTCAGCCCAGCTGCCATACCAAGAGGTCACCTGCTTTCTCAGCATTTTCCCCAATGATTGAGCCCATGCTGCTATGTCCATTGGTTCCTCCAGGCTCTCCTCTCTCCCTCTCTCCTCGGCCTCTTGCCATTCCATGGGTTCCTCGTCCCCCCCACTTTTCAGCTATTCCTCCTTCTCCTGATTGCCCCCTGGGGACAACTCCCTGGCCTTGTCAAGGTTCTCCCCTGGAGGCTGCTGGGGAGGATAGTTCCTATATCAGGGTTTTCTCCGGGGCTGCTGGGTATTGTAGTTTTTCTCCATCCTCCTTTTTCCCGTGGGGAGAAACCCTTTTCTCTCTCTGGGGAAGTAGTAGAGGCAAGGCTCTATTCTGTCTCCCTTTTCTCTTGACCCTCCTCACTTCTTCCCCTTCCACTTCCATTTTATCCACCCCCTCGTCCTCCTCTTCACAATAGAGAGGCCAATTCAGTCCGTGGGAAGCAGTCTGCCTAAGCACTGCGATTGGCGCTAACCCTGGATATTCAATGCTCAGCCATTTCCAGTGACTGGCATTGAATATCTGAGGGGAGGGGGGCAGGGTTGGTCGGCTCAACATAACTGGCTATGTAAATATTCCCTATATCCAGGTGGACTCAACATGGATAGTGACTTTCAGTTGTTTTATGACAACTTTATAAATGTAAATTTTTGAATTATTAATTTATGTAATTTTTTATATCTACTATCCTGCTGATATTCAGCTCAATTTAACAGGCCAGAAACAGCTGCTGACCGGTTAAATAGTGCTAATAATCAGTGTGAGATAGCCGGTTATCGCCAAAAAGGTAACTGGTTATATTGCAAGATAGCCAGCAATATTCAGCGCTGGCTGGTTACATTTATAGCGGTCAAAAATAGGATTGCTACACAGGTGGTCCAATTTGGCTGCTAAACTTAGCCGGCCGGCACTGAATATTGCTTGCTATCATGTGATTATAGCGAAGATACTTACTTGTAGCAGGAATTCTCCGAGGACAGCAGGCTGATTGTTCTCACATGTGGGTTGACATCCACGGCGGCCCAGGAATCGGTAAAAAAGTTTGCAAGCAAAATAATAAACAAAGTCTTTTGGGAAAGTTCCGTCGCGCGGGCAGCACGAACCGAGCATGCGCAAATGACTTCCTGCCTGCCTCGCGAGCGTACCTCTTTAGTTTAATCAAAAAGAATAAAAACAAATAACAACTCCAAAGGGGAGGAGGGCGGGTTTGTGAGAACAATCAGCCTGCTGTCTTCGGAGAATACCTGCTACAGGTAAGTATCTTCGCTTTCTCCGAGGACAAGCAGGCTGCTTGTTCTCACAAGTGGGGTATCCCTAGAAACTAGGCTCACTCAAAACAATGAACATTGGTCAATTGGGCCTCACAACGGCGAGGACATAACATGGATTGACCTGAAACCAAACTCAACTAACAGCAGCCTGGAACAAAATCAAAATGGGTCTAGGGGGGTGGAATTGGATTCTAAACCCCAAACAGATTCTGCAGCACTGCCTGCCCAAACCGACTGTTGCGTTGGGTATCCTGGTGAAGGCAGTAGTGAGACGTGAATGTGTGGACCGATGACCACGTTGCAGCCTTGCAAATCTTCAATGGAGGCCGACTTCAAGTGAGCCACTGACGCAGCCATGGCTCTAACATTATGAGCCGTGACATGACCCTGTAGAGTCAGACCAGCTTGGGCATAAGTGAAAGAAATGCAATCTGCTAGCCAACTGGAGATTGTGCGTTTTCTGATGGCGACTCCCCTCCTGTTGGGATCGAAAGAAACAAACAACTGGGTGGACTGTCTGAAGGGCTGTGTCCACTCCACGTAAAAAGTTAATGCTCCCCACCCCAGGAGGGATGCATCCGTCGTCAGCACTTTTTGTGGCTGAGGAATTTGGAATGGACATCCCAAGATCAAATTGGATTGAATCGTCCACTACTGCAAGGAATTCCGAAAGTCTTTGGACAGTTGGATCACATCCTGTAGACTTCCCGCAACTTGATACCACTGGGAAACTAGGGTCCATTGAGCTGATCTCATGTGTAGGCGTGCCATGGGAGTCACATGAACCATGGAAGCAGTGGTGTGCTGGAGCCGGCTCGCACCAGCTTGCAAGAGCCGGTTGTTAACTTTGCTCGGCTCTTGCGAGCCGGTTGTTGAAACGCGCGAGCCGGCTCTTCTCCTCCCTCTCGATCCCTCACGTCACCGACCTGACCTGACTCTTCGAATTCTTCGGGGCAGGCAGTCTTGCCTGCCCGCTGCCAGAACTGACTCTCCCCCGCTGGCGCTGCTGGTTCGCACTTTAAAAATGGCCGCCGAGACTTCCAGAGGAGGCCTCACGAGACTTCTGCTGAAGTCTCGGCGGTTATTTTGAAGCGCGAACCGGCAGCGCCAGTGGGGGAGAGTCAGTTCTGACAGCGGGCAGGCAAGACTGCCTGCCCCGAAGAATTCGAAGAGTCAGGTCAGGTCGGTGACGTGAGGGATCGGGAGGGAGGGAGCAGGGGAGGAGAATTCGCCAACAACTCGGGAGGGGGTGGCAGGGGAGAGAAGGGAGTCGCTGGGCATTTGTGGATGGAGGGGAAAGGAGGGTCACTGAGTATGGATGGGTGCATGCAGGGCAGGGGAGAGGAGGGTCACTGCTGGACATGGGTGGATGGAGGGCATGGGAAAGGGAGGCCTCTGGGTATGGGTGCATGCAGGGCAGGGAAGAGGAGGCAGGAGGGTCACTGGGTATGGGTGCATGCAGGGCAGGGGAGAGCAGAGTCACTGGACATGGGTGGATGGAGGGCAGGGGAGAGGAGGGTCACTGGGTATAGGTGCATAGAGGGCAGGGGAGAGGAGGGTCGCTGGGTGCATGCAGGGCAGGGGGAGAGAAGAAATGCTGGACATGGATGGAGGGGAGGGAAGAGTGAGGAAGGAGATGAGATGAGGGAAAAGAAAGAGAGGATGGATGAAGAAAATAGGCAGAAGCTGAGGACCAGAAATGAAGAAGAAAGGAGGAAAGGAAAGAAATAAATGGAAAGGAAGCCCTCGAAATGGAGTTAAGAGGACAGATAGCAGCAGAATCGGATACTGGGCCAGCATGATCAGAAAAACAGTCACCAGACAACAAAGGTAGAAAAAAAAATCATTTTATTTTCATTATAGTGCTTGGAATATGTTCACTTTGAGAATCAGGTGCTCAACTTTAAAAGTTTATACTTATTTACTTATTTATGGCATTTTATCGCACATTAAACATGAATTAGATTGGAACCTGGGATCATTTAATATTTTTTTCCGGGAGAGTAATGCATTCCCCCCCCGGCTATAGCCAGCTCTGCAATTTGGGGGGGGGGGGGGGCGCACAGGGGGACAGGGGGGGCGCAGAGGGGGACCGGGGAGAGAGCCTGTTGTTAAACATTTACCAGCACACCACTGCGTGGAAGCCATGTGCCCCAGAAGTCTCAACATCTGCCGAGCCGTGATCTGATGAGACACTCAAACCATGGACACTAGGGACAGGAGGTTGTCTGCCCGGGAAGATAAGCTTGAGCTGTCTTTGTGTTCAACAGTGCTCCAATGAATTCCAATTTTTGAACTGGGGTGAGATGGGACTTGGAGTAATTGATCCTGAACCTCAGTAGTTCTAGCACCTGAATAGTCATTCGCATGGACTGTAGAGCGCCCGCCTCCGAGGTGCTCTTCACCAGCCAATCGTCAAGATAAGGGAACACATGCACTCCCTGTCTGCGTAGCGATGCTGCGACTACCGCTAGGCACTTTGTGAACACTCTGGGCGCAGACGCCAGACCAAAGGGCAGTACACAGTACTGAAAGTGCTGTTCCCAGCTGAAATCAAAGATACTACCTATGAGCTGGGAGTATCGAAATGTGTGTGTAAGCATCCTTTAAGTCCAGAAAGCATAGCCAGTCCTTCTTTTGAATCATGGGTGCCCAGGGAAACCATCCGGAACTTTGCTCAAACCAGATTTTTGTTCAGGCCCCTTAGGTCTAGGATGGGACGCATCCCCTCTGTTTTCTTTTGCACAAGGAAGTACCTGGAATAGAATCCCAGCCCTTCTTCCCCTGGTGGAATGGGTTCGACCGCACTGGCCTTTAGAAGGGTGGAGAGTTCCTCTGCAAGTACCTGCCTGTGCTGGGAGCTGTAGGAATGAGCTCCTGGTGGGCAACTTAGAGGTCTGGATTCCAGATTGAGGGTGTATCCTAACCGGACTATTTGAAGAGCCCACCGGTCGGAAGTTATGAGAGGCCACCTTTGGTGAAAAAAACATCAACTTCTCCCCTACTGGCAAGTCGTATGGTACGGACACTTTTAGAGAGGCTATCCTGGAGCCAGACAAAAGCCCGTCCCTTGCTTTTGCTGGGGAGCAGAATGGGCCTTAGTCACATGCTGTTGACGAGAACGAGCGCGCTGGGGTTGAGCCTGGGCAGGCTGCCGAGAAGCAGGAGTGTACCTATGCCTAGAAGTAGAGGGGGCACTCCTCCTCCCTCCAAAAAACCTCCTAGATGAGGAGGCCGTAGCAGAAGGTGCCCGATGGGAGAGAGAATCCATAGCATCATTATACTTCATGATTTGATCAACTAGATCCTCTACTTTTTCTCCAAAAAGATTGTCTCCCCAGCAAAGAACATCCGCCATCCGCTGCTGGACAGAATGATCCAGGTCAGAGACACACAGCCATGAGAGTCTGCACATCACTATACCTTGAGCAGCGATTCTGGATGTCACGTCAAAAGTGTCAAAAGTACCCCTGGCCAGAAACTTGTGACACACCTTCTACTGCCTGACCACCTGGTGAAAAGGCTCGGATTGCTTCGGAGGGAGTGTCTCAACCAAGCTGGACAGTTGATGTATTGAGTCCCACAAGTGTACGCTCGTGAAGAGCTGGTATGACTGGATCTTGGCAGTGAGCATAGCGGCCTGATACGTCTTTCTCCCAAAAGAGTCAAGAGTTCTAGCTTCTCTGCCTGGGGGCGCCAAAGCATTGTATCTAGTACTCCTAGCTCTCTTGAGAGCGGAATCCACCACCATGGAATTGTGGGGTAATTGGGACCTCATCAATCCAGGTTCACCGTGGATCCGGTATTGAGACTCAGCTTTCTTGGGAACCACAGGGCCTGACAGAGGGGCACACCAGTTTTGCAGAAGGACTTCCTTCAGTAACTTATGCAGAGGGACTGTCACAGCCTCTTTAGGTGGAGAAGAATAATCCAGGACCTCGAGCATCTCAGTCCTGGGCTCATCCTCAACCTCCACAGGGAAGGGAATAGCCGTAGCCATTTCCCGGACAAAAGAGGAAAAAGACAGACTCTCGGGTGGAGATAGTCTTCTTTCCAGCGGAGGGGAAGGGTCAGAGGGAATCCCAAAGGACTCATCAGAAGAGAAGTACCTGGGATCTTCCTCTGATTCCCACGAGCGCTCCTGCTCAGTGTCGGATACAACCTGTGTCGAGATACTCAGACACTGGACCTGCCTCGATGCCGAGGAACGATGTCCTCTGTGGCGATGTTGAGAAGTCGACGCCCGATCCAACTGCAGTGAAGCTCCCTCCACAGATGTCGAAGGGGAGTCGGCCTGGGTGGCAGCTGACGATGCCGCAGACGACACCGCAGTCGGAGACCTCACCACAGGAGAAGGGCCAGACACCGCTGCAGCAGATGGCACAGAAGGCGCAAGCACCCCCGACACCGAAGCTGATTGTTGCAGTAAGCCTTCCAGAAGTTCTGGATGGTGCTCGTCGAGAGCCACCATCAGAGAAGGCTGCGGGGCTGGTGGAGAATCAGTGGAGGCTCGGGAGCAGGTACCGGGCTGTCAAGAGACCAATGCATCGGCACATCCTGTACTGAGGGGGAGCAGTCCTCTTGGCGCCGCTTCTTGGGTGCCGACTCTCTCGACGCCCTGGAGCTCGCGTCGAAGGAGAATGACGGTGCTTCTTAGCCTTTGCTTGACGCCTGTCATCAAGACTCCTCGGTACCGATAAGGAAGACATGGAATCCTCACGTCTCCTTGGGGCCGGGTCCGATGAAGGTCAGTCCCAGGGGGCCTGCATAACAGGAAGCCTCGATGCAAGTGGAGACCCACTCAATGCCTCACTGCTCCCAGCGCGAGTTGGTCTCTCAGCAGCCATTACCTCTCTCGATGCTCCTGTCGATGTCGACGCCAGCAACCTCGGTACCAATGTCGAAGGACCGGACTGAGCCCCAGAAAGCTTCCCTTGTTGGGCCTCTTGAGACGCTTGGGTCCGTTTCTTCATACAAAGACACAGACTACAAGCGGCTGGGCTATGGTTGGGCCCAAGGCACTGGATACACCAGGTGTGGGTATCTGTACTTGAGATGGTCCAGTTGCAACGTTTGAAGCCGCTGGGTGTCTTCGATGACATGGAAGAAAAAACGGCTTCGGCGAAATCAAACGACGTGATTGTGCCAAGAAACATAAAGCACAAAAAAAGGGAAAAATAAGAAAACTATGGGAAAACTACTTAAAAAAAAATTCTTTTAAAAAAGAAAATAAAAGCGAAAATAAGCGAAAGTCGCGAAGTGTAGTTCTCTTCCTGGGCCTCATGGAGCGCAGAGAAAACACTGCCACACCTAACCACGGAGAAAAAAAGAACTGAGGCACGTTCGCGCTGCCTGCGCGACGGAACTTTCCCGAAAGACTTTGTTTTTTGTTTTCCTTGCAAAATTTTTTGCCGATTCCTGGGCCGCCGTGGACGTCGACCCACATATGAGAACAAGCAGCCTGCTTGTCCTCGGAGAAAACAGATTACCTTTTCGGTGCTAATCTGTTATCTCGCACTGAATATTAGCACAATTTAATCGGTCAGCGGATGTTTCTGGCCTGTTAAATAGAGCTGAATATGTGCAGGATAGTACATATAAAAAGGTACATAAATGAATAATTCAAAAATAAATTTAACATTTATAAAGTTGTCACAAAATACTGAAAGTCACTATCCATGTTGAGTCCACCCAGATATAAGGTGCGCTAAACGTTAGCGTGTGCTAAATGATCAGACACCCATAGGAATATAAAGGGCTTATCATTTAGCGCAAGCTAACGTTTAGTGCACCTTAGTAAAAGGATCCCTATATCTTAGAAAAAGGGCCCTCTGGTGTCTTAATTCTAAAAATAAACCTTTGTTCAGCCCATAGCAGCACAGTATTCAAACTTCCACCACTCCAGAATCTTTTATGTACAAAAAGTGAACAAAAGCAATATTCCTCTAAGCTATGGCCAACTTCAAGTGTATGGCTGACTAGTGTTTTTTCTTTTATCTGTCTTTTGATCGCACTTTTGTGTTCCATACTTCTAATATTCAGTTTTCTTTTAGTCTTTCCAATATAAATTAAAGCACATAGGCATACTGTGGCATAAACAACTACTTCCGTCCTGCAAGTAGAAAAATGTTTATGAAGAAATTTATCTCCAGACACTGGATCAATAAAGATGTTGGTACACATATTCACTCCACAGACAGAACAACTGTCACATGGAAAATGACCAATTGGGAAATTTTACTTCATTGTTACAAGTGGTGGAAGGCCTGAAGCTACCAACATATCTCTCAGATTCTTCTCTTTTTTTATATGCAATCATTATATCTTTCCCAAAAACTACGGGCAAAATTTGAATAATATGCCAGTGACGTCTCAGAACCGTAACAATGTCACTGGACAAATGTGCGAAATGTAGAGTACATACTATCCTCTCATTTTTCTTTTTATTTAAATAAAGTCTCCCTTTCAACAACGGATGCTTTCTGAATCATTCTTCTATACAAGATAGTGGGTATCCCTTCTCTCTAAGGGCCTTTTCTACTAAACCACACGGCATTTCACATGCCACGAATCACTAGAATGGTGTAGTAAAAGAGGCCCTAAATCTGTTCCTCATGTCATATGATCTCTTATGTAATGTGTCAAAACACAAATGCAGAAATTGGCTAGAGGGTAAATTAGATTTCAGTGACTTACTGTGGCAGCTTTCATAATTTAAACAAATGATCAATGCAGAGTATCGTGAAGCCTCCTGTGCAGGATAATACTTGACAAAATGGTTTCAGGATAATACCTGACAAAAGACACCGAGGCCCCATGAAATAGATACCAAAACCAATTCCACTGAAGGCGTCAGTGAACAGCTGAAATTCTGAGTTGCTCAGAACAAGGTTTGCTTGTTGAAGGAACCTATAACAACAAGAACAGCCATACTGGGTCAGACGAATAGTCCATCTACATAAGTACATAAGTATTGCCATACTGGGAAAGACCAAAGGTCCATCAAGCCCAGCATCCTGTTTCCAATAGTGGCCAACCAAGGTCACAAATACCCGGCAAGATCCCCAAAAAGTATAAAACATTTTATACTGCTTATCCCATAAATAGTGGATTTTCCCCAAGTCCATTTAATAATGGCTATGGACTTTTCCTTTAGGAAGCCGTCCAAACCTTTTTTAAACTCTGCTAAACTAACTGCCTTTGCCACATTCTCCAGCAACGAATACCAGAGTTTACACATTGAGTGAAGAAACATTTTCTCCGATTCGTTTTAAAGTTAATACATTGTAATTTCATTGCATGCCCCCAAGTCCTAGTATTTTTGGAAAGTGTAAACAGATGCTTCACATCTACCCTTTCCACTCCACTCATTATTTTATAGACCTCCATCATATCTCCCCTCAGCCACCTTTTCTCCAAGCTGAAGAGCCCTAGCTGCTTTAGCCTCTCCTCATAGGGAAGTCGTCCCATCCCCTTTATCATTTTCATTGCCCTTCTCTGCACCTTTTCTAATTCCACTATATCTTTTTTGAGATTCGGTGATCAGAATTGAACACAATATTCAAGCTGCAGTCGTACTATGGAGCGATACAAAGGCATTATAACATCCTCATTTTTGTTTTCCATTCCTAATAATACCCAACATTCTATTTGCTTTCTTAGCCGCAGCAGCACACTAAGCAGAAGGTTTCAACGTCAAGTACTAAGCATGATGTAAATAGGAACAACAAACATAGTTTGAAATGTCTATATGCGAATGCCAGGAGCCTAAGAAATAAGATGGGAGAGTTTGAATATATTGCACTAAATGAAAAATTAGATATAATAGGCATCTCTGAGACCAGGTAGAAGGAGGATAACCAGTGGGACACTGTCATACCGGGGTACAAATTATATCATAGTCATAGGGTGGATCGAATTGGTGGAGGGGTAGCATTGTACATTAATGAAAGCCTTGAATCAAATAGATTGAAAATTCTGCAGGAAACAAAACACTTCTTGGAATCACTGTGGATTGAAATTCCATGTGTAAAGGGGAAAAGGATAGTGATAGGAGTGTACTACCGTCCACCTGGCCAGGATGGACAGACGGATGCAGAAATGTTAAAGGAAATTAGGGACGCAAACAAACTGGGCAACACAATAATAATGGGTGATTTCTATTACCCCGATATTGACTGGGTAAAATGTAACATTGGGGCATGCTAGGGAGGTAAAATTCCTTGATGAAATCAAGGACAGCTTTATGAAGCAGCTGGTACAGGAGTCGATGAGAGAAGGAAAAATTCTAGACCTAGTCCTTAGTGGAGCGCATGATCTGGTGTGGGAAGTAATGATGCTGGGGCCGCTTGATAACAGTGATCAAAATATGATCGGATTTGGTATTAGCTTCGAAGTATACATAGGAAATCAAATACGTTAGTATTTAACTTTAAAAAAGGAGACTATGATAAAATGAGAAGAACGATGAAAAAAAAACTTACATCAGGCGTGGATGCTGTTCAAAAACACCATCCTGAAAGCCCAGGCCAAATATATTCTGCATATTAAAAAAGGAGGACGGAAGACCAAACGGCAGCCAGCATGGTTAAAAAGTGAGGTGAAGGAAGCTATTATTGCTAAAAGAAAATCCTTCAGAAAACTGAAGAAGGAATCAACTGAAAATAATAAGAAATAGCATAAGGAATGTCAAGTCGAATGCAAAGTGCTGATAAGGAAGGCTAAGAGGGACTTTGAAAAAAAGATTGTGTTGGAGGCAAAAACACATAGTAAAAATTTTTTTTAGGTATATTAAAAGCAGGTAGCTGGCAAAACAATTGGTTAGATCTCTAGATGACCGAGGGGTAAAAGGGGTGATCAGGGAAGACAAAGCCATAGTGGAGAGATTAAATGAATTCTTTGCTTCGGTCTTCACCGAGGAAGATTTGGGTGGGATACCGGTGCTGGAAATGGTATTCGAAGCTGACGAGTCAGAGAAACTTAATGAATTCTCTGTAAACCTGGAGGATGTAATGGGGCAGTTCTACAAACTGAAGAGTAGCAAATCTCCTGGACCGGATGGTATTCATCCTAGAGTACTGATAGAACTGAAAAATGAGCTTGCGGAGTTATTGTTAGTAATATGTAATTTATCCTTAAAATCGAGCGTGGTACCGAAGATTGGAGGGTGGCCAATGTAACGCCGATTTTTTAAAAAGGTTCCGGAGGAGATCCGGGAAATAACCGGTGAGTCTGACGTCAGTGCCGGGCAAAATGGTAGAGACTATTATTAAGAACAAAATTACAGAGCATATTCAAAAGCATAGATTAATGAGAGAAAGTCAACATGGATTTAGTGAAGGGAAATCTTGCCCCACCAATCTACTACATTTCTTTGAAGGGGTGAACAAAGGATAAAGGTGAGCCGGTTGATATTGTGTATCTGGATTTTCAGAAGGCGTTTGACAAAGTACCTCATGAAAGACTCCAGAGGAAATTGGAGAGTCATGGGATAGGAGGTAGTGTTCTATTGTGGATTAAAAACTGGTTAAAAGATAGAAAACAGAGAGTAGGGTTAAATGGTCAGTATTCTCAATGGAGAAGGGTAGTTAGTGGGGTTCCCCAGGGGTCTGTGCTGGGGCCACTGCTTTTTAGCATATTTATAAATGATCTAGGGATGAGAGCAACTAGTGAGGTAATTAAATTTGCTGATGACACAAAGTTATTCAAAGTCGTTAAATCGCGGGAGGATTGTGAAAAATTATAAGAGGACCTTACAAGACTGGGAGACTGGGCGTCTGAATGGCAGATGACGTTTAATGTGAGCAAGTGCAAAGTGATGCATGTGGGAAAGAGGAACCCGAATTATAGCTACATAATGCAAGGTTCCACGTTAGGAGTTACGGACCAAGAAAGGGATCTGGGTGTCGTCGTCAATAATACACTGAAACCTTCTGCTGCTGCTGCGGCTAGGAAAGCGAATAGAATGTTGGGTATTATTAGGAAAGGTATGGAAAACAGGTGTGAGGATGTTATAATGCCGTTGTATCACTCCATGGTGCGACCGCACCTTGAGTATTGCGTTCAATTCTGGTCACCGCATCTCAAGAAAGATATAGTAGAATTGGAAAAGGTGCAGCGAAGGGCAACTAAAATGATAGCGGGGAGGGGACGACTTCCCTATGAAGAAAGACTAAGGAGGCTAGGGCTTTTCAGCTTGGAGAAGAGACAGCTGAGGAGAGACATGATAGAAGTATATAAAATAATGAGTGGATGTGAAGCATCTGTTCACGCTTTTCCAAAAATACTAGGACTAGGGGGCATGCGATGAAACTACAGTGTAGTAAATTTAAAACAAATCGGAGAAAATCTTTCTTCACCCAACGCATAATTTAACTCTGGAATTCATTGCCGGAGAACGTGGTGAAGGCGGTTAGCTTAGCAGAGTTTAAAAAGGGGTTAGACGGTTTTCTAAAGGACCAGTCCATAAACCACTACTAAAAGGACTTGGGAAAAATCCACAATTCCAGGAATAACATGTGTAGAATTGTTTGTACGTTTGGGATGCTTGCCAGGTGCCCTTGGCCTGGATTGGCCGCTGTCGTGGACAGGATGCTGGGCTCGATGGACCCTTGGTCTTTTCCCAGTGTTGCATTACTTATGTACTTTGCTTCTAGATGACCCCGCAGCCGGGACACCCCAATCAACATCTGGCATATTGAAGTCACCTATCAGTAGCACTTCCCCTTTCCTAGCTATCTTTTTTTTTTAATATCTTTATTGAGTCATGGGTAAAAAACAATAACAGAAGAACTAATCAAGCTTTCTTGTACCTCACAGGCACTTGTAACAATAATTAGCAGGTAGGCAACCACCCATTTATATAAACATCACAAGGCTAGTATTAGTTATACAACTAATGATATAGTCACCCCTGACTCATTATTTTCTGAAAGATAGTCCCCCTCCCCCCCACTAACTCTAACGCTCTGGTATCTTCTTCCTTAGAATAGTATCAAAGATCATCACATTCCCCACCTTACACCCACCTGAGGCCTTTAAATATTATTACCCTACGTCAGATGCCTACTATGGATCAAGTGAAGGCACATCAGCAACTCTGCCCCACAAGTCTCTGTACTTCCCTAGGGAAGTGGAATACAGGAGTGATGTGCGCACCCAACTGGCCATCTCTTTCATAGTACCCAACCACACAGTCATCTTTGGAGGTGTACTATCTACCCACGACATCAAAATGCATTTCTTAAGCATAGTGGCGACTATAATAAATTTACACTGTGCCTCACCCAGCCCCTGTTACCTAAGCGATGTTGAGCTCCCCAGATATGTCACCAAATAAGACCACTCAAATGTACATTGTACAATGTCCTCTATTTGCCGCAAAGCTCCAGTCCAGAACTCTGCCAGCTTTGGGCACTCCAGAAAAGAGTGTAACAAGGTTCCCACATGTATTTGGCATTTGACACGAATATCATCTGGCCATAGTCCCATTACTTTTCATCTTTCCTTGGAGATATGTACCCTGTGTAGGACTCGATACTGGATATCTTGCAATGCCGCATTAGGCGTCATGGAAGTAAGCTCCCCAAACACCTCCCCCAGCGACTCCGAGGTCCCTGCTCCAAGCTGCCGCTAACTGCTGCATATAAGTAGACTTCTTATTGTCCCTAATCACCTGGTGCCATTGTGATAGCTTGTTCAAAGTAGTAGGGAGCTGCAGAAATAGAGAATCTAATTGTGTGAAAGCCGCTTGCTTTCCTTTTTTCCTCTCAGTTGCTAAGACAAAGTCCCTCGCCTGTAGGAATGCAAAGAACTGCGAGTTTGGGTTATTCCATGCGTGCCTGATTTGTTCAAAGGAGGGGAAGTGCTCTCAGCCCTACTTCCGAAAGTCACCAATGTACCTACACCCGCCCACTCGCCACATCTTAAAAGCGGAGGCCCCCATCCCCACTGGGAAGTCTATGTTACCCGTCAGTGTCAGAAAAGGCCCCACTCCCTTTTGAGTGCCACCTAAGTCCCTCCACCACCTCCAGGCCCTCCTCAACGCCATCAGATAGGAATTCACCCTGACCTCTCCCATTCTTCTCACATTCCCCGAGTCTAATACAATGAACGGGTCAAATGGTCTGCACCAACTTGACCAAAAACCGCCCGGGGAGAAAAACTCAGCCCCCGTGTGTATCTCATGTATCCATCACATAAGCGACGCCACATTATAAGCCCTGATATCAGGCAGCCGAAGCCCCCCCTGCGCCCTATCCAATTACAGTTTAGCAAATGAGATTCTGGGCTGCTTCGCATGCCAAATGAAAGATGTAACTATGCTTCGGTACTGATTTTCCTCTCTCCTCCGTATCCACAGCGGCACCATCTGCAGGGGATATATTATCTTGGGCAACAATACCATTTCCACTAGAGCTACTCGTCCCATAAAACTAACTGGTAGATCTTTCCATTTCCAACACAGTCTTTTAACTTCCTCCAACTTATCTACAACATTCTTCTTCTAGTCCCATTCTATATCTGCACTCAAATGCACCCCCAGGTACTTAATCCCGACCTTTGCCCAGCTCAGAGGGAAATTGCACACCTGGGCACTGGCACAGGGGTTACTTATTGGCAATGCCTCAGATTTACCAAAGTTAATGCAGAGCCCAGAAAAAACTCCATTACTAAAAAAACACCTGATGACAAGTTATCAAAGAGCAGTAACATGTCATCAGCAAACAGATTAATGCGATATTCCGTACCACCCACACATACCCCCTTCAGTCGGGTCTTGCCTGATTCTAGCTGCCAGTGGCTCAAGGGTGAGAATAGAAGGGGCGACAAAGGGCACCCCTGTCTTGTACCTCCCCACAAGGGCAATACAGGCATTAATGAATCATTGATCATAATTTGGGCCGTTGGATTACTATATAACACCTTAATCCAGGCCAAGAACTCACCCTCAATCCCATATCACTGCAACACCCAAAACAGATATTCCCACATTACCTTGTCGAAGGCCATCTCCACATCTAGGCTTGCCAAAATCTTATCTCCCGCCTTCCTGCTCCCCTCAAGTAATATGCGGCTCACTTTCAATATATTGGCGGAAGCGTATTTCCCCTTCACAAAGCCCACTTGATCATTATGGACAAGACCAGGTATCAAAGCACCCAACCTACTTGTCAACACTGCAGCCATTATTTTTACATCTTGGTTTAGCAATGAAATTGGCCGGTAAGAATCCACCAATTCTATATCTTTGCCAAGCTTTGGCAATACTGTGATGTACACATGGTTCAGAGACATTCCCATATCCCTTGAGTCGGGTACCTCCTCACACATGGCAACAAACGGCTGGACTATTTGATCTTGCAGAATCTTATAGAATTCCGTACCCAAGCCATCTGGGCCTGGCGCCTTAGCCAGTCTCAATTGCTTTATAATTTTTTGTACCTCTTTTCCCTGCATCAGCGCATTAAGACTCTCCACCTGTTCTCTCGTCAAAGAAGGTAGCTGTATACTGTCAAAAAACTTTTCACAATCGCTCACCAAGAATAACCCTTTAGCATATAGAGAGGAATAAAAACAAACAAATTCCTGCTGAACTCCTCCTGCCCTGATCGGGATTCCTCCTGCACATTTCTTATCTTGCTGATGAAGCATTTCCCAGATCTCTGTCTAATCAAAGATGCTAACAATTTACCTGTTTTGTTGCCCCACCGATGCAACCGGTATTTAAAAAGTCTAACATCGTATAATGCCCTGGCGTCCATTACAACTTGTACTTGCTTCCTAATCGCCACATATTCCTTTCTAACTGCTTCAGATGGGGATAGTATAAGCAGGCTCCTAGTCTCCTTTAACTTATCCAGCAGACTTGTAATCTCCAACTCTCGCTTTCTATGCAAAGCAGCAATATACGCCATGATCTTGCCACGTACCACTGCCTTAGCCACTTCCCAGAATATCCTATCACTGACAGGTTGGGTCTTATTCTCCTCCACATAATCCATACAGGCCTGTCTCAAGTATTTACAAAAATCACGGTCCTGGTACAAAGCAGGATTCATACGCCACCGTGTCTTTCCTAACTGCTCTCCCCACCTCAAATGAACCCACGCTGGAGCATGATCTGAGATATCTGGGTCCCCAGTCTCTGTACGTTCAGTGACTTTCGCCAAAGACTGGGACAGAAGAACATAATCTAGGCGCGCATGAACTCCATGGGGGTGGGAAAAATGTGTAATGAAAGAATCTCCAAATATCAATCACTCCCAGCTCGCTTAATATAAAGTTCATCCCTTTCCCTTCGTAATCCTTTCCTATTTTCTTTGGTGGCTTACAATCTATAAGTGGGTCACTGGTAATGTTAAAGTCACCTCCCAAAATGAGTGGGTACTCATCAAACGTGACTAGTTTAGCGACAAGTGTAGCAAAGAATTTATGTGAATAGATGTTAGGCACGTATATACTGCACGTGGAGGGACATAATTGAATGTGAACGCCTATCTCCATGGGCGTCTACGTCCGAAAACGGGTACGTGAAGAGGCGGGACAGACCGTATTTTCGAAAAAATGGACGTTTTTCAGCTGGGTGTTTGTTTTTTTTAACGATAATGGAAACTAAAAACGCCTAGCTCAAAAACGTCCTAATCCAAGCCATTTGGTGGTGGGAGGGGCCACGATTCGTAGTACACTCGCCCCCCTGACATGCCAGGACACCAACTGGGCACCCTAGAGGTCAGTGCGGTGGACTTCAGACAACGCTCCCACGTGCATAGCTTCCTTACCACGGGTGCTGAGCCCCCAACCCCCCTCCCCCAAAACCCACTACCCACAGATGTACACCACCACCATACCATAGCTTTTAGGGGTGAAGGGGGCACCTACATGTGGGTACAGTGGGTTTTGCAGACCTCCCATTTACCAGCACAAGTGTTACAGGTAGAGGGGGATGGGCCTGGGTCTGCCTGGCTGAAGTGCACTGCTCCAGGGACCTGCATACACGCAGGCCTCTAGGACTTGTTGCTGCTATATAACCTTGGCACACCAGTTGACACCTGAAGACTAATCTCTCCGAAAACGTCCTTTATTGGAATAAGCACGCTTACTCACAGTTAACTGCAGATCAGAGGTTGTGCCCCACTGGCAACGAGTCTCCCTGGTACTGAGATGAGCAGTAGGTCAGAGCTGGCAGAATGCTGTACAATGCCTTCTTTCAGCCACATTCAAGGTACGAACTAAGTTCTGTAGCGTGGCTAACAAGTGAAAGGGATCTAAAACTGGCTTACAAAAATGGTCACTACTTCATGGACTACTGGAAACAAAACAGGGCACACTCTGACCCAGTAAGCAGAGGGAAAAGCACCATGAGAGTAGAGCCTACCAACTACTAACATCGTGAGCATTTAACACAAGCTAGTGGAATCACGGAGTCCAATACCCTACACCCACCACAATGCATTGCTGATGTGACTCTCTAGTGCCCTTAACAGAAAAGGTGTCACACTCACCCGAGAGCCACATCAGAACCAGGGAAAGGCTGTCACAGGATAGAACACATTCTGCTGTCATGAAGGTGGGTACGGCATTTGAGGCTGGAAAAAAAGTTTGTAAAGTGGGGTTTTTTTGGTGGGAGGGGGTTAGTGACCACTGGGGGAGTCGGGGGAGGTCATCCACGATTCCCTCCAGTGGTCATCTGGTCAGTTGGGGCACTTTTTTGGGACCTGTTTGTGAAAAAAAAGGGTAAAAAAAAAGTGACCCAAAATCGCGGTAAAAACGCTTTTTTTTCGATTATCAGCTAAAGACGCCCCATCTCTCCTCAGCCGATAACCACGCCCCAGTTCCGCCCCAGTTCCGCCTTCACCTGCCCAACACGCTCCCGTCAACTTTACCCATTTCCGCGACGGATTGCAGTTGGAAACGCCTAAAATCGGCTTTTGATTATACCGATTTGGGTGCCCACGGGAGAAAGACGCCCATCTCCTGATTTGGGTCGGAATATAGGCGTTTTTCTATTTCGATTATAAGCTGGTTAGCCACCTGTGCCCCTTGTAGAACTCCTGCCACTATTACAAAGTGACCATCCGGGTCCTGATACAACCTATGCATTTCAAATGCCATACTTTTCTTTATTAAAATAGACACCCCCCTCTGTCTGGTATTATAAGAAGCAAAATAGACTTCACCAACCCAATCACAGCCCCTAAGTGTGTTTCTTGGAGTAGTGCTATATCAATGTGTTGCTTCCGTAGCGCCTGCAGTACCCTGCATCTCTTTACTGGGGAATGGATTCTGTCTACATTCGAGACAATTTTAAGATTGGCCATCCATAGGTCGGACTACTGACCTGAAATTCAAGATATACAAAACTCTTACATTCCCCAGAAGGCCTCCCAGCCAAGCCCCCCAGGTGATCCTGCCATCACTAAATAAATCTACAGAGATCCCTAGCATCATTGTAGTGGACATAGCCTTCCCTTCCCCCTCCTCTTCTCCCCCCCCCCCCCCCCATTGAGACCATACCCTCTCCGGACTCCCTCCCTCCCTCCCCCAAGCATACATCACACACTGAACTCCCACCATCCACATCCATTCCACAGCACTCATCCTCCCTCTTATTACCAACTCTCCTGCTCCCATTCTATTCCCCACCCCCCTGTCACGATCACCTCTCCCACATTGCAATCCTCTTATCTCCCACCCAGTCATTCCCAACCCAATATCTCTAAGGTATTCCTATAGCTAAAATAAACAATATTTAAGTTATAACAAGCAATGAGTTAAACCAGAACAGATATCAAAACCAAATTGGGGAAAAGAGAAACCCAATTATGCATTTCAAGAGCACACAGGAACCTCAAAGTCTCAGTTAACTTCCAACATCGCCGATGTCCCCTGGTCGCCACCAGCAATGAAGCGCTTCCTTTAAGCATTAGGCAAATCCCTCCGACTCCGACGACTTCAGCGAGCATGTCACCTCCAGATCTCTCCTATTGCTCTTCATTACTCACAGTTTGTCACTGCCATGCTCCTCTGCATATGCTGCCTTTGTTAGCTTTTCAATTGCCGTCAGATAATCTGCCACGTGCCACAGGTGCTTCTCCAATTTTCCAATCTTTATAGCTGTTCCACATATGCGCCAAGTTCCTTGGGGTCGGTAAAAAATAACACCTTGTTGTCTTGGAGCACCCGCACTTTGGCCGGATATAGTAGAGCAACTTCAATCCTTTATCGAATAACCTCTTGCAGTGCTGCCCCATCTTCCTGTGTAGTTCAGAAACAATAGCTGAATAGTCCTGAAAGAGCAATAATTTGTTCCCCTTGTACTCCAGTGTTTTCTTCCACCTAAAAGCTTGCAACAGCTTTTCCTTATCTGCGTAGTTAAGTATCTTGGCAAGCACCGGCCGCGGACGCTGGTCTCCCTCTCTTATCGCACCTACTCTGTGTACTCTCTTGATCCGCAGTGCTTTCTCAGGGAATTGCAGGCCCAATTGCTCTGGTAACCAACACTCCACCAGTTTCCATAAATCTTTTTCTTTTATCGTTTCGGGAAGCCCGAAGATTCTTAAATTGCTTCTCCTGCTTCTATTTTCATGGTCATCTACCTGCAGCAGCAACCTCGCACATTTCTGCTCCAATGCCTCAATCCGTGCGTCCGCTGCCTCCGTCTTATCTTCTTGCTAGGAAATTCTCTCCTCAGCTTGCTGCAACCGTGCGCTCTGCCTTTCCACTGACTCGGGGATTTGCTCCACCAATGCTTGTTATTTGGACAGCTTATCCTCCAGGATGGCCGTAACCCGGTTAACAAGTTCCTGTAACACTTCTGCAGGCTGACTTGCCTCCCCCGCGGTCTCCTTCATCGCCGCCATCTTGGAGCACACGTCCTGCATGCAGGTCTTCTTTATGCGCTGGTTCTTCGTGGGCATAACAACTACGCACCTCCTCGGTAACTCTTGTGCTCCCACTGGGATGAAGCGCTGATCTTCCGCTACACCTTCGACCAGGTTCAATGTTTTATTGAGAGTTTTATGCGGTCTAATTTAAAGATTAAGGGGTATCAGGAGCGGAGCCGGGTCTTGAGACGCCCGCTCAGCAACATAGCATCACGTGACCCCCCCTTGTGGATGTCTTCAATTAAGTCCCTGTCCAGTTCCTCAGACTGTGAGGGAGGTCTGTATATCACTCCAATATAGATACATTTTCCTTTTCCTCTTTCCAGTTTAACCCACAGCGCTTCTTCCCTACCCCACATGTCCTGCAGTTCTGTCTCTTGGATATCATTCTTAGCATATAATGCCACACCTCCACCCTTTTTTCCTACTCTGTCCTTCCTGAATAGATTATAGCCAGGTATAGCAACATCCCAGTCATGGTTCTCCGTGAACCATGTCTCCGTGACCGCCACTAAATCCAAGTCCGCTTCCATCATTGCTGCCTCAAGTTCTAGAAATTTGTTTCCCATACTACAGGCATTGGTATACAAGGCTCTCCAGATTTTACTCTTTTAATTCACTTCTATAGAGGCATTAGATGTCCTACCTTCCTTGGGGTTAATTATGGCTTTGTGGCCTTTTATACCCATCCCCATCAATTTTAGTTTAAAGCCCTCTTTAGTACTTTAGCCAGCCTGTTGCTGATGACACTCCTTCCCTTCCTTGACAGTAGAATTGGAAAAGGTGCAGCGAAGGGCGACTAAAATGATAGCGGGGATGGGACAACTTCCCTATGAAGAAAGACTAAGGAGGCTAGGGCTTTTCAGCTTGGAGAAGAGATGGTTGAGGGGAGACATGATAGAGGTATATAAAATATTGAGTGGAGTGGAACAGGTGGATGTGAAGCGTCTGTTCATGCTTTCCAAAAATACTAGGACTAGGGGGCATGTGATGAAACTACAGTGTAGTAAATTTAAAACAAATCGGAGAAAATCTTTTTTCACCCAACGCATAAACTCTGGAATTCGTTGCCGGTGAACATGGTGAAGGCGGTTAGCTTAGCAGAGTTTAAAAAGGGGTTAGACCGTTTCCTAAAGGACAAGTCCATAAACCACTACTAAATGGACTTGGGAAAAATCCACAGTTCCAGGAATAACATGTATAGAATGTTTGGTACATTTGGGAAGCTTGCCAGGTGCCTTTGGCCTGGATAGACCGCTGTCGTGGACAGGATGCTGGGCTCGATGGACCTTTGGTCTTTTCCCAGTGTGGCATTACTTATGTACTTATGTACCACTCAGTGCCTCTTGGCAAATCATCCCATGGTCTACAAAACCAAAGCCCTCTCGTCAGCACCAACCACGTAGCCACACATTTATCTCCAAGATGCCAGTTTCTCTCATTCGACCTTTACCTTCGACAGGGAGGAACGATGAGAACGATGAGAACACCGCCTGCGCACCTAGATGCTTCACCCTCTGACCCAAAGCCACGAAGTCTCGTACAATACGTTCAGTAGGATACTTAGTTGTATCATTTGTGCCAACTTGGATGAGTAGCATAGGAGCGTGGTCCATAGGCTTGATGAATCTAGGCAATCTTTCCACAATATCGCGAATCTTGGCACCCAGCAGACAGCACACCTCTCTGGACAACATATCCGGCCAGCAGATGGGCACTTCGGTACGAAGTGAATCTCCAACCACCACTACCTTTCGCTTTCTTTGGGCCAATTGTCCAGCTGTGATGGTCATTGTTTCCTCCTGTTTTTTAGATGTTTCTAGCTCTTCTACCTCCAGGGCTGTGAACCGATTCTTTAGCTGTATAGAAGGTGGAGTTGGAGGATTGATCTTGTGGGACTTGGTGACCTGCTTCCAGCTGTGCTCTGTCTGCCCAAGATCCTTTGCTGGAAGTCCTCAATGTTTTGACCTGCGTCTCTGGGTCAAATTTCTGGTTGTCCCAGATGTTTCTTAGCCTTACCACTTCTTCTCTTAGTTCTTGTACTTCTTTCACAAGGGACTCAATGTATGTACATTTATCACATGAAACCAGAATCTTGTCTTGGTCCAAGGGTTTGGTCTTGACAGTGGTAGAAGCTGTACTGAAAGTAGTAGCTTTAGGGGTTCTTTGTTTCTTTACCATAGTTCCAAATGTAGGGGCTGTAGTACTTGTGATAATAAAATATGTAGCTTGTCACACAACTACCTGTTATTTCTCCTACTCCTGTTCTATGGGATATAGGGGGTAGGTAGTTAATGTGTAGTTTTAGGGTAAGAACTGAGAACCTGTTAAGATTTACTGTGTGGGTGGAATTTAATGTATGTATCTGACTATTTGAAATTCAGTGATTGAGCTTTTTCCTTCAGGGTATTTGGGGTTTTTTTTTCTGATGTACCGGTTGGTTGTAGACCTAATTCAATAGATTAATCTTGCAAAGTAGACCTAGAATAAATCTGATCCTGATCTATGGGTATAGCTGATTAACAATGATTTTTTGATTATACTGCCAATACGGTATTGCCAACAGTGAGAGAAGCTTGATGAACAAGTTTAAGGAAGAGAAGGTAGATTGGTATTCGATGTGATATATAATGAGAATAGCAACCAATGGATATGTTAACAGAGGTCCTTTTTATCTAGAGCAGGAAGCCCTTGATGCTGAGTAGAAGGCTGGGGATATACTGTGATAATGAATGGTTTACTTTTCAAAAGCAGTTGTAATTTGGGTGGAGTTAATTAGGAAAGCTATATAGGAAGTGTCAGTCTTGGGGTGGGTGGGTGGGTTGAGGGGCGGTGTGGGTGGGCTTAAACCTAAAACCTGTGGAATGTGTTTGCTGTAAAACCTCTCTCTAGAACTGCATTAAGCCCCTTATCTACACTGCTGGTTGGGATTAGGGGAAGACAAGGTTAAGAAATGCACCAGAATTTCCCACAACCACAGCTCTAAAGTAATCTTGAGTTGGTCGTAACCCCACTGTGAGTAAGTTCCAGAGTGTGGAGGCAAGGCTCACTAGTGGGGATCATATTGTGAAATTTCTTTTGATGAGGGTACAGATAATAATACTCCTTGAGAGGATCTTAGAGATCTCAAAGGTGTGTAGATGGCTAACTTATTCTTCAAAGTACTCTGATCTGTTTTGTCCGAGTACCTTGAAATTTTAAATTTAGCTCTATAAGGTGTGATGTGGTCACACTGTAACCTTTTATCAGTTGTGTTGGAGCATTCTGAATTAGTTGGAGCTGCTGCAAACTCTTTTTGGTTTGACCAGTGTACAGATTACAGTAACCAGTTCTGAAATTATAATGATGTGGACCACTGTTGCCAGACTTGTTATTCAACATATGGAGAGAAATTCTGTAGCTGCCGCAAGTGGTAGAATTTTTAAAGGTTGTTCGAATTTGCGGGATCAAGGTGAGTCTAGCAGTATCCCAAGATTCCTGACCTGTGATTTTAGGGAGAGTTCATACTTCCCAAAAGGTATTTTGAAGTCAGGTATTTGTCCACTTATGTTAGGTATCCAAAGAATCTCTGTTTTGCTTGGGTTTAGGCAGAATCTGTTGTTTTTGTGTTTGTTTTTTTGCCCATTCCTAAGTTGAAATTAGACAGGCGGTCAGTTTACTCAAAGCTGTGGGTAGATCTGGTTCAATGAGTACGAGTAGTTTCACATCATCAACATAAATATACAATTTTGTGTCCACTGACAGAAGCAGCTTAGCTAAAGGCTTGAAGTAGATGTTTAATACAATGGGATATAGTATGGATCCCTGTGGTACCCCACAGTTCAGTGCCCAAGGTAATAATGTGCTGCTGCTGCTGCAGATAACTGATTGTTGCCTGCCTGACTAATAGGATTTGAACCATGTAAATACTGTGCCACTGATACCTGTTTCTACCAGCCTTGTAAGCATGATAATATGATCCAATGTGCCAATAGGGCTCATTTTCAAAAAAGAAAAGCGTCCAAAAAGTGACATAAGTCTGCATTTGGATGTTTATCTCACAGAAACGTCCAAATTAGTATTTTCGAAACCTCTTTTTAGACGTTTTTCTCTGAAGTCCATCAGAAGGATGTCTAAATCCCAACGGGGCGTGGGAGGGGCGTGTTCAAGGTGGGACGGGCATTCCTAAGACTTAGATGTCTTTCAAAACAAAAACGTCCAGGACTAAAACTTAGACTTTTTGAGCTAGATCCGTTTTTATTACGAATAAGGAACAAAAAGGTGCCCCAAATGACCAGATGATCACTGGAGGGAATCAGGGATGACCTCCCCTTACTCCCCCAGTGGTCACTAACCCCCCCTCCCATCTCCAAAAATTGTGATAAAGAACATTACTTGCCAGATGTCATACTCAGGTCCATTACAGCAGCATGCAGGTCCCTGGAGTAGTTTAGTGCAGTGCACTTCAGACAGGTGGACCCAGGCTCCTACCTTCCCCTACCTGTTACACTTGTGGAGGAAACTGAGTCCTCCAAAACTCACCAGAAACCCACTGTACACACATATAGGTGCCCCCTTCACCCGTAAGGGCTAAGATAGTGGTGTACAGTTGGGGGTGGTGGGTTTTGAGGGGCTCAACACACAAGGTAAGTGAGCAATGATCAGATGTGTACCAGTTTATGAAGTCCACTGCAGTGCCCCCTAGGGTGTCCTATTGCTGTCCTGGGATGTCAGGGGGACCAGTCTACTAAAAATGCTGGCTCCTCCTACGTCCCAATGACTTGAATTTGGATGTTTTGCACTTGGATGTTTTTTTTCAAAAATGGCCGAAAAACAAAAATGTCCAAATCACAAAACATCCATAGTATTTTCGAACACAAAAGATAGATGTCTATCTTTTTCGAAAATGACCTTCTTTCCTGTTCAGAATTTGGACATTTTTGAAAAACGTCCAAATTCTGATTTAGACGTTCTATCGAAAATGCCCCTCCACGTCTCCTAAGTATCTTAATTATATTCTTTTACATATGTGTTCACGTTCACGGAAGAGAGTGTGTTTAAACAACTTAAAAATCTAAAGGTGGACAAAGCAGTGGGACCGGATGGGATCCACCCCAGGATATTGAGGGAGCTCAGAGAGGTTCTGGCAGGTCCTCTTAAAGATTTGTTTAATAAATCCTTGCAGACGGGAGAGGTTCTGTGGGATTGGAGAATGGCGGAGGTGGTCCCTCTTCACAAAAGTGGTGATAGGGAAGAAGCTGGAAACTACAGGCCGGTAAGCTTCACTTCAATTAATGGAAAAGTAATGGAAGTGATGCTGAAGGAAAGGATAGTGAATTTCTTGGAAGCAAATAAGTTGCAAGATCCACGACAACATGGTTTTACCAAAGGGAAATCGTGGCAAACGAATCTCATTGAATTCTTTGACTGGGTGACCGGAGAATTAAATCAAGGATGTGCTATGGACGTAATCTACTTAAGATTTCAGTAAAGGTTTTGACATGGTTCCCCACAGGAGGCTCTTGAAAAACTAGACGGGCTGAAGATAGGACCCGAAGTGGTGAACTGGATTAGGAACTGGTTGACGGGCAGATGCCAGAGGGTGGTGGTAAATGGAGTTCGCTCGGAGAGAAAGGTGAGTAGTGGAGTGCCTCAGGGACTGGTGCTGGGGCCGATTCTATTCAATATATTTGTGAGTGATATTGCCGAAGGGTTAGAAGGTAAAGTTTGCCTTTTTGCGGATGACACCAAGATTTGCAACAGAGTGGACACTTTGGAGGGAGTGGAAAGCATGAAAAAAGATCTGCGGAAGCTAGAAGAAAGGTCTGAGGTTTGGCAATTAAAATCAATGCGAAGAAATGCAAAGTGATGCACTTAGGGAGTAGAAATCCACGGGAGATGTATGTGTTAGGCGGTGAGAGTCTGATTGGTACGGATGGGTAGAGAGATCTTGGGGTGATAGTATCTGAGAACCTGAAGGCGACGAAACAGTGTGACAAGGCGGTGGCCACAGCTAGAAGATTGCTAGGCTGAATAGAGAGAGGTGTGACCAGCAGGAAGAAAAGAGATTTTAATACCCTTGTATAAGACGTTGGTGAGGCCCCACCTGGAGTATTGTGTTCAGTTTTGGAGGCCGTATCTTGTGAAGGATGTTAAAAAAAATGGAAGCGGTGCAAAGAAAAGCTACGAGAATGGTATGGGATTTGCGTTACAAGACGTATGAGGAGAAACTTGTTGACCTCAACATGTATACCCTGGAGGAAAGGAGAAACAGGGGTGATATGATACAGACGTTCAAATATTTGAAAGGTATGAATCCGCAAACTAACATTTTCCGGAGATGGGAAGGCGGTAGAACGAGAGGACATGAAATGAGATTGAAGGGGGGCAGACTAAAGAAAAATGTCAGGAAGTATTTTTTCACGGAGTGGTGGATGCTTGGAATGCCCTCCCGCGGGAGGAGGTGGAGAGGAAAACGGTAACGGAATTCAAAAATGCGTGGGATAAACATAAAGGAATCCTGCTCAGAAGGAAGGGATCCCCAGAAGCTTAGCCGGTGGTGGGAGGCAGGGCTGGTGGTTGGGAGGTGGGGATAGTGCTGGGCAGACTTATACGGTCTGTGCCCGAGCCGGTGGTGGGAGGTGCGCCTTGTGGAATGCCCACTCAGTCTACAACAAACTGTCTCTCACCCACGATCTCTTTATCTCTCGCTCCCTTCAACTGCTCGCCCTAACCGAAACCTGGATCTCCCCGGAAGACTCTGCCTCAGTTGCAGCCCTCTGCCATGGAGGCTCTCTCTTCTCCCACACGCCCCGCCCAGTTGGCCGCGGCGGAGGCGTTGGGCTACTACTCTCACCCTCCTGTAGTTTCCAACCCCTCCACCTACCGCAGTCTCACTGCTTCTCATCCTTTGAAGCCCATTCCATCCGGCTATTCTACCCGCTACCACTCAGAGTGGCAGTCATCTACCGCCCCCCTGATAAATCCTTCCCTTCCTTCCTTACCGACTTTGATGCTTGGCTCTCTGTCTTTCTTGACCCCTCATCTCCGTCCCTCATTCTCGGAGACTTTAACGTACATGCTGATGACCTATCCGACCCCCATGCTTCTAAGTTCCTCACCCTAACATCCTCCTTCAACCTCCAGCTGTGCTCCACCACCCCTACTCACCGTGACGGCCATTGTCTTGACCTCGTCCTCTCCTCCTCCGGCTCACCCTCCAATTTCCACGTCTCAGCTCTTCCTCTCTCCGACCATCACCTAATCACATTCACACTTCTTCACCCCCCCCCCCTCCAACTTTAACCACCACCTCCAGGAACCTCCAGGCTATTGACCCCTCCACCTTATCATCTACTATCTCCTCCCCTCCATCACGTCCTCCGAAACTGTCGACAAAGCGGTCTCCGCTTACAATACCGCTCTCTCCTCTGCTTTGGACACCCTCGCGCCATCCATCTCCCGTCCCACAAAGCGCACCAATCCCCAGCCCTGGCTGACTCCTTGCATCCGTTACCTTCGCTCCTGCACCCGATCCGCTGAGCGCCTCTGGAGGAAATCTCGAACCCTTTCAAACTTCCTCCACTACAAATTCATGCTATCCTCCCTCCACTCCTCCCTATTCCGTGCAAAACAGGACTATTACACCCAATTGACCAATTCTCTCAGCTCCAAACCCTCGTCATCTCTTCACCACCCTTAACTCCCTCCTAAAAGTGCCCCCCGCTCCTACTCCCCCCCTTCTCTCTCTCCTCAATCACTGGCCGACTATTTCCGCGACAAAGTGCAAAAGATCAACCTTGAGTTCACGACCAAGCCACCACCTCCTCTTCACCCTTTAACCCTCTCCCTCAACCAACCTACCCAAGTCTCTTTCTCCTCTTTTCCTGAGATAACCGAGGATGAAACTTCCCGCCTTCTTTCCTCCTCGAAATGCACCACCTGTTCCTCTGATCCCATCCCCACCAACCTAATCAACACCATCTCCCATACTGTCACCCCCATCTGTCGCATCCTCAACCTCTCTCTCTCCACTGCAACTGTCCCTGACACCTTCAAGCACGCCGTTGTCACACCTCTCCTCAAAAAACCTTCACTTGACCCTACCTGCCCCTCCAACTACCGCCCCATCTCTCTTTTACTCTTCCTTTCCAAAATACTTGAGCGTGCCGTTCACAGCCGCTGCCTTGATTTTCTCTCTTCTCATGCCATCCTCGATCCACTTCAATCCGGTTTTCGCCCTCTGCACTCGACAGAAATGGCACTCTCTAAAGTTTGCAATGACCTGCTCCTGGCCAAATCCAGAGGTCACTACTCCATCCTCATCCTCCTCGATCTTTCCGCCGCGTTTGACACTGTCAATCATGATTTACTTCTTGCCATGCTGTCCTCTTTCGGGTTCCAAGGCCCTGTCCTCTCCTGGTTCTCGTCTTATCTCTCCCACCGCACCTTCAGGGTACACTCCCATGGAGCTTCCTCCACTCCCATCCCACTATCTGTTGGAGTTCCCCAGGGATCTGTCCTTGGACCCCTTCTCTTCTCAATCTACACCTCTTCCCTGGGCTCGCTGATCTCGTCTCATGGTTTTCAGTATCATCTTTATGCTGATGACACCCAGCTATACCTCTCCACACCTGACATCACCACGGAGACCCAGGCCAAGGTATCGGCCTGTTTATCCGACATTGCGGCATGGATGTCCAACCGCCACCTGAAGCTGAACATGTCCAAGACCGAGCTCCTCGTCTTTCCTCCTAAACCCACTTCTCCTCTTCCTCCACTCTCTATCTCTGTTGATAACACCCTCATCCTCCCCGTCCCATCTGCCCGCAACCTCGGAGTCATCTTCGACTCCTCCCTCTCCTTCTCTGCGCATATCCAACAGACTGCCAAGACCTGTCGCTTCTTCCTCTTCAACATCAGCAAAATTCGCCCTTTCTTCTCTGAGCACACCACTAGAACTCTCGTCCATGCTCTCATTACCTCTCGCCTTGATTACTGCAATTTACTCCTCACCAGCCTCCCACTCAGCCATCTATCCCCCCTTCAATCAGTTCAGAACGCTGCTGCACGTCTTATATTCCGCCAAAACCGATATACTCATATCACCCCTCTCCTCAAATCACTTCATTGGCTTCCGATCAGATATCGCATGCAATTCAAGCTCCTCCTCCTTACCTACAAATGCACTCAGTCTGCGGCTCCTCACTACCTCTCCACCCTCATCTCCCCCTATGTTCCCGCCCGTAACCTCCGCTCACAGGACAAAGCCCTTCTCTCAGTACCCTTCTCCACCACTGCCAACTCCAGGCTCCGCTCATTCTGCCTTGCCTCACCCTATGCCTGGAACAATCTTCCTTTACCCATACGCCATGCCCCCTCCCTACCCATCTTCAAATCTCTGCTTAAAACTCACCTCTTCAGTGCTGCCTTCGGCGCCTAACCGCTCGAGAAATATAGAATGCCCCAATCTATCCACCCTATCAGATTAACTGTTCACTCGTCCTCTAGATTGTTCACTTGTCTTTAGATTGTTCTCTTGTCTTTTAGATTGTAAGCTCTTTGAGCAGGGACTGTCCTTCTATGTTTAAATTGTACAGCGCTGTGTAACCCTAGTAGCGCTTTAGAAATGTTAGTTAGTTAGTAGTAGTAGTTAGTTAGAGGTGGGGATAGTGCTGGGCAGACTTATATGGTCTGTGCCCTGAAAAAGACAGGTACAAATCAAGGTAAGGTATACACAAAAAAATGGCACATGTGAGTTTATCTTGTTGGGCAGACTGGGTGGACCGTGCAGGTCTTTTTCTGCCGTCATCTACTATGTTACTATAAGGCACACACAATCTTTAATTTGGTAGTCTAGGTTTTGGTATCAGTAAGTCCTCTCTCTTTGCTGATGCTGCTCTGCTGTATCCCTCTATGATGGCCTCCATGGGATAGCCCTTGGAACTGAACCCAATTTCAGGGTGCCACTTTGTGATGATGCATATTTTTTTTCAGTGACATATTTTGTATCACCTTTGGTATGCTGATTATATGAATTACCAGTTTTTATGTGTTATTATTTCAAACACAGTTTATTGATCCCTAACGCAGGCTTTATGCCAAAACATGGCTCATGTCGGGTCTACCAATAAAGGCCTCTAAACTATCCCAAGCTTGAATGGTCCTCGGTGCTTTTTTGTTCTCTTACTCCCTACTAATCCCAGTGGTAGGAAAAGGAGAGCAAATGCAGAAACCAAAAAATGGCCACCAACTGGACAACAAATTGTCTCTGCAGGAAGTGATATTATTTAGGAAGCTGCCCTCTAAAAGCCTATGCAAAGCAGGAAATCGTTCAACTATCTTTCCAACCCCAAGATGGCAGTCAGTTGGACCACTCACTGCAAGCACTACTGGTGACATCATCATGCCAAGATGGCCACTAGTGGAAGGCCTGCCTCAGTGTGGAAACAAAGAGGACAGACATCTGCACCCTTGCCACAACCGACCCACTTGCATCCATCGACAGCTCACCTGATCTAAAAATGAGCCGATGCCAGGATGCCTTTTATTGTTTTAAATAATCAGACACCTGAATGGCCACCCTCCACCCTCTGGTGCACACCAAGGGCCAGCCCCCAGCTGAGCCACCATCATGACCCAACCATGGACCCACCACCAAATCCTGGGGAAAACAGCAACCACACAATTGTTACCTGCAAACCAGCCCAGTGAGGAAAAGATAACCCAAAGGAAAACAGGTTGCAGACAGCAATCGCACTCTCCACAATGATATTTGGGTCCAACTGCCCCAAGCTGCATAAGACATCTCCAGAAGACCACAGCGGGACCTGCACCCCCTGGATCACAATGAGCCGGAACGGATAGCACAAATAGAGTGATACACTGCACACCAACACTGGACCACAGTGGCTGAAGGAAACAGTGTATGTCCTGCTTAAACTGTAGCACCATGCCAATAAGCAGTTTCAAGCCATCTCAAACACACTCAAAGGTAATGGTGCCAGAGTGTGACTCCTGTATATTTTAAACCTGCTGCTCCCTATTGCCCCTCCCCTTCTTCTCTTCTCAGGATCGGTCCCAGCCATCCCACCTGATGCTTTACTAGCACCCCCACTCCCTGCTCTTAGTTCCAACTCAACTTTTTCCCTCTCCCTTCTGCTTCCTCTTGCAACTCCCCCTCCTTCCTATTTGCCTTTTTCTTGTATCCAGCACTGCCACCCTCTTTGTGCAAGGCCCACACAAATTGTCCTGGATCTTGGCTTTTTTTCAGGTATATTAGTGAAAGGAGGAAGGCTAAAAATGGAGGAAGGCTAAAAGATGCTGTGAACCGTTTTCTAGAAAGTGATGAGGAAAGCGTGAATGTGCTAAACAAATACTTCTGTTCTGTGCTCACAGAAAATCCTGGAGGAGAACCACTGTCAGCTGACGAAAGGTACATATGAGAATGGAGTAGATATCTTTCAAGGAGGAAAGTGTCTATGAAGAACTTGAAAAACTGAAGGTGGACCAAGCCATAGGACCAGACGGGATCCATCTGAGGATATTAAAAGATTTAATAACATTTTTGAAGACAAAATATTTGAAGATGGGAGAGATTCTGTAGGATTAGAGAAGAGTGAATGTGCTCCCTCTTCACAATAGTTATGACAGAGAAGAAATGGGAAACTACACTTCGGACATTAGAAAAATAATGGAAGCATTGCTGAAGGAACAACTAAGGAAAAAGAAACATGTATGGAGAAAATTAAAATCAGTGACAGGTCTTTTATCTTACAGAGCAAAAGTGAGAGACTATAATTACCAACTACAGAAATCTAAGGGGTTTGTTTACAAAGGGGCGCTGAAAAATGGCTTGTGGTAGTGTAGGATTTTGGATGCCCGCTGATCCATCTTTCAAGCGCTCCTGTGAGAAAAAGGCCTTTTTAAAATTTTTGATGAAAATGGACGTGTGACAAAATGAAAATTGGCACAGGTCCATTTTGGTTCTGAGACCTTACCGTCAGCCATTGACTTAGCAGTAAAGACTTACACGGTAACTAGGCGGTAATGACCTATGTGCCAAATGCCACTTGGCATGCATCTGTTATGTGCGCCTGAAAATAAAAATATTTTCCAGACACACGTATTGGACGTGCGCCAAAAATGAAATTACTGCAAGAGTGATGCGGTAGTCGGGCATAACTCCATTTTGGCGAAGTGTAAATGCTTACACGGCTTAGTAAAAGGACCCCTAAGACTCAGTATTATTCAGAACACATACAGAAGGCTCCAAATTTAAGCAGAGAAATAGTCTCTATTTTTCGCAATCTGACAGTTTCCCCAACTGCTAGCAGAGGTCCTACCCTCATGCCTAGTGCCGATTCTCTTTCCCAATTCTTTTCCACCAAAGTACAAAATCTAGTTGATTCATTAACTCCAGATACTTCTGTCTCTTCAGCTTTACAGCCTTTGTTCATTATGAGCTGCTCTTCTACACGGTCTTCCTTTCAGCTTCAGACCCTTCTTTCACTTTCAATAGCAATGTCCCAAACAAAATCTACATATACTTTGGATCCTTTCCCATCCTCATGGATACAGGTTCCTGAGCTTGCCCTGTTACCACAAATCTTTCTTCTGGTTGCAACACGTCTTTCATCTGGTTGTGTACCTCAACTATGGAAAAATACACTTGTGAAACCCACACTTAAAAAACCTTTCGTTTGACCTTCAAGTCCCTGCGAACTATCAACCAGTCTCCAATCTATGCTATCTTTCTAAAATCCTAGAGCGTATAGTTTTTTCTCAATTATCACAGTTTTCTGAAAAATCATTGGCCCTGCATCCAAAACAATCGGGTTTTAGGTCCCACCACAGCACTGAGACTGTGCTGAATTAAGTCTACTCTCAGATAAACATAGAGTAGTTCTTATTGTGTTTATGCCTGGCACTTGATACACTTCAAGTCTGCTTGTAGATCTTGGACAACCCCTTTCAGATTGCAAATCGATATTGCATTTGCAGCTGATACAGTTGAACTGAACAATTATCCTAAAACTGAAAAATACAAGTGCTCTGGTCATGAACCCAGAAAAACTTTACTAGCTGACCGAGAATATTCTGAACATCAGCAGTGGTATGACTCAAATGATCCCTCATCCACTGCTGTGTATTAGAGGAAAGTTTGGCAGTGACATTAAAATGTTGGGGGTCTAACCTCATGTAAACTTTTAGTGTAACAATCTGAGACTAGGTAATCAGAAATCCCGGGGTCTCATACAATACCACACCTGATTTGGGCCTGGTCTCACAAGCTCGGGTTTCACTACTTCAGACACACAAATGACAAAACAGTAGAAGCATGAGAAATATTATTATTATTAGCATTTGTATAGCGCTACCAGATGCATGCAGCGCTGAACACCTGACACAAAGAGACAGTCCCTGCTCAAAAGAGCTTACAATCTAAATAATAGAGACAGACAAGACAGTTACGGGTGAGGGAAGTACTGGGTGAGAAGGCAGGAAGCAGCAAGGGGAGGGCAAATGAGTAGAGGCTAGGAGCTAAAAACAGCAGTGAAAAGGTGGGTTTTCAGCATGGATTTGAAAACAGGTAGAGATGGAGCTAAACGTATAGGTCCAGGAAGATGATTCCAGGCATAAGGTGCCGCGAGAGAAAAGGAACGAAGTCTGGAGTTAGCAGTGGAGGAGAAGGGGGACGACAAGAGAGATTTGTCCAGAGAGCGGAGTTCACGGGGAAGAATGTAGGGAGAGATGAGAGTGGAGAGGTAATGTGGGGCTGCAGAGTGGATGCATTTAAAGGTCAGTAAGAGAAGTTTAAACTGTATGCGGAAGCGGACAGGGAGCTAGTGAAGTGACTTGAGGAGTGGGCTAGTGTGGGTATAACGATTCTGGCGGAAAATAAGTCGTGCCGCAGAATTTTGGACAGATTGGAGAGGAGAGAGATGTCTGAGCGGAAGACCAGTGAGAAGTAAATTGCAATAGTCCAAGCGAGAGGTGACAAAGGTGTGGATAAGGGTTCTGGTAGCGTAATCAGAAAGGAAGGGGTGGATTTTGCTAATATTGTAGATAAAGAAACGACAGGTTTAGGCGATCTGTTGAATGTGTGCAGAGAAGGAGAGAGAGGAATCAAAGATGACTCCAACGTTACTAGCCGAGGAGACAGGGAGGATGTGAGAGCCATTAACAGAGATAGAGAAAGGGGGAAGAGGGGAGGTGGGCTTAGGGGGAAAAATGAGAAGTTCAGATTTGGTCATGTTTAGCTTCAGATGGCGTTGAGACATCCAAGCAGCAATGTCGGAAAAGCAGGCTGAAATTTTGTCCTGAATTGAGGTTGATATTTCAGGGGTGGAGATGTCGATCTGAGAGTCATCTGCGTAAAGACGGTATTGAAAGCCATGGGAGGAAATCAGGGTACCAAGGGAAGAGGTATAGATGGAGAAAGGGAGGGGTCCAAGGACAAAACCTTGAGGCACACCAACTGAAAGTGGGGTGGAAGTTGAAGAGGATCCACCAGAGTGAACACTGAAAGAACAAGTGAGAGGTAAGAGAAGAACCAGGAAAGAACAGGGCCCTGGAATCCAAGCGAGGACAGCATATCCAGGAGTATAGTGTGGTCGACGGTGTCAAAAGCAGCAGATAGGACAAGAAGGATAAGGATAGAATAGAGACATAGGCGGTCGGTGGCCCAACTGTTTGGGGAGGCTAAATGGGGCGGGGCCATGAGTGGAGCTTAAATCCATAATTGTCTGATAACACAGAAAAAATAAACAAAAATAAAAGTCACAATACCTTTTATTAAATGTAGATATTAGATATGTATCATATGTCAAAGAATAAAGTGGTTGCTCAAAGCATATTCTAACCACAATAGCTCAACTGCAAAACACTATGCACAACTTTGTGCAAAAACACACTCAGAACCTTACAGTACCATAAATATTACACTGGGCAGAACCTAATACACCAATATACCACCCATATGGAAAATGCAGACCGTCAACAATATGAAACAAGGGATCATATCATCACAATTCTCATGTAGAGCCACAAAACACCCTAATTCGTGTTTAATGTGGGATAAAATGCCATAAATAAGTAAATAAATATAAACTTTTAATGTTGAGCACCTGATTCTCAAAGTGGACATATTCCAAACACTATAATGAAAATAAAATGATCTTTTCTACCTTTGTTGTCTGGTGACTTTTTCTGATCATGCTGGCCCAGTATCCGATTCTGCTGCTATCTGTCCTCAGTGCAGGTCAGGAAGTCATCCTCGTTAAATATCTCCCTGGCAACCCAGGACACCTCCAGCCAACCCCCCCTGCTCTCCCAGCAGTAAGGTAAACAAATTAAACCATAAACCAATTTCTACAACTGGTTACACAAGGCTTTCACTGCAGCTCCTGCTGTGAGGATGGAGGTAAATCAACAATTTAAACCCCTCAGAACAGCGGGACTTCACAGCTGATCCATCCTGCTGCAGCTGGGGAGGCTTAGCCTCTCCAAGCCTCTTATACTGGGCGCCTATGAATAGAGACCTCTGGATTTAGCCAGTAGCAGGTCATTAGAGACTTTGGTAAGTGCAGTTTCAGTAGAGTGAAGAGGGCGAAAACCAGATTGGAGTGGGTCAAGAATAGGTTGTGAAGAAAGAAAGTGAAGACAACGGCGGTGAACGACACGTTCAAGTAATCTGGAGAGGAAAAGGAGAAGGGAGATGGGGCGATAGTTGGAGGGACAGGTAGGATCCGGTGAGGGTTTTTTTAAGGAGTGGAGTAACAACAGCATGTTTGAAGGCCGTAGGAACAGTTGCAGTGGAGAGTGAAAGATTAAGGATGTGACAGATGACTGGGATGATAGTAGGAGAGATAGTGTTAAGTAGATAAGTGGGGATGGGATCAGAGGAACAGGTAGTACATTTGGAGGAGGAAAGAAGAAGGGCAGTTTCCTCAATAGAAACTTCAGAGGAGGAGGAAAGAGAAGGAGAGTAGGGGGTGAGAGGTGGGGAGGGTTTGGATGAAAATTCAAGGTTAATCTTATGGATTTTATCATGAAAGTGTTCAGCTAGGGTCTGAGAAGAGAGAGATGGTGGAATTGGGGACGGAGGTACCTTGAGAAGAGAGTTCAGTGTGGTGAAGAGAAGTCGAGGGTTGGAGCCAAAGGAATTTGTCAATTGGGTGAAGTAATCCTGTTTGGCAAGTGAAAGGGCAGATTGGAAGGAGTTAAGTATGAATTTGAAATGAATAAAGTCGGCAAGGGTGCGGGATTTAAGCCAAGAACGTTCAGCAGAGCGGGCACAGGAATGAAAGTAGCGGATTTTAGAGGTCAGCCAAGACTGGGGTTTGGTACGGCTAGTAGGGTGGGGCATGGGAGGGGCAAGAGTGTCCAGTGTAGAGGAGAGAATAGTATCAAAGGAGGAAACGGCTTCATTGACAGATTTAGATAGAGTGACGGCAGAGAAAAGGTTAGAGACACAAGAAATACAGCTTTTAACTTTCTCATGCATGCTTGACTCCATGTTTTGTAGTACTTTGCGCAAGTCTTCTAATCCCACCCTCCCCACCTGTCTGGAATGGTTGATCTGTCCATTTTCCTGACTAAACTAAAGCCAGGACCTGGACCTTTTCATGCCTACAACCTTTCAGCAGTACCTCTGGCATGTGTGTTTCTTTTCCTAACCTTTCTCTGCCTATTTTTGTGACCTGACCATCTGAGGAACATTTAAGTTGATTTGTCTGACTAGTGGGTTTACTCTGAATGTCTTGGAAGAAAGAGATACAGGGTAATGTAATGTCTTCTGTTTTTGGTTCCTTGGTTACTTATAACAGGTAGGTTCTCATCATTATCTGAAGGGACAGCATGAGAATTTCTCTCTGAAACAGAATCAGCTTTCAACACAGAGGGAGAGTTGTTAGTATTTACCAAGGTATATGGCTTTAATAACAAAATTCTCTACCTCAGAATCTATTTCAGTGTCTGTGCCACAGCCAGAATTGCTACTGTACTGAATATCTATCCGCAACTCACTGGGCAGATGAGATGGCTGCATAGCCACTCCTCCTTCTAACTCCTGCAGTGTTATAACTTCTGTCTGTCTGGGTTCAGCCAGGCTAACAACAGTGCTTCCTTCAAGAGACAGAACAGTGGTTGACATTCCCTCACTGTCTTTAATTGAGGGAGAGACTGGCATAATTAAATCATATTCTGATAAAAGCACAGAAGCAGCGTTACCCCTTTCTCATTCATGACATTGGAAGTAGGGGGGTCATAAACTGGGCTTTCATTCTCAGCTCTGTGTTTATCCCTGACAGTGTTTGATAACAACAGAGTTTGTTTTAACGTTATACTAGAGCTTTTATGTCTAGGAATGCTGTCAGTCTGCACAGGCAGTAAATCAACACTGTTGTTATTATTATTATTATTATTTTTGCATTTGTATCCCACATTTTCCCACCTCTTTGCAGGCTCAATGAATAATGGAATTACATGAGAAGGTATACATTTAGTAATAACAGGAGAATTTTGGGTAACAAGGTAGTGGTAAAACATGATAATGTTTTAACAAGCTAAACATAGTAATAAATGTTTTAAAAGACATCTAAGAATTACATAAGAAAATATACATTTAGTAATAGCAGAAGGGTCTAGGTTAGATTGGTAGCGAAAAACATGATTGTAGTTTGTCATCAAATATAGTAGAGGTAATTCTGGATATGCTTATGGGAGTTCATGTTTGTTGATCGTTGTATGCTTTGTTAAAGAGATGGGTCTTCAGTAGACTTCGGAAGTTAGCTAGTTCATAGATCGTTTTTAGATTGCGCGGCAACGCATTCCAGAATTGTGTGCTCAGGTATGAGAAGGTTGACGCATGCGTTAGTTTGTATTTAAGACCTTTACAATTTGGGAAGTGAAGATTAAGGAATGTATGTGATGATTTTTTAGTATTCCTGGACGGTAGGTCTATCATGTCTGACGTGTAGGCTGGTGCGTCTCCGTGAATAATTTTATGAACTAGGGTGCATATCTTGAACGTGATACGTTCTTTCAGTGGGAGCCAGTGCAGCTTTTCTCGTAGGGGTTTGGCGCTTTCGTATTTTGTTTTACTGAATATGAGTCTGGCTGCAGTGTTCTGAGCTGTTTGAAGTTTCTTGATTATTTGTTCTTTGCATCCAGCGTAGAGTAACATAGTAACATAGTAGATGACGGCAGAAAAAGACCTGCATGGTCCATCCAGTCTGCCCAAGACAAACTCATATGTGTATACCTTACCTTGAATTGAATTTGTACCTGTCCTTTTCAGGGCACAGACCATATAAGTCTGCCCAGCAGTATTTCCCGCCTCCTAACCACCACTCCCGCCTCCCATCACCGGCTCTGGTGAGTGCGTTACAGTAATCTAGATGACTAAGTACCATTGATTGTACCAGGTTTCGGAAGACGGTTCTCAGGAAGAAAGGTCTTACTCTTTTTAATTTTCACATTGAGTGGAACATCTTCTTGGTTCTGTTTTTCGCGTGAGTTTCTAGTGTTAAGTGTCGATCAATAGTAACTCCAAGAATTTTTAGGGTGTCCGAAATTGTAAGGTTCAGTTGTGGTGTGTCAATGGTGGTGAATTTGTTTGTGTTGGTGTTGCGAGGTGAGTACTAGGCATTGGGGTTTTTTCTGCATTGAGTTTCAGCTTGAATGCGTCCGCCCATGTGTGCATGATATGTAGGCTTTGGTTGATTTCATTGGAAATTTCCTTTAAGTCTTGTTTAAATGGGATGTAGATCATTACGTCATCTGCATATATGTATGGGTTAAGGTTTTGGTTTGATAGTAGTTTCGCCAAGGGTATCATAATTAAGTTGAATAGGGTCGGTGAGAGGGGGGAATCCCTGTGGGACTCCACATTCAGGTATCCATGTAGCTGATGTAGTTGAGTTCGATGTCACTTGGTATGATCGTGTAGTTAAGAACCCCTTGAACCAATTGAGAACATTTCCTCCTATTCCGAAATACTCGAAGATGTGCAATAATATTCCATTATCAACCATATCGAAGGCGCTGGACATGTCAAATTGTAGCAGTAGTATGTTCTTGCCAGTTGCAATTGTTTGTTTAAATTTATTCATGAGAGTAACTAGTACTGTTTCCTTTTATTTATCATTTTACATAATTACATTCACATTTATCACGTAAATGTAAGGAAGGTAAAATTATGTATCATACCTGATCATTTTCTTTCCATTAATCATAGCTGATCAATCCATAGACTGGTGGGTTGTGTCCATCTACCAGCAGGTGGAGATAGAGAGCAATCCTTTTGCCTCCCTATATGTGGTCATGTGCTGCCGGAAACTCCTCAGTATGTCGATATCCAAGCTCCATCCGCAGGACTCAGCACTTAGAGAATTACACCCACAAAGGGACACTCTGCCCAGCTCACCACCGCCGAAACGGGGAAGGGGAATTAACCCAGCTCATCCCCACACAAGTGGGGGAGGGGAATCCGTCCAGCTCATCCCCGCGGAGCGGGGGAGGGACACCACACCCGCCGATGCGGGGGGATCTGGCTTATCCTGCAACTGCAACCGCAGGAGGAGCTGACTGACCCTAACACCGCCGAAGCGGGAGGGGTACAAAGCTGCCCTACTGCCGCACGAAGCGGGAGGGAGCGCCGGCAGAATTTAAGTCTCAATCCAGCCCCGTAAAACGGAGGGGAGAGGAATGCAGCAGCTCACAGTAACACAAATTCGTCTCAACTCTTGAAGAATCCATTGAAAAACTTGAACACGAAGTCCTCCTGAACAGGAACTGAAGACTAAACTTGAACCTGAAATGCAACCAGAATATAAACAATACAGATATCTGGGAGGGGCTATGGATTGATCAGCTATGATTAATGGAAAGAAAATTATCAGGTATGATACATAATTTTACCTTCCATATCATCATGCTGATCAATCCATAGACTGGTGGGTTGTACCGAAGCAGTACTCACCCAGGGCGGGACATAGAAATCCCTGACCGCAACACTGAAGCTCCAAACCGGGCCTCCGCCCGAGCAGCAACAGTCAAGCGGTAATGCCTGGAGAAGGTATGGGCCGATGCCCAAGTTGCCGCCTTGCAAATCTCCTCCAAGGAGACGGACCCGGCCTCTGCCATCGAGGCCGCCTGAGCTCTAGTGGAGTGAGCCTTCAGCTGGATAGGCGGCACCTTCCCCGCGACCACATAAGCCGCTGCAATGGCTTCCTTGACCCATCTTGCCACTGTAGGCTTAGCAGCCTGCAGACCCTTACGAGGACCTGCAAACAGGACAAACAGATGATCCGACTTCCGGAAATCATTGGTCACTTCCAAGTATCTGATGATGACTCGTCTCACATCCCGATATTTGAGAGCAGAGTATTCCTCTGGGTAGTCCTCCCTACGAAAGGAAGGGAGACAGAGCTGCTGATTCACATGGAAGCGAGAAACAACCTTGGGCAGGAAGGAAGGCACTGTGCGAATAGACACTCCTGCCTCAGTGAACTGCAGAAAGGGCTCTCGACATGAGAGTGCCTGGAGCTCGGAAACTCTTCTGGCTGAAGTGATAGCCACCAAAAAGACTGCTTTCAACGTCAGGTCTTTCAGAGATGCCCTTGACAAGGGTTCAAAAGGCGGCTTCTGCAAGGCTCTTAGCACCAGGTTGAGATTCCACGCAGGCACCGCTGAGTGCAGAGGAGGGCGCAGGTGATTAACTCCCTTGAGAAAGCGCACCACATCTGGCTGCGAAGCCAGGGAAGCACCCTTCAGGCGGCACCTGAAGCAAGCCAGAGCCGCTACCTGGACTTTAAGGGAACTGAGCGACAGGCCTTTCTCCAGACCTTCTTGCAGGAACGCCAACACTGAAGAAATTGGAGCAGTGAAGGGAGAAAGAGAGCCTGCTTCACACCATGCTGCAAAGGTACGCCAAACCCTGGCGTAAGCAGTAGAAGTAGAGCGCTTCCTCGCTCTTAGCATAGTGGCGATGACCTTGTCTGAGAAGCCCTTCTTTCTCAGACGCTGCCGCTCAATAGCCAGGCCGTAAGACCAAAGGGGGAGGGATCCTCCATCACCACGGGACCCTGATGCAACAGGCCCTGCTCCACTGGCAGCCGCAGAGGATCGTCCACTGAGAGCCTGATCAAGTCCGCATACCAGGGACGTCTGGGCCAGTCCGGACCCACCAGGATTATCCGGCCCGGATGCTTTGCCACCCGGTCTAGCACCCTGCCCAACATGGGCCAGGGCGGAAACACATAGAGAAGCTCCTGTGTCGGCCACTGTTGGAGAAGAGCATCTACTCCCAGGGATCGAGGGTCCCGTCCTCTGCTGAAAAAGCGCGGCACTTGGCAATTCGCCGATGACGCCATCAGATCTAGGCTCGGCTGGCCCCAGCGCTTCGTGATGTCCAAGAACGCCTGAGCAGATAGCTGCCACTCTCCGGGATCCAAGGTATGGCGACTGAGAAAGTCCGCCTTGACATTCATGACTCCGGCAATGTGGGCCGCTGACAGCTGTTCCAGGTTCGCTTCCGCCCACTGGCATAGATTCATGGCCTCCTTGGCTAGAGGGGCGCTCTTGGTACCTCCCTGGCGGTTGACATAGGCCACAGCCGTGGCATTGTCCGACAGGACCCGTACTGGCTTCAACGCCAGTACCGGGATGAACTCCAAAAGCGCCAACCGAATGGCTCTGAGTTCCAGGAGGTTGATAGACCACTTTGCCTCTGCAGGAGACCAGAGCCCCTGCGCTGTCCTTCCCAAGCAGTGGGCTCCCCAGCCCGACAAAGAGGCGTCCGTCGTGACGACAATCCACTCCGGGGTCACCAGAGGCATTCCTGCAGACAACTTGTCTGTCTGCAGCCACCAGCTCAGCGCCTTGCGCACTGCTGGGTCCAAGGGAAGGCGCACAGCATAATCCTCCGACATCGGAGTCCAGCGCTGCAGCAGAGAGAGTTGTAGTGGTCTCATATGAGCCCTGGCCCAGGGCACTACTTCCATCGTGGCCGTCATAGAGCCCAACAGCTGCACATAGTCCCAAGCCCGAAGAGAAGAGGCTACTCGGAACTGGTCCACCTGAGCCTGAAGTTTGACAATCCAATTGTCTGGCAGGAACACTCTGCCCACTTGGGTGTCGAATCGAACTCCCAGATACTCCAGGGACTGAGTCGGGCGCAGCTGGCTCTTCTCCCAGTTGATGATCCACCCCAGGGAGCTCAAAAGAGCAACCACCCAGTTCACAGCTTTGCCGCACTCTGCATAAGAGGGGGCTCGGATCAACCAGTCGTCCAGATAAGGATGGACTTGTACTCCTTCCTTTCGCAGGAAGGCCGCGATGACCACCATTACTTTGGAGAAGGTCCGCGGAGCAGTAGCCAACCCGAAAGGGAGGGCTCTGAACTGGAAGTATCGGCCCAGGACTGCAAAACGCAGAAAGCGTTGATGAGGAGGCCAGATGGGAATATGCAGGTACGCTTCCTTGATGTCCAAGGAAGCCAAGAACTCTCCTGCCTTCACTGCCGCTATAACAGAGCGGAGAGTCTCCATGCGAAAGTGCCGCACTTTCAAGGCCCGATTGACCCCTTTGAGGTCGAGGATAGGCCGGACAGAACCTCCTTTCTTTGGTACCACAAAGTAAATGGAGTAACGTCCCTTGCCAAGCTGATTTTCTGGCACCGGAACGACCGCACCCAGGCGGATCAGATTGTCCAAGGTCTGCTGCACTGCCACAGCTTTGACTGGAGACTTGCAGGGAGAGAGTACAAACCCGTCTCTTAAGGGTTGGCAGAACTCTAGCTTGTAGCCGTCTCTGATGACTTCCAGCACCCAAGCGTCTGAAGTTACCCTGGTCCACTCGCCCAGAAACGAGGACAGGCGTCCTCCAATTTGCACTGGGCCATGGACCAGGACCCCGTCATTGGGTACGAGACCCTGGGGGAGGACCGGAGGGCGCACCTCCGGGACGGCGGTCTCTGCGAAAGGAATGCTGCTTGGGGGAGAAGTTCCTCTTGAAGGAAGAGGGGGCAGAGGAGCCCGACTTGCCCGGGCGGTACCGACGGGCTTCCTGAAACCGTCCTCTGGAGATACCGGGGCGAGCACTGGCCCGAGCCCTGACCTCTGGTAACCTCTTGCCCCTAGACGTGCCGAGATCGGTCACAATTTTGTCCAGCTCGACCCCAAAGAGCAGCTTGCCTTTAAAAGGCAACTTAGCCAGGCGGGACTTAGAGGCTTGGTCCGCAGACCAATGTTTCAGCCAAAGCCACCGCCGCGCAGAGACTGTCTGAGCCATACTTTTAGCCGAGGCTCTCAAGACATCATACAGCAAGTCTGCCAAATAAGCCAAGCCCGACTCCAGGGCCGGCCAATCAGCCCTCAAGGAAGGATCCGAGGGGGAAGCCCACTGCACAATCGTCAGGCACGCCCTGGCCACATAGGAGCCACAAACTGAGGCCTGCAAACTTAAGGCAGCCGCCTCGAAAGACGACCTTAAGGCCGCCTCCAATCTTCTGTCTTGGGCGTCCTTTAGGGGCGTGCCACCTTCCACCGGCAATGCCGTTTTCTTAGTCACCGCAGTGATTAAAGAATCCACGGTAGGCCAAAGAAAGGCCTCACGTTCACTTTCAGGCAAAGGATAGAGGCGGGACATAGCCCTAGCCACTTTGAGGCTCGCTTCCGGGACATCCCATTGAGCCGAAATTAAGGTGTGCATGGCATCATGCACGTGGAAGGTTCTAGGCGGGCGCTTCGTCCCCAGCATAATGGCGGAGCCAACAGGGGCTGAGGGAGAGACGTCCTCCGGAGAGGAAATCTTTAAAATGCTCATGGCCTGCATTAACAGGTTGGGCAAATCCTCTGAGCGAAAGATCCGTGCTGCAGAGGGGTCATCCGCTCCATCCGAGCGGGAATCCGTCTCCTCCAAGGAATCCCCAAAGGACCGTTGGGAGAACTCAGATACGCTGCCCTCATCTACATCAGAGGAAACAGCGTCCTCTAAGGCCTGGGAATCCACCCGAGGGCGTTTACTTCCGGGGGCCTCAACCCCTTTATCGGACAAGGGAGAAGGGGCAGCGTTCTGCATAAGGAAGGCCTGATGCAGCAGCAAAATAAACTCGGGGGAGAAACCCCCAGACTGTGCACTTCAGCAGCCTGGGCCACAGCCCTAGACGCACCCTCAACCGGTGCTCGTAAGAGCGGGGGAGAAACATGCTGCGCATCCAAGATGGCGTCCGGCGCGACACTCCGCGGAGCCGCGCGGGAAGAACGGCGCTTAACTTTAGCCGCTTTTTTGCCGTCGCCCAAATCAAGGGCGGCCATGGCATGAACGTCTCCCAGCTCAAGGGCGGCCCAAGAAGAAGCCGTCCGAGCAGAGTGGCCGGCCAAGATGGCGGAGGCGAGCAGCGGGGGATGGGCGTTTATGGCGGGAAAAACCGCCGCACCGGAGGAAGACCCGGGACACTGACCGGCCTCCGAACTGACACCCAACAAGGGCGAATCAGACTTTAATACCCCCGCATCCCCGCTAGGAGCGCACACGCGGTCCGGGGAGCGATTCTTCGCGCCCTCGCCCTCCGACGCCATAGGCCACGTGGAGATCAATCGGGGAACCCCCTGCCCGCTATAAAAAAGGTAAAAATTACCTGCTTCTCGCTCCGAGCTGTAACGACCTGGTGTCCCAGTGAGTAGCTGCAATAAACGTTTAAATAAACGTCGAAATAAACGCCTTTAAGGACGTCCAAAATTTTTTTTTTTTTTTAAACGGAGCCAGCGGGAGGGGGGAGAAAAGGAGGGACCTGGCGCCACCAGGTTTGCACTTGCTCAAGAAGAGCCCTCAACCCCAGGCACTCAACAAAACCTAAAAATTAGGCTTGGAGGCCTAGCCAGAGCTGCTGCTGTGTGTGACCACCACCTGCTGAGATAGAGAACATACTGAGGAGTTTCCGGCAGCACATGACCACATATAGGGAGGCAAAAGGATTGCTCTCTATCTCCACCTGCTGGTAGATGGACACAACCCACCAGTCTATGGATTGATCAGCATGATGATATGGAAATACAGAAATTAATATAAAGAAAAAGGAAAACCTTTTCTCTCAACAATATATATATTTATACAATTGTCCACAATTGGAAGATCCAAGATCAGGAAAACAATCATAAAGAAAATAAGAAAAACTCAAAATGGTTAATCTTACACTTCACATTTTCTGAGGGAGGAAGGTTAATCGGTTATTGCAGCCGGTACAATGGTAACTGAAGGAAGTTTCTGCAGAGGATTCTTCATCTGTTTCCACAAATTCTTATAATTTCTTAGGTTCAAACAAATAAGTAATAAGGAAATAAAACACTTACAAGGGAATCGCGCTAGGAAGGTCCCACCTAGGGCAATGATTCCTGGCTTGAAAGCCAAGACTTCACACCTCCCAGTCTGCGATTCCCTTGATGTGTCAGGAAATATATTCATCTTTGAACCCAAAAAACTATCAACCATGTATCGGAAATACAATTTCAAAACATTGTTCCTATCTAAATCAAAGGCGAAAGTCACTAATAATATAACTCTATTTATAACTTCTGAATTTTCCAAAATGTCCGTTAAACTTACATCTCTTTTCTCTGATAAAGAAAATTTAAAGGAAATATAAATCACTTTAGTCACCAAAAGGTGGCTATCAGAAAGTATTAGCAAAGTATCAGAGAAATATTTCTTCAAGAATTCAGTAGCTAATATATAAGATATTATAGGTAAATTTATCATTCTCAAGTTGTTTTTCCTTAACTGGTTCTCCAGAAATTCCAATTTTTTACAAGAAAGATGACTATTCTTAATTACCAAATTATCTGATTTTCATAGAGAAACCATTTCCGTAATCAAAGTCTCTATTTTTATATCTTGGACTTCCACTTTGTTAGATAAGTATTAATATAAATTCTTTAACTCACATTCTGAAAAATTTTAAACATCTGGAGAAGAGAGTTATTCACACTCTGCAGCAGTTCTTATAGTACGTCCATTATGACATTATTGGCTTCACCAAGTTCAATTTCTCCACAGAAACCGCTCTAGATATCTTCGAGGGGAAGAGCTCACTCTCCAATCCCCCAGTTGGTTTATTATCTGGAGTCGATGCTGCGCCAGGACCTCCTCAGGTCAAGTGAAAATCCTAACCCACTTCAGGCGTTTCCATTATTGACCTCCATAGCGAAGCAATACTGTTTCCGGGTCTTGGAGGGGTCGTGCCAACAGGGGGACTCAAAGTCACTCCCTCTCCACTGAGATTCAGTAATAAAGCCTTGCTGTTCCCCGAAGCAGAAACCGATATCCCCGACGTTATGACTCCGAATCTCTCCAAAATAAACTGAGATGTGGTGGGAACCCCAGCCATGTTCGAGGAGGACAACACCATGGCTTTGCCTTTTCTCTTCCCCATTCTCTGGGGAGCGCACCTTTTTCTTCAGGCATTCTGGTGTAAAACGGGAACTCAACTAGTGTACGTCCTCCCTCAACGTCATCTTGGATCCTCCAAGTTGGGACACTCTTTGTCTGGTTTCTCCTCAGAGGCCTGTCTGATATGGGTAACCCTACAGCATAGCCCTCTGAGTCACTGAAACACGGAAGCCCCTCCACCTCTGCAAGGTGGTGTCCCTTCGGAGGGGACTAGTACTGTTTCCGTACTGTGGGTGGGCCGAAATCCTGACTGGGAGTCGTGTAATATTGAGAATTTGTTTAAATAGTTTGTGAGTTGTTTGGTTACCATCCTTTCTGTTATTTTGGTTATTAAGGGTATGGATGCTACTGGTCTAAAGTTGGTTAGTTCGCTGGCATTTTTCTTTGCGTCTTTGGGTACAGGGGTGAGTAGTTTCTTTCGGGAAGAGTCCAGTTTATAGCATATAGTTTATATGAATCGTAAGGTCTGATATAAATTGCTGAGGGGCAGATGTCATAAGGTTGTTTGGGCATATGTCTAATTTGCAATGAGATTTGGCAAATCTTCTGAGCGTTTGGGAGATAAGGTCCTCCGATAATATCTCGAAATTGTCCAGGTATATATCAGGGTCTGGATCTAGACAGTCTAGAAGTGTGGTGTAATCGGTGGTGCTGATTGGTATTTTTAATCGTAATTGTATTTTTTCGTTGAAGTATCTCGCGAGATTGTCTGCTCCTGGTGTGTCTTTGGTGTTGGTTGTGATTGGTGTGGTGTCTAGTAGTTTGTTCACGAGTTGGAAGAGTTTGTGTGTGTCTTTGTAGTTCGGTCCGATTTCTTTTTTGTAAAATAGTCTTTTAGTTTGCCTTATGGTATATTTATATTTTCTTTGAAGTTGTTTCCAGGCGTTAAGTGTTGGGTCGTCTTTCTTTTTATTCCACGCACGTTCTAGTCTTCTAACTTGTGTTTTGAGTTTTTTCAGTTCTTCATTGAACCATGGTGTTGAGTTTTTCCTGCGTGAGGTTCTAGTTTGAGTTGGGGCAATGTTGTCTAGTATTGTTCTGCATCTATCGTCCCATTTTAGGAGGAATTGGTTCGTGTCTGTTTTTGTTGTCCATCCGTAATCTGTTGCCAGAACGTTATCGGGTCTATTTTTCCTCTTGTGGTGTAAGCTTTTCGTTCTTGTTTGTTAATTGTGCCTTTTCGTTCGCCATTGGAGGGAGATGTATGCTTTATAGTGGTCTGTCCACGGTGCGGGCGTCCATTTTGTGTCTGTTAGTAGAAGGTTTGAGTTTGGATCGAATTTGTGTGTGATGAGGTCTAGTGTGTGTCCTTTTATGTGTGTTGGTTGTGCAAGTCTAAGTGCTTTCAAAATAAGCCCCATAGTATCTGGACGTCTAAGGATGAAAAATTCACATTCAACATTCACGCTGTAAAGGCTAGAGGAAGTAGTAGGGTTTCCTGATTCTGGGTAATCAGATTTAGAATCATTTTAGGTTTTATGGGTCATCTAGCAGCAGAGAAAGCAAGATCCATCTTTGCAAATGAGGTGCAATTAGGATTATGGTGCTTTTGTCATCCTTGAGTTTGCATAGTGTTCTGGCTATCAGACAGAATGAACATACGTGTACATAAGATTCCACATCCAGCTTATTGCTCGTTTGTGGAAGTATCCTTACCTGGTATCCTGAAATAGACACGAGTAGTATACCACACCGGCATTCATTTTTGAGAGGTAGCCAAGCCTACTTCTGGTTACGTTGGTCAATCAGAATCTAAGATGCACCCATACCACACCCACTCTCTGTTGACACCATGCCCTACTCCCCTCTTGATGGCATCACTGGATGTGGGATTATAGCCCACCCCTTTGTATAACTCCACACCTAACCTCATCCTTTTTTAAATGAGTCCCAAGCCAAACCCTGCCCCTTTTGGTGATGTTGCAGGAACTGGTGTCATAACTCTGCCTGGGCCAAACCATTTTTCAAGATGGCAATGAGTACTGTACTCCCATATGTCACTTCCTGTTTCACACTACTTGCTGCCATCTTGAATGAGTCATGTGACAGCAAGTGACATCAAGCACCCTGACACCACTCCCTACAGCCTAGGAGGAACGTGTGAAGTTTGCACAGCCACTACAAGCAGTGAGCATGCGCTTTGGAGGTCTTTTTATTTTTCACAGCCCTTAAACTTTTTTTTTTCTCTCAGAAAAGAAAAAAGGAATTTTAGCCTTCAGACTACCTGTTTCTAAGAATAGCAGGCTGAGAACTCTTTGCTGAATCAATTCAGAGATGAACAATGTTCATACATGCAGCCCCACCACCTCCCCAATACCCCACATCTTCAGCTCTTCAGCGGTTTGAGAACTCTTTTCCTGAACCATGAAGCATGCAGTCCCTTCTTCCCAGTCCCCCACACTACTACTACTACTATTTAACAATTCTAGAGCGCTACCAGGGTTACGCACACGTTAGCAGCCACACACACGCTGTTTCCCAGCTACTCTTTCTCAGGAGAGATTTGACCAGTGCATGGAAAAACAAATTACATTTTAGGCTTTAAAGGGCACATATGCAAAAGAACTTGTGAGTGGGTACTGTTGAATTTTAAAACAAACCTTCTGGTTTTACAATCGTTTTCCCTCTCCTCTCTTAATGCAGCTCCATCAGTCAGCAAGCTCTCATACACAGAGACCATTAGTGCACCTGCTTTAACCTACTTCTCCCTCCTCTCTATTCTTGTCTTTCTGAGAAGCTCTAAGAGGACATTTCTCAGGGTAAGTGACATCATTTTGCTCTGTGTTTGGTAACTTAAAGAGGAATTGTAGGCTATTGATAAACACAAAATTAAAAAAAAAAAAAACTTTGGGGATCTTTTACTAGCTCGAGTTATCTGCAGCAGGGCCAATTTTATTCGTACAGGCTCTGCTGCAGAAAAGTTGAGCTAATCCTTAGTAAAAGACCCACTTTATTAACTAGTTTCCATACCCTTTCCCCCATAGTTTTAAAGCTTTACCTTTCTTCCACAGCATTAACACACAGACTCTAGAAGGCACAACAAGGCCTAGTGCAGAATTAATTCCCACCCACCTCTAGCTCAGCTCTTCATTTATAGTCAATTATTCTGATTAGGACAACAAGGGGAGAGTTTTCATTAGAGTTTTAATTACATTTAATTTGTTTCTGAGAAGATAAATTATACAGTGGGGGAAATAAGTATTTGATCCCTTGCTGATTTTGTAAGTTTGCCCACTGACAAAGACATGAGCAGCCCATAATTGAAGGGTAGGTTATTGGTAACAGTGAGAGATAGCACATCACAAATTAAATCCGGAAAATCACATTGTGGAAAGTATATGAATTTATTTGCATTCTGCAGAGGGAAATAAGTATTTGATCCCCCACCAACCAGTAAGAGATCTGGCCCCTACAGACCAGGTAGATGCTCCAAATCAACTCGTTACCTGCATGACAGACAGCTGTCGGCAATGGTCACCTGTATGAAAGACACCTGTCCACAGACTCAGTGAATCAGTCAGACTCTAACCTCTACAAAATGGCCAAGAGCAAGGAGCTGTCTAAGGATGTCAGGGACAAGATCATACACCTGCACAAGGCTGGAATGGGCTACAAAACCATCAGTAAGACGCTGGGCGAGAAGGAGACAACTGTTGGTGCCATAGTAAGAAAATGGAAGAAGTACAAAATGACTGTCAATCGACAAAGATCTGGGGCTCCACGCAAAATCTCACCTCGTGGGGTATCCTTGATCATGAGGAAGGTTAGAAATCAGCCTACAACTACAAGGGGGGAACTTGTCAATGATCTCAAGGCAGCTGGGACCACTGTCACCACGAAAACCATTGGTAACACATTACGACATAACGGATTGCAATCCTGCAGTGCCCGCAAGGTCCCCCTGCTCCGGAAGGCACATGTGACGGCCCGTCTGAAGTTTGCCAGTGAACACCTGGATGATGCCGAGAGTGATTGGGAGAAGGTGCTGTGGTCAGATGAGACAAAAATTGAGCTCTTTGGCATGAACTCAACTCGCCGTGTTTGGAGGAAGAGAAATGCTGCCTATGACCCAAAGAACACCGTCCCCACTGTCAAGCATGGAGGTGGAAATGTTATGTTTTGGGGGTGTTTCTCTGCTAAGGGCACAGGACTACTTCACCGCATCAATGGGAGAATGGATGGGGCCATGTACCGTACAATTCTGAGTGACAACCTCCTTCCCTCCGCCAGGGCCTTAAAAATGGGTCGTGGCTGGGTCTTCCAGCACGACAATGACCCAAAACATACAGCCAAGGCAACAAAGGAGTGGCTCAGGAAGAAGCACATTAGGGTCATGGAGTGGCCTAGCCAGTCACCAGACCTTAATCCCATTGAAAACTTATGGAGGGAGCTGAAGCTGCGAGTTGCCAAGCGACAGCCCAGAACTCTTAATGATTTAGAGATGATCTGCAAAGAGGAGTGGACCAAAATTCCTCCTGACATGTGTGCAAACCTCATCATCAACTACAGAAGACGTCTGACCGCTGTGCTTGCCAACAAGGGTTTTGCCACCAAGTATTAGGTCTTGTTTGCCAGAGGGATCAAATACTTATTTCCCTCTGCAGAATGCAAATAAATTCATATACTTTCCACAATGTGATTTTCCGGATTTAATTTGTGATGTGCTATCTCTCACTGTTACCAATAACCTACCCTTCAATTATGGGCTGCTCATGTCTTTGTCAGTGGGCAAACTTACAAAATCAGCAAGGGATCAAATACTTATTTCCCCCACTGTATACTGTGCCATATAAACTTAAGGCTCTTTACATTGATAACCATACTACCTTAAGAAGTTTTAATTAAACAACTCTATAATACTAAGATGCAACAGCAATTCAGCAGCAAGAGGGGTGCTAACCAGTCTTTTGCATTGAGTGTCACATGTATCTCCCAGGTTGGGACAGATTATATGAGTGGAGGAGTAGCCTAGTGGTTAGTGCAGCGGACTTTGATCCTGGGAAACTGGGTTCAATTCCCACTGCAGCTCCTTGTGACTGGGCAAGTTACTTAACCCTTCATTGCCCCAGGTACAAATAAGCACCTGTACATACTATGTAAAACGATTTGAATGTAGTTGCAAAAAACCCCAGAAAGGCGTGAAGTCCCATTCCATTTCCCCTCTTGATGCAAAGAGTTCCTAGCTCTCAGAGAACGACTTTGTTCTCTTGAGACTAGAGGAGCTGAGGAAAATAGAGAATACATAGGAGAGACCTACAGGGATGTTGTACAGTAGTCCAACCTCCAATCTGGCAGCCATTGTACTGCTTTGGAAGAAGAAGGTATCCTAAACGAAGAGCATAAAAGTTGGAAGTAATCCTGTAGCCAGGACCAGCCCACCAGGAGAGGCAATACCCACTAACACTGAGGATGTGTCTCCAGGAGCTTCTGCCCAGGAAGGATGGGCTAGGATGGCTGTTCATTTATTGCATTTGTATCCCCCATTTTCCCACCTATTTGCAGGCTCAATGTGGCTTACAGAGTTTGGTTATGACATAGTTATTCCAAGATGTCAGATACAAGTAATAATGTTCAGAGATTAAGTAAGGGAAGAGAGAAGTCTGTTATAAAAATTAGACCGATACACATATATAAAAACAAAGAAATAATTTATTCAAACCAAGATAAAAGCAGTACTGCTTTTATCTTGGTTTGAATAAATTATTTCTTTGTTTTTATATATGTGTATCGGTCTAATTTTTATAACAGACTTTTATGTAGCAAGTAGACTGTTGCCTTTTGTGTTTTTCTTTTTAGGGAAGAGAGAAGGAAAGTGTTAGGCAGGTGATTCGATTATTAGGCATGTAGAAGCTAGCTGGCTGGCTAGTGGACATGAGGTTCGCATGGTCACGTCTGCCTGGTGTGAAGGTGGCGGACCTCAGGTGTCACCTAGATAAGATTTTAGATAGCGATGGGGAGCAGCTGGTTGTCTTGGGTACCAGGGTACCTATGACATAGGAAAATGTGGGAGGGAGGTTTTGGAAGCTACACTTAGGTTCTTAGGTAGAAAGCTCAAATCCTGAACCTCTACGATAGTTGAGGTTCTGGATTTGTCTCAAATCGTCTTAAAGGTGCTTTCATTGGAACTGTGTTTTGAACCTGTGCCAAGTGGCTTAATCCAATTAATTTGATTACACAGAATCCAGTGAATGTGGAGAACTGTGTTTTGAACCTATGCCAAGTGACCAATCAATTTGGTTAGATAGAAAAAAATGGCTAAGGATGTAAAGAGAGGTGACAAGACCTTTTTCAGATATATTGGAGAAAAGAGAAGAGATAGGAATGGAATTGTGACAGTGAAAGATAATGAGAATGGCTATGTGGAGAGTGATGAAGATAAAGTGAAAGTGCTGAACAATTATTTCTCTTCGGTGTTCATGGAGAAAATTCCTGGAGCAGGACTGCGGTTGGCTGCCAAGGGAATGGAGTAGATATTGTGCCATTTATGGAGGACCCGAGGCAACATGGCTTTACCTACAGGAAAATCCTGCCAAACAAATCTTATTGACTTCTTTGACTGGGTGACCAAAGAACTGGATGAAGGACGTGAGCTACATGTAATCTACTTGGACTTCAGAAAGCCTTTGATACGGTCCCCCACAGAAGACTCGTGAATAAGTTGAAAGGGTTGAACTTAGGACCAAAAGTGGTGAACTGGATAAGAAATTGGTTGGCAGAGGGTGGTGGTAAATGGAATCTGCTTGGAGGAAAGGAAGGTGAGCAGTGAAGTCCCTCAGGGGTTGGTGCCAGAGCCTATTCTGTTTAATATATTTGTGGGAGATATTGCTGAAGGGTTAGAAGGAAAACTGCCTTTTTGCGGATGACACAAAAATAGCCAATAGAGTGGATACCATGGATGGAGTAGAAAAGATAATAGGGGATCTTCGAACCTTAGAAGAATGGTGGAGGGTCTGGCAGTTAAAATTTAATTTATCAATTAAGGATCAAATCAATTTAACCTGGTGTTCGCTGTTATGATATATATCAAGTTACACCAGAATATCCAATATACAACTAAACGGTATATTCAATCAATCTTTATTTTTTATTTTTAACTTGCAGTGCTCAGCAGTGCTGTAGTGCCTTTTTAACCATGCGTTATGGATTAGGTACTTAGCCGCCAAACATCACAGCACAAGCCCTTCCTTCCTTCCTTTCCAAACTCAACAGTTGTTAAGTATTATGTGCTGACACAGCTAGATAAGTTATGTCTTATGCTGATAATCTTCAAATAATATTGACAACATGAGTATCTTCACTTATCTTGGCTGAATAGATATGCGATCTGAGTTTACTCCATATCACCCTGTGATTAGTGCATCGTGTTTAAAATCAGATTTTCTTTCGTTATCCCCTTCATTCACAGTGCAATACATGTTCTGCTTTAATCCTAAGGCAAACTATCTGAAACCTTAGAGCTTGTCCTATCTGTCTCCAAAAATCAGCTTTGAAAGATGAGATCAACAAATTCAAGAAGGAACTAGCTACAACTAAAAAAGCATCCAGATTACTCAATTCCCAGCCAATTTACCACCACCACCGCCACAGAGAATGAAACAGAGGAATAGATGGGTCACACTAGGCTCTGGTAGGCTAAGATCTGTGACACAGAAGCACTCACCTTCCCAACCTTTGCCCCTGTCAAATTCTTTTGCTGTGTTGCATCATTATGATGCTGAAAAAAAGAAGAACTGTGGTGGAACCAAAGGCAATGAGAAAGTAGCACAACCCAAGAAACATCTCCCAAACAATGACAGACTGAAGAAAAGGAGAAAACTATTACTGCTCGGAGACTCCATTATCAGAGGCATTAACTTAGGAACATAATTCAAGGGCACCAATCTAGTGAAATGCCTTCCAGGATCTTCAGCTACCAGATGTACCGACCAAATACTGAAAATGATCTAAGAGAGCAATGCCTCAAATACTGATGTTGTAATTCACCTGGGGACAAATGACATGGCCAACAATAGCAAGCTTATAGCACAGAGAGCGTTCCAGAAGCTTGGGGAGGAACTGAAATCTTTGGTTTGGACTGTGGCTTTTCTGAAGTAATTCTCACATGGAGGAAGGGAGAGGAAAGAATACGCAAAACAGTGGAATTCAATAAGTGGCTTGGGTCTTGGTGTAAAAAAGGTGGTTTTAGATACAAAGGAGCATGGGGTAATAAGTGGAAAAATAACAGGCTGTACTGTAATGATGGGCTACAAGGAAAGTCAACAAAAACAAGAGAAACAGGAAGCCTATATAGTTCTCCAAACAAGTAGCTGAAAAAATAAGAGCGAAAGAGGCTTTGTTCAAGAAATACAAAAGAACCTAATGAGAGAATCAAGGAAAAAATCGGAAGAAAAGAGAAAAGATTGGAATTGCAAGACTGAAAGATAATGAGAGTGGCTATGTGGAGAGTGATGAGGATAAAGCAAACATGCTAAATAATTACTTCTCTTCGGTGTTCACAGAGAAAAGTCCCAGAAAAGGGCCGCGGTTGGCTGCCAAGGGAATATCTGGGAATGGAGTGGATATTGTGCCGTTTATGGAAGAAAGAGTTTATGAACAGCTTGAGAATCTGAAGGTGGACAAAGCTATGGGGCCAGATGGGATACATCCCAGGATACTGAGGAAGCTCAGAGAAGTCCTGGCAGGATCTCTTAAAGATTTATTTAATAGCTCTTTAGAGACGGGAGAGGTTCCACGGGATTAGAAACGAGAGGATGTGGTCCCTTTTCACAAAAATGGAGACTGGGAAGAAGTGGGAAACTACAGACAGGTAAGACTCACGTCTGTGGTAGGAAAAATAATGGAGTCACTGCTGGAAGAAAGGATAGTTACTTTCTAGAAGCCAACGGGTTACGGGACCCAAGGCTGCCAAATTAATCTTATTGACTTCTTTGAGTGGGTCACCAAAGAGCTGGATGAAAGACATGCATTAGATGTAATCTACTTGGATTTCAGCAAAGCCTTTGCTGTGGTCCACCACAGAAGACTTGTGAATAAGCTGAAAGGGCTGAACATAGGACCAAAAGTGGTGAACTGGATAAGAAACTGGTTGACCAACAGGTGGCAGAGGGTGGTGGTAAATGGAATTTGCTTTTTAGGGGTTGGTGCTAGGGCCTATTCTGTTTAATATATTTGTGAGAGACATTGCTGAAGGGTTGGAAAGAAAGGTTTGCCTTTTTGCGGATGAACAAAGATAGCCAATAGAGTGGATACCCTGGAGGGAGTAGAAACAATGAGAAGGGATCTCCAAAAGTTAGAAGAATGGTCGAGTGTCTGGAAGCTATACCTTTTGGCCAATTTTTACGGGTGAGGAAAATATGTAACTCAAGAGTAGATTTTCACAAGCATGCTGCAGATATGTCACATAGATTTCTACAATGAGGATACCCTCAGAAGGTTATATGAAAAGCACATAAAAGAGCTGTCAATGTCCGGAGACGATGGCTGTTTGAACCAAAGAAAGATAGAGGGCACCCCCGTTATGATGAAACTGTTACATGTGTGTTGCCATATTCCTCAAGGACAATGCAAATTAAGAATATCATCAGGACCCATTGGCCTATGTTGTGGTTACATGGTATTTCTACTATGCCACGGTTTGCCTTCACAAGATCTCGTAATTTGGGTGAATTACTTAAATACAAGGAAAAGAATAGATTTCCACCTAATGAAAGAGGTCATTTTAAATGCCGGGGCTGTACTTATTGTTAATACGCTTGGGTTACGCCAAGTGTTATCCATCCGGTCACTAAACGCATTATTCAGTTGCAAGAACGAACACATTGAGGCATATTTTCAAAGCACTTAGCCTTCCAAAGTTCCATAGAAACCTATGGAACTTTGGAAGGCTAAGTGCTTTGAAAATATGCCTCATTGTGACACAGTGCAGGTTATTTATGGCATATAATGCCCATGTTCACTCTGGTATATAGGACAAACTAAACGAAAAATTAAGCAAAGAATAGGTGAACATCTTAGTAATTTGCGAACACATAAAAAGGAGGCTCCGTTGGTGAGCCACTGGGATCTTAAGGGTCATAGTGAGGAAGATTTAAAATTTATAGTTCTAGCTTGTATCAGGCAGGTTCGGGGTGGCAACATTGTACCTAGTTTACTGAGAAGAGAAGCTAAATATATTTATAGTTGGCAAACTACAACTCCCAAGGGGCTCAACAAGGCTATTGATTGGTGGGCGGTGACATAGTTGTAATTGGCTCATCTTAAGATAAAAACAGTACTGCACATGTGCTGGCATTTTGCCGACTTGCACGGGGACTGCATGTCTGTATCCAACCAGTGGATATGTAAGTTCATTTTTATAAATCATTATATGAAGTTATATAATATATTGTTATGTAGCACAATCATGTATGGATGAAGATTTTATTTTCTAGATTTCGTTCTCCTGAGGACGCCTAAGGGCGAAACATGTGACCACATGTTGAGAGCAAGAGAAGGCATCTATGGTTTTAAGAAATGGGCACTTTATCACATAGCAACTGAAAAATAAAAAAGAGACACTTTAAAGAACTGGGTCAACACATAGCTGTACAGAGCGCTCCACTAGATCCGCACTTGGTCATTTTAAGTTAAGTACAACTTTTGCTATTTTGTCATCTATAATAGTAGCATTAAGGCAGGAAGGGAGGGCTGACGGTGCGATGATGCCGATAGTGGTGGTGATTCAGCTGCTTGCCAGCTTCACTCACGTACCCAGTTCTGAGCACTGTTCTCTTTAATTATTTAACTTTTTAATTGGTCAATTCATAGAAAATTTGATCTTTATTCAGTGATTTGGCTTAGAATTGTTAGTAAGACACAAGGTTTTTCAATAACATTGGTTTCTATTTTGAATGTTATATTAGTTAAAATTTAATGCCAAGAAGTGCAGAGTGTTGCATGGGGTGCAGAAACCCAAAAGAGAGATACTAGATTGGAGGGGAGAGTTAAGTAAGCTTGACTCAGGAGAGAGACCTTGGGGGGGTTGGTGTCAGAGGATATGAAGATGAAAAAACAATATGACAAGGCGACGGCCGTAGCCAGAAAGATGCTAGGCTGCATAGAGAGGGGTATAACCAGCAGAAGAAAGGAGGTGTTGATGCCCCTCTACAAGTCATTGGTGAAGCCCCACTTGGAGTATTGTGCTCAGTTTTGGAGACCGTATCTTTGCTAAAGATGTAAAAAAACTGGAAGTGGTGCAAAAAAAAGCTACAAAAATGGTATGGGATTTGCGTTGCAAAACCGTACGAGGAGACACTTGCCGATCTGAACATGTATACCTTGGAGGAAAGAAGAAACAGGGGTGACATGATACAGACGTTCAAATACTTGAAAGGTATTAATTTGCAAACAAACCTTTTCCGGAGATGGGAAGGTAGTATAACTAGACGACATGAATTGAGTTTGAAGGGGGGCAGACTCAGAAGTAATGTCAGGAAGTATATTTTCACGGAAAGGGTTGTAGATACATGGAATGCCCTCCCGCGGGAGAAAATCGGTAATGGAATTCAAACATGCGTGGGATAAATACAAAGGAATCCTGTTCAGAAGGAATGGATCCACGGAATCTTAGCAGAGACTGGGTGGCAATGCTGTTAATTGGGAAGCTAAACTAGTGCTGGGCAGACTTCTATGGTCTATGCCCTGAATAGATATGAATGGGCTGGAGTGTAAATTTTAAGGGGCTTTGACGTTAGCTTCAGAACTTTTAATACAAGAACAGTGCTGGGCAGATGTCTACGGTCTGTGCCTTAGAATACAAAGGACAAATCAAACTCCGGTATACATATAAAATATCACGTACCATGTAAAATGAGTTTGTCTTGTTGGGCAGACTGGATGGACCGTTCAGGTCTTTATCTGCCGTCATTTACTATGTTATTTTCAGAAGTGCTCCCCAAGAGACAGGCAGAGCTCCAGAGTCTCAATGAATGGATGAGGCGATGATGCAGGGAGGAGAATTTTAGATTTGTAACATGGGAAACATTCTGTGGAAAGGGGAGCCTGTTCTGCAATGATGGGCTCCACCTTAACCAGGGTGGTATCAAGCTGCTAGCATCGGCATTTCAAAAGGAAAAAGAGCAGCTTTCAAACTAGAAACTGGGGGAAGGCCAAAAGTTGTTCAAAAGCACATGGTTCATAACACGTGATCTTTCAAAGATATCACCAAAAGAAGGAAGATAGAGTATCTTGATAGCAAGGTTGCAGTAGAGACCATAGTAGACCAGATGTCTTTAAATAAAAAGCAGATTTTCAAAATTGCAAATTATCACCGACAGCTGCTGAACAAGATGTAAATAGGAACAACAAACATAGTTTGAAATGTCTATATGCAAATGACAGAAGTCTAAGAAATAAGATGGGAGAGTTAGAATATATTGCAATAAATGAAATATTAGATATAATAGCCATCTCTGAGACCTGGTGGAAGGAAGATAACCAGTAGGAGACTGACATACCAGGGTACAAATTATATCATAGTTACAGGGTGGATCGAACTGGTGGACGGGTAGCATTTTATGTTAAGGAGGGCCTTGAATCAAATAGACTAAAAATTTTGCATGACACAAAACACATCTTGGAATCCCTATGGCTTGAAATTCCTTGAGTAGAAGGAAAAAGGATAGTGATAGGTGTGTACTACCGTCAACCTGGCCAGGATGAACAGACAGATGTAGAAACATTATTATAAATTAGGGGAGACTAACAAACTGGGGAACACAATAATAATGGGTGATTTCAATTGCTCTGATATTGACTGGGTAAATGTAAAATCAGGACATGCTAGGGAGGTAAAATTCATTGACAAAATCAAGGGCTGCTTTATGGAGCAACTGGTAAAGGAGCCAACAAGAGGAGGAAAAATTCTAGACCTAGTCCTTAGTGGAGTGCATGGTCTGGTGCAAGAGGTAATGGTGATGGGGTTGCCTATAACAGTGATCATAATATGATCAGATTTGATATCAGCTCTGGAGTAAGCACACAGAGGAAATCCAATGGTTAGCATTTAACTTTCAAAAAGGAGATTATGATTAAATAAGAAGAACAGTGAAAGAAAACTTAAGAGGAGCAGCTGCAAAGGTCAAAACTTTACACCAGGTGTAGATGTCATTCAAAAATACCATCCTGGAAGCTCAGGCCAGTTATATTCCACGTATTAAAAAAGGAAAGAGGAAGGCCAAGCAACAGCTGGCATGGTTAAAAAGTGAGGTGAAGGAAGCTATTAGAGCTAAAAGAAAATCCTTCAGTGAATGGAAGAAGGAACTGTCTGAAAATAATAAGAAACAACATAAGGAATGGCTAGTCAAATGCAAAGCGCTGATAAGGAAGGCAAACAGGCTTACCTTCGAAAGAGAAGGGCGCCCATCTTTCGACACAAATCGGGAAATGAGCCTCCTTCTCCCAGGGTCGCCCAAATTGGCATAATCGAAAACTGATTTTGGATGTCCTCAACTGCTTTCCTTTGCGGGGACGACCAAAGTTCACAGGGGCGTCCTCAACCGATAATGGAAAAAAGAAGGGCGTCCCTGATGAGCACTTGGACGACTTGGTCCATTTTTTGTTACGACCAAGCCTCAAAAAAAGTGCCCTAACTGACCAGATGACCGGAGGGAATTGGGGATGACCTCCCCTTACTCCCCCAGTGGTCACCAACCCCCTCCCACCCTAAAAAAAAACCTTTTTAAATATTTTTTGTCAGCCTCTATGCCAGCCTCAAATGTCATACCCAGCTCCATGACAGCAGTATGCAGGTCCCTTGAGCAGTTTTAGTGGATGCAGTGCACTTCAGGCAGGCGGACCCAGGCCCATCCACCCCCCCCTACCTGTTATATTTGTGGTAGTAAATGTGAGCCCTTCAAAACCCACCAGAAACCCACAATACCCACATCTAGGTGCCCCCTTCACCCCTAAGGGCTATGGTAGTGGTGTACAGTTGTGGGTAGTGGGTTTTGGGGGTCTCAGCACACAAGGTAAGGGAACTATGCACTTGGGAGCAATTTGTGAAGTCCACTGCAATGCCCCCTAGGGTGCCCGGTTGGTGTCCTGGCATGTGAGGGGGACCAGTGCACTATGAATGCTGGCTCCTCCCACGACCAAAGGGCTTGCATTTCGTCGTTTCTGAGATGGGAGTCCTCAGTTTCCATTATCGCCAAAAATCAAGGATGGTCATCTCTAAGGACGACCATCTCTAAGGTCGACCTAAATTTTGCGATTTGGGCGTCCCCGACCGTATTATCGAAATGAAAAATGGATGCCCATGGTTTCGATAATACGGGTTTCCTCGCCCCTTCGCCGGGATGTCCTGCGAAGGCGTGCTCAGTAAAACTTAGGTGCCCCTTTCGATTATGCCCCTCAAAGAGACTCTTTGAAAAAAAGATTGCGTTGGAGGCAAAAACACATAGTAAAAACTTGTTTAGGTATGTTAGAAGCAACAAGCCAGCAAAAGAATCATTTGGATTGCTAGATGACCAAGGAGTAAAAGCGGTACTCAGGGAAGACAAAGCCATAGCGGAGAGATTAAATGAATTCTTTGCTTCGGTCTTCACCAAGGAAGATTTGGGAGAGATACCGGTGCCAGAAATGGTATACAAAGCTGATGAAGAGGAACAGAATGAAATCTCTGTAAAGATGGCACAATTTGACAAACTGAAGAGTAGCAAGTTGCATGGACTGGATGGTATTCATCCCAGAGTACTAATAAAATTAAAAAATGAACTTGCAGAACTATTATTAGTAATATGTAATTTATCTTTAAAATCAAGCATAGTACCAGAAGATTGGAGGATGGCCATTGTAATGCCGATTTTTAAAAAAAGGTTCCAGAGATGATCCAAGAATTTATACACCGGTGAGCTCGTCGGTGCCGGGCAGAATGGTAGAGACTATTATAAAGAACAAAATTACAGAGGATATTCAAAAGTATGGATTAATGAGACAAAGCCAACATGGATTTAGTGAAGGGAAATCTCACCAATCTACTTGATTTCTTTGAAGGGGTAAACAAACATGTTGATATTGTGTATATGGATGGATTTTTGACAAAGTACCGCATGAAAGACTCCAAAGGAAATTGGAGAGTCATGGGATAGGACATAGTGTTCTATTGTGGATTAAAAACTGGTTACTTGATAAACAGAGAGTAGGGTTAAATGGTCAGTATTTTCAATTGAGAAGGGTAGAAAGTGGGGTTCTACTGGGGTCTGTACTGGGACTGCTGCTTTTTAACAATTTATAAATGATCTAGAAATGGGAGTAAATAGTGAGGTAATTAAATTTGCTGACTACACAAAGTTAATAAAGAGTAGTAAATCACCTGGACTAGATGGCATACATCCAAGTGAACTCAAAGAACTCAAGAATGATATTTCTGATTTGCTGTTAGTAATATGTAACCTGTCATTAAAATCATCCGTAGTACCTGAAGATTGGAGGGTGGCCAATGTGATGCCAATTTTTAAAAAGGAATTATTAGGAAAGGGATGGTGAATAAGACCAAAAAAACTATAATGCCTTTGTATCGCGCTCCATGGTGTGTCCGCACCTTCAGTATTGCATTCAGTTCTGGTCGCCGTATCTCAAAAAATATATAACTGAATATGGTTCAAGGAAGAACGATAAAAATGACAAAGGGGGTGGAACTCCTCTCGTGTGAGGAAAGGCTAAAGAGGTTAGGGCTCTTCAGCTTGGAAAAGAGAAAGATGGGAGAGGCATGACTGAGGTCTACAAAATCCTGAGTGGTGTAGAACGAGTAGAAGTAAATTGATTTTTTACTCGTTCCAAAAGTATAAAGACTAGGGGACACTAGAGAAAGTTACATGGAAATACTTTTAAAACAAATAGGAGGAAATATATTTTAACTCAACAAACAGTTAAGTTGGGAAGTCTTTGCCAGAGGGCGTGGTAACAGCGGTTAGCATATCTAGGTTTAAAAAAGATTTGGACACATTCCTGGAGGAAAAGTCCATAGTCTGCTATTGAGACAGACATGGGAAGCAACTGCTTACCCTGAGTTTTGTAGTATGGACTGTTGCCATGATTTGGGTTTCTGCCAGGTACTTGTGACCTGGCTTGGCCACTGTTTGGAAAACAGGATACTAGATGGGACCATTGGTCTGACCCAGTATGGCTACTCTTATGTTCTTACTCAAAGTTATTAAATCTAAAGAGGATTGTGAAAAATTACAAGAGGACCTTATGAGACTGGGAGATTAGGCATCCAAATGGCAGATGATATTTAATGTGAGCAAGTGCAAAGTGATGCGTGTGGGAAAGAGGAACCTGAACTATAGCTACGTGATGCAAGGTTCCACACATTAGGAGTCACCAACCAGAAAAGAGATCCAAGTGTCATCGTTGATGATTAAGTTGAAACCCTCTGCTAAGTGTGTGGCAGCAAATAGAATGTTAGGTATTATTAGGAAATGAATGGAAAACAAAAATGAGAATGTTAAGCCTTTGTATTGCTCCATGGTGCAACCGCACTTCGAATACTGTGGTGTAATTCTGGTCACCATATCTGAAAAAAAGATATAGTGGAGTTAGAAAAAGTAGAAAGAAAGGCGATGAAAATGAAGGGGATGGAACGACTACACTATGAGTAAAGATTAAAGCGGCTAGGGCTCTTCAGCTTGGAAAAAAAGATGGCTGAGGGGAGATATGATAGAGGTCTATAAAATAATGAGTGGAGTAGAATGGGTAGATTTGAATAGCTTTTTTACGCTTTCCAAAAATACTAGGACTAGGGGGCACACAAAGAAGCTACAAGGTAGGAAATTTAAAACAAATCAGAGAAAATATTTCTTTACTTAATGTGTAATTAAACTCTGGAATTTGTTGCCAGAAAATGTGGTAAAAGCAGTTAGCGGGGTTTAAAAAAGGTTTGGATAACTTCCAAAAAGAAAAATCCATAAGCTGGACTTGTACTGTTTTGGGATCTTGCCAGGTACTTGTAACTTGGATTGGCCACTGTTGGAAACAGGATGTTGGGATTGATGGACCTTTGGTCTGTCCCAGTATGGCAACATTTATGTTCTTATGTCTCTGTGAGGTCAAACAGGCAGAAACATGGCTCCCCGCCTATCCCTCATCACCCCCCGCTTTCTGTGGCCAGGCCAAAAGGCAAAAAAAAAAAAAAAAAAAAGAAGCTGTTTTTAGAGATCACAGCCTCATACAACGGTGTGTGCATAGCCAACCTGCTTTTCATTTTACTAACCTCTTACTGATTCCCCCTCCCATTTCAGCGTGCAAATCAGAATAAGCAGAGCTGTGTGGTTTCAGTTTTTAAGATAAAGAGAAATACTAGAGCCACATACATTGTACACTGCTTTTAGGTTCTGCAGAACGTTCTCTTAGTAGAACTCTCTCAAAAAAAAAAGGGGCCTTTGTTTAAACAAATACTGACCCTTCCCGACTATCAATATCAGCGATCAAGCCCTGCTCATACAACAAATGTGCTGTATTGTAAGGGAAGTAGGTGACATGAAAGGAATGTATGGCAGTTTTGAAATGTGTTAGTCCTCACACCAGACATGTCTGGATTAGAAATTCATATCACCAGTGCTTTTTTTGTAGGAAAAAAGGTACCGGTACTCGTTATGGGCGTGGTCACCATATATGGCTCTGCCCCTATGGTGGCCACACCCCTTATACCAGCCATGGCGCATATAAACAGATATCATTGAAAATACTATACCAGTATAGGAGAAATAGCTTTTTTGTTAAATTCATTATAAATAATTTCTGTAAGCTGTTACAGCTCCAGTATACCCAGTGCAAAATAAGACAGCAGATGTAAATTGTCAATTTGGACATATTCAAAACACTAAAATGAAAATAAAATGATTTTTTCTATCTGTGTTGTCTGGCGACTTTGTTTTAAACGCAGGGCGGCGGCAGGAACAGAAAGGAGGGTTGTTGGGGAGCTGAGGGCAGGCGAGCCGGCCCTGGGAAAAAAGGTGCCAGTACACCGTACTGGTGTGTACCGGCACAAAAAAAGTACTGTATATCACACTTTACATGCTGACAACTCAACAAAAAAGAGCTGGGAAAGCCCAAAGCTCGTATACTTATAGAGATGCAGCACCCAGCTATCCAGCCACCTCCTCCTCTCTCCCCTTATATGGACCCCCCCAAAATAAGGACTTTTAAAAATAAAGCCACTCTTTTTGTATGATGCTGTGCTATTGTTGAAGTGCACACTGCACTTTGAAGTCACGTACAAAAATCCTAAGTAGAATTTACTTTGATGTGGAGGTGGGAGTTTACTTTTTGCTAAGGATACTGAACACCGCTCCATTCCTTCTCATACATCATAGCAGGATCCTCCAACAGTAGTACAAGTTTCTTTGTTAAAAAAAAATTGTTATAACATGCCAATCTTACTTTCAGCGTGAAACTCAATCAAATCGTATGGTGTTACACCTGCAGGCAACCTATGTATGTTGACAAGTGCAAAGTGATGCATGTGGGTAAGAGGAACCCGAATTACAGCTATGTCACGCAAGGTTCCGCGTTAGGAATTACGGACCTAGAAAGGGATCTTGGAGTTATTGTGGATAAAACATTAAAAACGTCTGCCCAGTGTGCTGTCGTGGCTAAGAAAGTGCACAAAATGTTGAGTATTATTAGGAAAGGGATGGAAAACAAACACGAGGATGTTATAATGCCGTATCACTCCATGGTGAGACCGCACCTCGAGTATTGTGTCCAATTCTGGTCACCGCATCTCAAAAAAGATATAAAGGAATTAGAAAAGGTGCAGAGAAGGGCGACGAAAATGATAAAGGGAATGGAACAGCTTACATAGTAACAAAGTAGATGACGGCAGAAAAAGACCTGCACGGTCCATCCAGTCTGCCCAACAAGACAACTCATGTGTGTTACTTTTTGTGTATACCCTACTTTGATTTGTACCTATGCTCTTCAGGGCACAGACCGTATAAATCTGCCCAGCACTGTCTCCGCCTCCCAACCACCAGCCCCGCCTCCCAACCACCGGCTCTGGCACAGACCGAATAAGTCTGCCCAGCACTATCCCCGCCTCCCACCACTGGCTCTGGCACAGACCGTGTAAGTCTGCCCAGCACTATCCCTAACACCGGCTCTGGCACAGACCGTGTAAGTCTGCCCAGCACTATCCCTGCCTCCCAACCTCCAGTCCCGCCTCCCACCACTGGCTCTGGCACAGACCGTATAAGTCTGCCCCGCACTATCCCCGCCTCCCAACCTCCAGCCCCACCTCCCACTACCGGCTCTGCTATCCAGCTTACAGAAATTATTTATAATGAATTTAACAAAAAAGTTATTTCTCCTATACTGGTATAGTATTTTCAATGATATCTGTTTATATGCGCCATGGCTGGTATAAGGGGTGTGGCCACCATAGGGGCAGAGCCATATATGGTGACCACGCCCATAACGAGTACCGGTACCTTTTTTCCTACAAAAAAAGCACTGGTGATATGAATTTCTAATCCAGACATGTCTGGTGTGAGGACTAACACATTTCAAAACTGCCATACATTCCTTTCATGTCACCTACTTCCCTTACAATACAGCACATTTGTTGTATGAGCAGGGCTTGATCGCTGATATTGATAGTCGGGAAGGGTCAGTATTTGTTTAAACAAAGGCCTCTTTTTTGTTTTTTGAGAGAGTTCTACTAAGAGAACGTTCTGCAGAACCTAAAAGCAGTGTACAATGTATGAGGAAAGGCTGAGAAGGTTAGGGCTCTTCAGCTTGAAGAAAAGGCGGCTGAGGGGTGACATGATAGAAGTCTACAAGATAATGAGCGGAGTACAGCGGACAGATGTGAAGCGTTTGTTTACACTTTCAAACAACAACAAAACCAGGGAACACAAGATGAAGCTAGAATATGGTAGATTTAAAACAAATAGGAGAAAGTTTTTCTTTACTCAGCGTGTAGTTCGACTCTGGAACTCGTTGTAAGAATAATTAGGTCTGCCACCTCTGTTTGGGCAGCGGAAGCCATGGGCTTTCTACTATCCTGAAAAGGATTGCAGGCTCCCTCTAAATACATAATTACCCCAACCTTGTATTTGCTCATGACAGTTTTACACAATCTGAGCAGCAGCAGGTTCCCTAATTAGAAAGAAACCCAGTATTCAGTTGATATAGTAAGATAGTTTATTAGGAACAGCATCTCACCCAAAGGCAGTACAGGCAACCAGGTATTCATATGGCAGAACAGTACTTCACAACACGTCTACAGCTGTCTGGTCTTCTCTCTTCTTCTGTCTTCTCTTCTAAGGCCCTGCTTAGGTAGCAGACCTTTTATACTTTTTTTGGTCCCATAGATTCCTATGAACATTTTACTTTTCCACCTGCACTTTCGTCATATTTGGCACATACATCCAATTATGACCAAGTCTCGACTTCAGAGAGTTTGCTTATCTCTTATCCAATTAGGACCAAGTTTCAACCTTAAGTAAGTTTTCTTATCTCCAAGCTTCGCTCATCCTTAAATTTAACTTTTCTGCACCTGGCCCAATTATTTTTTTATAGTTTCTCAGCATGCCTATGTCCAGCTGTACACAACCCTTGCCAACTTTGTAACTCTGCCAAGGTTAATCAGGCTGTCACATTTCTTCAGTGAAGTATCAGGACTGAGAGATGCTATGATTTTACAGGCCTAGTTTGCTTTAGGAAGCCTGAACCTGTTTTTCACTGCATTCAATTTGTGACAATTATTTTCAGTTGCCCTAGGGGGCACTGCAGTGGACCACAAATTGCTCCCAGGTGCATAGCTCCCCCCCCCCCCCCCCCCAAAACCCACTACCCACAACTGTACAACACTACCATAGCCCTAAGGGGTGAAGGGGGGGCACCTACATGTGGGTACAGTGGTTTTCTGGGGGGGTTTTGAAGGGCTCACATTTACCACCACAGGTAGGGAGGGATGGGCCTGGGTCCGCCTGCCTGAAGTGCACTGCACCCACTAAAACTGCTCCAGGAACCTGCATACTGCTGTCAGGGAGCTGGGTATGACTTGAGGCTGGCATATAGGCTGGCAAAAAAGTATTTTAAAAGATTTTGTTTTAGGGTGAGGGGGGTTAGTGACCACTGGGGGAGTAAGGGGAGGTCATCCACGATTCCCTCCAGGGGTCATCTTGTCAGTTCAGGCACCTTTCTGAGGCTTGGTTGCAAGAAAAAATTGACCAAGTCAAGTCGTCCAAGTGCTCGTCAGGGACGCCCTTCTTTTTCCCATTATCGGCCGAGGACACCCATGTATTAAGCACACCCCAGTCCCACCTTCGCTATGTTTCCGACACGCCCCCGAGAACTTTGGTCATCCCAGCAACGGAAAGCAGTTGAGGGTGCCCAAAATCGGCTTTCGTTCATGCCGATTTGGGCGACCCTGGGGGACGGATGCCCATCTCCAGATTTGTGTCGAAAGATGGGCGCCCTTCTCTTTCAAAAATGAGCCCAAAGGGGTACTCTGTCAGCAGGTCTAATCTGCTTGAACTGGTTCATGGTGCTAAGCAAACACATGCTCTTGTTGGGAAGAATATATTTGGTCCTTGGCTGTTCAGCCAATATACACTTCACAATACTCAGCAACGTGAGATACAGGTATCTGCTTGAACTTCTTATAGAAAAACCCACAGAGGTCTCTGAGAAATTCACCACCCCTGTGAAAAAATAAACTTGTCCCCTTAAAAAAGAGAAACCAGAATGCTGCTCCTCTACATCAGGGAAACACTGGCCAGAGATTTCAAAACGTCATGGCCTCAAGAACTTTGTGAAAAGACAGAGATAAACAACGTCCACAGGACACCAATATGGCGGCTCTGTACTCTCCGCCTAGTCCAACAATTAGCTCTGGCTGAACCTCCAAAATTATGGCAGAGGTGACTGCTGCGGTGGAGGCCGATCTGGATAAAAACTACAACAGATATTTGACCGAGCTGAGGAGACTCATGAGCATCTTCAGTAGATGCATACTTACTGAGGAATGGTGATCTGGAGGATCAGGCACAAACTCTACCACTTAGATCCAGCTCCTTAAACAAATAGCGGAGCTGGAACACAAGGTCGACGACCTTGAAGATTGATCACAGTATAACAATTTAAGACTGGTGGGACTACCTGCAACTATTTTGGATAAAGAGTTGTGGCCCTTGTTAGAAATATGGCTCCTTCAAGTTTTACAACTGGAAGACCAATTATGTTCACTATGGGTTGAACGGGCACATCGATTGGGTGTCTGACGGCAGAATGAAAACCGCCCCCGAGTTGTTGTATTCCATATATTTTTGCACATACACAAATCATCATGCAATCTATATGATCTGGGAAAGGACTCCAATATAATGGGAAGACAATCCTGAGACTGTGCAGGTGGCACAGGAGTTTATGGATGGTCTCAATGCTTCCACATTGGAGACCAGATCTGCTTAAGGTGTTCCTGAGACTAAATTGTTACTCTTGGTAGTAGCGGATATCTTCTTGTTGGCACCTATGTTTCTCACAACTCACGGAAGATACAGATGGGGGTATCTTGGATTTTTCAGCCCATTTGGGTGAGTTGACCACTCTTTGAGGGTTGGTTCATATGGGAATCCCGAGTGTAACTCTGGTGCTTCCCAGCCCCACATGGAGATGGTTTGACCTTTGCGAATGATGATGTGTCATTCCAGTGCTCTTTACCCTCTTGTTTCTTTCATGTTTACGGGGTTCCTGTCAAGTATGCTGCCCTTTAGGATCCTTTTCTGATAAGTTGCTCCAGCTTCATTCTCCCATAACATGACTTGAAAGGCATTTCAATTTTCTTTTTTGTTTTCATTGCCTTTATGCTGTACAACAACCTTGGTATGATCACTTGTCTAATGACTAATTCTACTGGATGACTACTCAAGCATATGATCTCTTAATGTTTACAACTAGTCAATTTACCATATTTGCTGATTGTGTTGTTTATTCATGGTGCTGGTTGCTTTTTTTGTTGTTGTTGGTATTTTTATATGCCTGCTGTTCTAGTTGGACTGGGGTGGGGGGAGAGACAAAGCATCTTCAGTGACTTGGCCTTATTAGAAAGCAGTTGGTTTAAGGGGAGAGGGCAGAGGGTTTAGTGAGGGCCATCAGATGTGGATAGGTGGAGGATGGGGTGGGATGGGGTTTGGGTTTACTTGGATCCTGAAGGGGGTAATGCAAGGGATTTTCTTTGACCTACTAACTATTTTTCATACTATAGATCATTTGTCCTTCTATGTGCTCAGTGGTTGGTTGGATCTTACAACTTTCTCTTATTTGGGATGTTGAGGGCTGGGCGACATCCCAATTCCATGAGTTTTCTCCAAAGTCATAGAGATCCCTTCCCTACAGGGATTACTTAATGGTTATAAAAATAGTATCTTGGAATGTGGGGGGTTATATCTTCTCCCATTAAGAGGAAAAAGATTTTACAACACCTTCATAGGAAACAGGCCACAATAGCTATGCTCCAGGAAACCCATATGACAGCAGAGGAACATATAAACTGGGCACTTGATGGGTTGGTACCTATTTGGATGCCCCAGCTAGGAGGAAAAAAGGAGGGGTTATTATTTTGGTCCATAAATCTCTATGGGTTTAGAAACAGACTATTGTGGTTGACCTGGAGGGCTGATATAGACTTGCACATGTTACAGTAGACAGAATGCCTTTGCTTTTATGTAATGTTTATGCCCCCACACACATCATATCTCTGGTTCAGTTGGGACCTGGCAAATAGGATGGAACCTGGTCATTTTCTTTAGATCTGTATACAGATACCAAGTTCTTAGATTATTTACAACACAAATGGGTAGATTGTAAGCATTTTAACTCACAACATGAGTCAGATGCGAGTCAGATGCATTACTGTTTTGGGATACGACGAAAGCTGTCCTAAGAGGGGACATTATAGCTTTTAGTAGTACAAAGCAGAAACTTAGAGATCAGGCCATAAGAACAGCCATACTAGGTCAGACCGGACAGCATACGCCCCGACCGACCCGGAGCACTGCTGGATCCGCAGCAGCTCCCCAAAGCAGAGGAAGGTTGGCCAGGCACATTGAATACCATCCGGAACTGCCGAAGAAACTCCTCCAGGTCTGCCAGAACCGGACTCCGCTGTTCCCATAGTGGAGACACCCAGGCCAGGGCGGCACCAGACAGCAGAGAGATGATGTAGGTCACTTTTATCTTGTCGGAGCAGGTGGGGGGAAGAGGGGTTGGTGGTTGGGAGGCGAGGATAGGGGAGGGCAGACTTTTATATGGTCTGTGCCACAGCCGGTGATGGAAGGTGGGACAGGTGGTTGGGAGGCAGGAAAAACTGCTGGGCAGACTTATACGGTCTGTGCCCTGAGAAAGACAGGTACAAATCAAGGTAAGGTATACACATGAGTTTATCTTGGGCAGACTGGATGGACCGTGCAGGTCTTTTTCTGCCGTCATCTACTATGTTACGGAGGGGAAGACCTCCGGTTGTAACTCAAACAGGATTTGGCACTGATTGAGAAAATCACGGCATGCTGCAGGGGTACCATCATACAGCGGAGGCTCTGGAAGTCGCACCCTTGCAGTAGAAGCCTCTGCCTTAGGGCCCAGAGGAGCCGCGGAAACCTGTTGCTCGAGTGCCGGCAGCTGGTTGCAGACCTCCTGCATTCTGCTGGACAAATGCATTATTTGAACCTGTTGTTGATGCAATACCGGAGCCAGGTTGGAAAGCTCAGTTTTGTCTGGCGAGTTCATGGCTTCGGCCTACTGTTATGACTGGGGATGTGTGAGCCCTTGTGCCCCGACTGAGCATGGCAGGATGGAGTGCCACCGCACTCGTTCAGGCAGCCAGACAACCCCTAGCTTCACCTCCACTTAGCTACTGTCCCCCAGGAGTTGAGCCCCTGGGTTCAAGCGGCCGGCAGGACTTCCGGAACCGGCAGGGTTGCACGACCACTGACCAGACAGGTGGACAAACAAACACAGTCCAGGAGCCCGTAAGCAGCAGAGCAAAGAATAGTCAAAGAACAGTCCAAGGTCAAGGCAGGCAGCAACATAACGAGTAGTCCAGGAACAAACCAAGGTCAGGAACACCGGAACACAAGAACCGAAGACAAGAAGCACCGGCGTGGATCTCAAACACAATTGAGGCCGAAGCAACGAAGGACTGGAGGCAGGCCTTTAAATAGTGTAGGAATCAATCTCAAACATGAGCAGCTGATCCAAGATGGCTGCCCCCATCAGCAGAGATGCCCTACGTCCAAATATGGGCTTCCTTCCTGAAGCTAACCAACCCCAAGATGGCTGCCACAACCCGGGATGCCCATCCCAAGATGGCCAACCTATCCTGGAGATACCACAACAAAGATGTCCGGCTATATCCGCCAGACCGAGCCTCGCCGGCGATTCAGCCGCACAGGCCTGGAGCCAGGTGAGGAACGTAACACTGTTGCTCTGACTGATGAGTGTCTCCAATCGTGACGTCTAGCTGGCTGAAGAGGGAGGCTATTGGATAATTTACTAGCACTACTTTGGCTGCCCCTGCGATGTCTGATCTGTCTTCTTTTACTATCTTACAGGTCAGGTACAACAGCATATTGTTCAAATTCAAATAACCTTCCCTGTGACCGTTTATGTAAAAGTCAAGTTGTGTGGTTTCCGATAAGGCTAATAAAGGCAGAATTTCCACATACTGGTTTGTGTGGGTGACAACTGAAAGAGGTCCAATTCTGATTTAACGTATTCTTCCAAACTGTCATGCACATTGGCTCTCTTAGCCTTTCACTTAGGCTTCTGAGATGCTACACAGTTGGGTTCTTTCTTTTTTAGGGTTTGGATGGTCTCACAGCTTTTCTTTCTTTTAAGGGCTTTTTGCATGACTGCTAGTCCCATGCCGGTCTGCTCCACAACACTATTTATGTTGTTTAGAACAGCCATGAACCATCATATCTTTGGCTATGGTTTTGGCTGTGCTTTTCACTGTGGTTTAACAATCTCAGTGCCCCTTCTCAGCAGCGATAGTGCTTTTCTAAAGAGACTACGAAACACTCTGCCGATCCCTGCTCTGTACATAACGGGTGATCCATAAAAGCCTGGGAGACAGTGATCAACATGGGTCACATAATAATATCTGCACACCGCCAGGTCACCATAAGTTTTAATCACCATGTTAAATTATGTTTGTTTTCTGGGGTCGCAAATAGAGCTTAAAGATCACATTCCTGCAGCAAAAGGTAAAATTATGTATCATACCTGATAATTTTCTTTCCATTAATCATAGCTGATCAATCCATAGACTGGTGGGTTGTGTCCATCTACCAGCAGGTGGAGATAGAGAGCAATCCTTTTGCCTCCCTATATGTGGTCATGTGCTGCCGGAAACTCCTCAGTATGTCGATATCCAAGCTCCATCCGCAGGACTCAGCACTTAGAGAATTACACCCACAAAGGGACACTCTGCCCAGCTCACCACCGCCGAAACGGGGAAGGGGAATTAACCCAACTCATCCCCACACAAGTGGGGGAGGGGAATCCGTCCAGCTCATCCCCGCGGAGCGGGGGAGGGACACCACACCCGCCGATGCGGGGGGATCTGGCTTATCCTGCAACCGCAACCGCGGGAGGAGCTGACTGACCCTAACACCGCCGAAGCGGGAGGGGTACAAAGCTGCCCTACTGCCGCACGAAGCGGGAGGAAGCGCCGGCAGAATTTAAGTCTCAATCCAGCCCCGTAAAATGGAGGGGAGAGGAATGCAGCAGCTCACTGTAACACAAATTCGTCTCAACTCTTGAAGAATCCAAAGTCCTCCTGAACACGAAGTCCTCCTGAACAGGAACTGAAGACTAAACTTGAACCTGAAATGCAACCAGAATATAAACAATACAGATATCTGGGAGGGGCTATGGATTGATCAGCTATGATTAATGGAAAGAAAATTATCAGGTATGATACATAATTTTACCTTCCATATCATCATGCTGATCAATCCATAGACTGGTGGGATGTAACGAAGCAGTACTCACCCAGGGCGGGACATACAAATCCCTGACCGCAACACTGAAGCTCCAAACCGGGCCTCCGCCCAAGCAGCCACAGTCAAGCGGTAATGCCTGGAGAAGGTATGGGCCGATGCCCAAGTTGCCGCCTTGCAAATCTCTTCCAAGGAGACGGACCCGGCCTCTGCCATCGAGGCCGCCTGAGCTCTAGTGGAGTGAGCCTTCAGCTGGATAGGCGGCACCTTCCCCGCGGCCACATAAGCCGCTGCAATGGCTTCCTTGACCCATCTTGCCACTGTAGGCTTAGCAGCCTGCAGACCCTTACGAGGACCTGCAAACAGGACAAACAGATGATCCGACTTCCGGAAATCATTGGTCACTTCCAAGTATCTAATGATGACTCGTCTCACATCCCGATATTTGAGAGCAGAGTATTCCTCTGGGTAGTCCTCCCTACGAAAGGAAGGGAGACAGAGCTGCTGATTCACATGGAAGCGAGAAACAACCTTGGGCAGGAAGGAAGGCACTGTGCGAATAGACACTCCTGCCTCAGTGAACTGCAGAAAGGGCTCTCGACATGAGAGTGCCTGGAGCTCGGAAACTCTTCTGGCTAAAGTGATAGCCACCAAAAAGACTGCTTTCAATGTCAGGTCTTTCAGAGATGCCCTTGACAAGGGTTCAAAAGGCGGCTTCTGCAAGGCTCTTAGCACCAGGTTGAGATTCCACGCAGGCACCACTGAGTGTAGAGGAGGGCGCAGGTGATTAACTCCCTTGAGAAAGCGCACCACATCTGGCTGCGAAGCCAGGGAAGCACCCTTCAGGCGGCCCCTGAAGCAAGCCAGAGCCGCTACCTGGACTTTAAGGGAACTGAGCGACAGGCCTTTCTCCAGACCTTCTTGCAGGAACGCCAACACTGAAGAAATTGGAGCAGTGAAGGGAGAAAGTGAGCCTGCTTCACACCATGCTGCAAAGGTACGCCAAACCCTGGCGTAAGCAGTAGAAGTAGAGCGCTTCCTTGCTCTTAGCATAGTGGCGATGACCTTGTCTGAGAAGCCCTTCTTTCTCAGACGCTGCCGCTCAATAGCCAGGCCGTAAGACCAAAGGGGGAGGGATCCTCCATCACCACGGGACCCTGATGCAACAGGCCCTGCTCCACTGGCAGCCGCAGAGGATCGTCCACTGAGAGCCTGATCAAGTCCGCATACCAGGGACGTCTGGGCCAGTCCAGACCCACCAGGATTATCCGGCCCGGATGCTTTGCCACCTGGTCTAGCACCCTGCCCAACATGGGCCAGGGCGGAAACACATAGAGAAGCTCCTGTGTCGGCCACTGTTGGAGAAGAGCATCTACTCCCAGGGATCGAGGGTCCCGTCCTCTGCTGAAAAAGCGCGGCACTTGGCAACTGGCCGATGACGCCATCAGATCTAGGCTCGGCTGGCCCCAGCGCTTCTTGATGTCCAAGAACGCCTGAGCAGATAGCTGCCACTCTCCGGGATCCAAGGTATGGCGACTGAGAAAGTCCGCCTTGACATTCATGACTCCGGCAATGTGGGCCGCTGACAGCTGTTCCAGGTTCGCTTCCGCCCACTGGCATAGATTCATGGCCTCCTTGGCTAGAGGGGCGCTCTTGGTACCTCCCTGGCAGTTGATATAGGCCACAGCCGTGGCATTGTCCGACAGGACCCGTACTGGCTTCAACGCCAGTACCGGGAGGAACTCCAAAAGCGCCAACCGAATGGCTCTGAGTTCCAGGAGGTTGATAGACCACTTTGCCTCTGCAGGAGACCAGAGCCCCTGCGCTGTCCTTCCCAAGCAGTGGGCTCCCCAGCCCGTCAAGGAGGCGTCCGTCGTGACGACAATCTACTCCGGGGTCACAAGAGGCATCCCTGCAGACAACTTGTCTGTCTGCAGCCACCAGCTCAGCACCTTGCGCACTGCAGGGTCCAAGGGAAGGCGCACAGCATAATCCTCCGACACCGGAGTCCAGCGCTGCAGCAGAGAGTGTTGTAGTGGTCTCATATGAGCCCTGGCCCAGGGCACTACTTCCATCGTGGCCGTCATAGAGCCCAACAGCTGCACATAGTCCCAAGCCTGGAGCGGAGAGGCTACTAGGAACTGGTCCACCTGAGCCTGAAGTTTGACAATCCGATTGTCCGGCAGGAACACTCTGCCTAATTGGGTGTCGAATCGAACTCCCAGATACTCCAGGGACTGAGTCGGGCGCAGCTGGCTTTTCTCCCAGTTGATGATCCACCCCAGGGAGCTAAAAAGAGCAATCACCCGGTCCACAGCTTTGCCGCACTCTGCATAAGAGGGGGCTCGGATCAACCAGTCGTCCAGATAAGGATGGACTTGTACTCCTTCCTTTCGCAGGAAGGCCGCGATGACCACCATTACTTTGGAGAAGGTCCGCGGAGCAGTAGCCAACCCGAACGGGAGGGCTCTGAACTGGAAGAGTCGGCCCAGGACTGCAAAACGCAGAAAGCGTTGATGAGGAGGCCAGATGGGAATATGCAAATACGCTTCCTTGATGTCCAAGGATGCCAAGAACTCCCCTGCCTTCACTGCCGCTATAACAGAGCGGAGAGTCTCCATGCGAAAGTGCCGAACTTTCAAGGCCCGATTGACCCCTTTGAGGTCGATGATAGGCCGTACAGAACCTCCTTTCTTTGGTACCACAAAGTAAATGGAGTAACGTCCCTTGCCAAGCTGAATTTCTGGCACCGGAACGACCGCACCCAGGCGGATCAGATTGTCCAAGGTCTGCTGCACTGCCACAGCTTTGACCGGAGACTTGCAGGGAGAGAGTACAAACCTGTCTCTTAAGGGTCGGCAGAACTCTAGCTTGTAGCCGTCTCTGATGACTTCCAGCACCCAAGCGTCTGAAGTTACCCTGGTCCACTCGCCCAGAAACGAGGACAGGCGTCCTCCAATTTGCACTGGGCCATGGACCAGGACCCCGTCATTGGGTACGAGACCCTGGGGGAGGACCGGAGGGCGCACCTCCGGGACGGCGGTCTCTGCGAAAGGAATGCTGCTTGGGGGAGAAGTTCCTCTTGAAGGAAGAGGGGGCAGAGGAGCCCGACTTGCCCGGGCGGTACCGACGGGCTTCCTGAAACCGTCCTCTGGAGATACCGGGGTGAGCACTGGCCCGAGCCCTGACCTCTGGTAACCTCTTGCCCTTAGACGTGCCAAGATCGGTCACAATTTTGTCCAGCTCGACCCCAAAGAGCAGCTTGCCTTTAAAAGGCAACTTAGCCAGGCGGGACTTAGAGGCGTGGTCCGCAGACCAATGTTTCAGCCAAAGCCACCGCCGCGCAGAGACTGTCTGAGCCATACCTTTAGCCGAGGATCTCAAGACATCATACAGCAAGTCTGCCAAATAAGCCAAGCCCGATTCCAGGGCCGGCCAATCAGCCCTCAAGGAAGGATCCGAGGGGGAAGCCCGCTGCACAATCGTCAGGCACGCCCTGGCCACGTAGGAGCCACAAACTGAGGCCTGCAAACTTAAGGCACCCGCCTCGAAGGATGACCTTAAGGCCGCCTCCAATCTTCTGTCTTGGGCGTCCTTTAGGGCCGTGCCACCTTCCACCGGCAACGCCGTTTTCTTAGTCACCGCAGTGATTAAAGAATCCATGGTAGGCCAAAGAAAGGCCTCACGTTCACTTTCAGGCAAAGGATAGAGGCGGGACATAGCCCTAGCCACTTTGAGGCTCGCTTCCTGGACATCCCATTGAGCCGAAATTAAGGTGTGCATGGCATCATGCACGTGGAAGGTTCTAGGCGGGCGCTTCGTCCCCAGCATAATGGCGGAGCCAACAGGGGCTGAGGGAGAGACGTCCTCCGGAGAGGAAATCTTTAAAATGCTCATGGCCTGCATTAACAGGTTGGGCAAATCCTCTGAGCGAAAGATCCGTGCTGCAGAGGGGTCATCCGCTCCATCCGAGCGGGAATCCGTCTCCTCCAAGGAATCCCCAAAGGACCGTTGGGAGAACTCGGATACGCTGCCCTCATCTAAGCGTCCTCTAAGGCCTGGGAATCCACCCGAGGGCGTTTACTTCCGGGGGCCTCAATCCCTTTATCGGACAAGGGAGAAGGGGCAGCGTTCTGCATAAGGAAGGCCTGATGCAGCAGCAAAATAAACTCGGGGGAGAAACCCCCCAGACTGTGCACTTCAGCAGCCTGGGCCACAGCCCTAGACGCACCCTCAACCGGCGCTCGTAAGAGCGGGGGAGAAACATGCTGCGCATCCAAGATGGCGTCCGCCGCGACACTCCGCGAAGGAGCCGTGCGGGAAGAACGGCGCTTAACTTTAGCCGCTTTTTTGCCGTCGCCCAAATCAAGGGCGGCCATGGCATGAACGTCTCCCAGCTCAAGGGCGGCCCAAGAAGAAGCCGTCCGAGCAGAGTGGCCGGCCAAGATGGCGGAGGCGAGCAGCGGGGGATGGGCGTTTATGGCGGGAAAAACCGCCGCACCGGAGGAAGACCCGGGACACTGACCGGCCTCCGAACTGACACCCAACAAGGGCGAATCAGACTTTAATACCCCTGCATCCCCGCTAGGAGCGCACACGCGGTCCGGGGAGCGATTCTTCGCGCCCTCGCCCTCCGACGCCATAGGCCACGTGGAGATCAATCGGGGAACCCCCCTGCCCGCTATAAAAAAGGTAAAAATTACCTGCTTCTCGCTCCGAGCTGTAACGACCTGGTGTCCCAGTGAGTAGCTGCAATAAACGTTTAAATAAACGTCGAACTAAACGCCTTTAAGGACGTCCAAAATTTTTTTTTAACGGAGCCAGCGGGATGGGGGAGAAAAGGAGGGACCTGGCGCCACCAGGTTTGCACTTGCTCAAGAAGAGCCCTCAACCCCAGGCACTCAACAAAACCTAAACATTAGGCTTGGAGGCCTAGCCAGAGCTGCTGCTGTGTGTGACCACCACCTGCTGAGATAGAGAACATACTGGGGAGTTTCCGGCAGCACATGACCACATATAGGGAGGCAAAAGGATTGCTCTCTATCTCCACCTGCTGGTAGATGGACACAACCCACCAGTCTATGGATTGATCAGCATGATGATATGGAATGAGATATGTCTATTCTGGTCTTTCTTTATTTCAAAGATGATTGAATCGACGTGGTGCTTGTTCACAGGGATATAATGGGGTTTATTATATATGAAGGCAATGAACTCATTACTTTCCCCTTTAACCAGTACACAGCACAGCAGTGGTACAAAATGATCCACTACTAACTAATGCCCCACAATGTTAGTGCACAGATATAAGGTTTTAAAATCACATATGATATCAGCGGGCAAGTTTGTACCACTAGTATAACAGCTAGTTTCTAAGTTCAATGTGATCACTAATTCTTCTGCTCAGATGAGTGCCAGTGACCTCAAATTTCTCATTATGATTCTGATGGGGTCATAAGAGATTTACAAGGGCTGCTTATCATAGTGAGTGCTTACGTTCTCATTCATACTCTCTGTTAAAGCTTCCACTGTTGGGCAGCAGCACCACCATACTACAAATTTTTTATCCGGTAAGACATACACCATCAAGACATAAAGTTGGTCTTTTGTAATGCTGTCCCTCGTGTGTGGGTATTGTATTCCAACCAAACCCATTTCCCACGGGCCTTGTAGATCTTGCTAACCATACCATAAAATTAGAACTGGTGTTTTGCTGAAATAGTTCTGCAGAAGCATTGCTACCTACTGTGATTTAGAACCCCTCATCGTTCATGTTGGTTCTTGTGTACAACGTTAGATGTCTTGTACCTTGCTGGCCAACACCCAACTGTTAAACTTCTCAGGTCAGCCTCACCATTTCACTAGACACATTTTGTTCCGGCCCCTTCCTTTTAACTTCTAAAACTTTTCAATACAGTACACCCCATCAGTGTCAGGATTATTTTAAAATACTTTTTAAGAGTAATAAGAACCTTCATTAGATTCTCCATCATAATCCTGTACCTTGTAAACAGGCTTCTGCTCGCTGTTTAATACATCCATTTTGAAAAGCGCCTTTTGTTTTCATCTGACTTACATGTAACCTTTTGCAAAATGTTTTACAATCCCTCTATAGATCGTTTTCCAGACCTGCAGGGAATTCAGAGGTGTTACGTCGACAGGTCTGCCTTGTATGGTTCTATGAAAACTCTCTATATAGCTACGTAGCATGGACTGCAATACATTTACATAGTAAAAAGTGTTGCGTGACGAAGTACCGCCACATTTTAGACTTTAGGGTGCAGTTAATCCTCTCTACCATGACCCCTTTCACATAGATGTTGGTCACAAAATGGCAGATTCCTTTTCTTTTCAGTAACGTCTGCAAAGGTTTATTTAAAAACTCTTTACCCTTGTTCGTCTGTATTTTTAGGTGTGATGCCTCCTAAACTCCCAACCACCTTTGGATCGAAGTAAATTCTGCTTAGGCTTTTTTTGTGCATGACTTCATAGGGTGGTGCAAGCTTCAACACTAGTACAGCATCGTAAAAACAGGGTATTTTAGTTTACAAAAGTTCTCGATCACCTTGTTTACACATTAATCTTTCTGTATGTTTTCTTTCATGAAGCATTTGGGTTGAAATATGCTGTTTTGCATATACAAGACAACCATAAAGATACTTCACCACAAAAAAGTCCTCAGAGCAGGGGACCATGTAAGGGGAGAGAAGAGGGAGGTGGCTAAATAACTGGGTGGCATATCTCTCTATGTACACAAACCTTGGGCTTTGTCAGCTTTTGTTTGTTTGTTTTTTTCCAGTTGTCAGATATGTCTGGAACAAGAACTCACACACTTCAAAGTTGCCATATATTTCTTTGACATGGCTTGTTTCCTCATATTGATAGTTAAAGCATTTGTTTAAACAAAGCCTCTTTTTTTTTTTTAATATACAGTGAGTTCTACTAAGAAAGACTTCTGGAAAACCTAAAAGCAGTGTAAAATGTATGACTCTGAGGTTTCTCTCCATCTTAAAAACGGAAACCACACAGCTCTGCTTTTTCTGAATTGCCCACTGAAATGGGGGGCTAGGGAGGGGAATCTGTAAGAGGCTGGTAAAATTAAAAGCAGGCTGGCTATGCACACACCATTATGTGAGGCTCTGATCTTTAAAAACAGCTCTTTTTTTTTCTCTTTCGGCCTGGCCACAGAAAGAGAGGGGGGTGATGAGGGATAGGGACAGAGGGCCAGATGCACTAAACGTAACGAGCCCTTAACGAGCAAGTAGTAAACCCTGGCATGCACTAAAGACTTTTTTCCGACGACGGTAGCAGCTAATGAAAACGGAATGCAGATGAGCAAATTGTGTAGAAACCCTATTGTAATGAGATGCACTAACCTTTTCCGATTGCCTTAACGCTGGAAAATCTAACGAGAGGTCTGTACCTCTCGTTGGGGCTGCGTGGGATAAAACTTGGCCCAAAGTAACAAAAAAAAAAATTGGGGAACAAAAAAACGCTCCGCTTAAAAAAAAAAAAAAGTCATCCCCCCCCCCCCCCCCCCCCGCAGTCTTTAACCCTGCTGAACCCTGAAGAAGAGGTTTACCTGCTTATCCCCCACCCCCCGCAATAATAAAAACGTCTTTTTTGGCAGTGCTTCATTCAGCTGAGAGATCTGGAAGTCTCTGAGCCAATCACAGCGCGTTTAGGAGCATAGGCAGTAGCTAATGTGTAGTCCTGAGAGTATCTGCTGTAGCTGAAGCAAAAAATTGCTTTGGGAATTGGATGTTGTGTAGCAAGCACTCATTGCTCCCTTTGCAGACAGATTTATAGGCTGTCATTTGATATTTGAATCAGAAAAGCTAAAATTCAATCATAAGAGGAGGTTAACAGAACCAGGAACATACCTATTCACTAATGTTAGATGCACATAGGTGTCTAGTAAACTAATCCAACCTTCCCCCACCCCTGGTCCAAACCCACACTTCTAAACAACCCTCTCCCTCCTCCTTGATGTACCTTCCCCCTGAAAATACAAAACAACAAACCCTTTCCTCAAATAAGCAGAAGGAACAAATTGATGTCCTAACTCTCATACCCTAATGGCCAGGTCCACAGCCCCCTGCTATATCCTGCCAAGCATGACTGCTCTTAACTCCCTTCCAACACCCCATAACAATCTTTCACATATTAAGACTTTTACAATTACCCCAAACTCCTCCTACTATGTTCATATGATGTCTCACAGGTGGCACTTAAAAAGTCAAGCTGCATCTATTGAGTGCTAGATAATTTCACGTTAGTATACCAATACAATACAGTCACACTGGGTCTTTGCTTTGTAAAGGGCACATTGTTCTTCCTCCCCTAACCACTTGCTTCCACTGTTGCACTTTGTCCTGTGCAGTCTCCAGTGCCACAGCAGAGGATTGTGATACTGTAACTAGGCCTGCAACAACTTTCAGGTCTCCTCAAGGGTTTGAGCTCTACATATCACCCCCCCACACACACACACCTCCGCTGGACAGCACAGGGTGAAGGGGTAGGTCCATCAGTAATGAATCCGCTCCTTTTTTAGGCTTCAACTGCTTTTCTGTTGCAGGGATAAAGAAGAAAGTTCCTGCTAAACAAAATCTGATGCATCATTGTACTTGAGCATCACAGATTGCCTGGCTTGCTACTTTTCTTTATTTGTGTATTTCACAAATCGTACAATGGTATCACATGGCTTGTTGAGTAGCTGACCCAGGGCATGGCATGCTTGTTCTATCTCAGGCATTATTGGATCCATTTCATCAGTCAGTAATTGCATGCACAAGGAGTGTACTATGACCAATACATCCTTTTGGCCTGTGGGTTCAGGAATGCCATGGAGCCGCAAGTTATTCCAATGGCCCTGATTCTCCAGGTCATCACTTTTATAGAGAAGTTCATCTTACTGGGTGGTTAAAGATGTCACAGTAATTAATTCTGCCTGTTCTTCCATCAAAGTCTCTAAGTCCTCTATTCTGAAACCCAGTTCCTTAAAGTCAGCGTGCACGGTGTCAATCTTGTGTAGAATCTCCTTATGAACTGACTTGAGATCATTCTTAAATTCAGAACGATATTTCTTTTAAGTCTCTTTTCCACTTTATGTTGGTTCCCTCCAGAGTGACCAAGTCTCACGTGAAGCATGGTAGGACACAGCCTTACACGCAACCCATGGGCCATTAGGAACTCTTGCTATGTCACTTCTGCCACAATTTGATGAATAGTAGGAAGATGCTTAACGGATGCAATTAGTTTGTGCTGGAAGAAGTGGGAGCTTCAGGGCTCAACCACTATTCAGGACAGTGATGTCGCTCGCTCCCTGAGAGAGCGACTTTCAAGTCTGGCTGTAGAGTGAAAATCACTAGAACAGGGGCAAAAGTGTGTAGCAACAACTGTAAATGCCCAGAGGCTCTACAAAGATAATTCTGAGTTCAGAGAAAGCCACTCCTCAGCACCATCAGATGATATCAATCAAGCATATGGCTGATTTATTCTGCTTTTCAAGGAAGAAATACCACATTTTGTGTGAAGAGTTTACCACTGAGAAACAATACTTAGTGCACTTACCTTAGTTGTGAGAGTTCAGGTGGCTCTGTTTCTAAGACAACTTTGTGATAGTTAAATTCTGCCCTTTCATCAACAGGTGTTATAATGGTTCTTCTGGTATTCACACCTATCTGCTCTGGAGTTCTCATTTCCTTTCAGGAGTTATATTGCTGATATATTTATTTAGACATCTTTTTTTTGTTGTTATTGTTGCCGGAGCTTGGTCCTCCAATGTTTTATTTATGGATGGATAGAGGTTTTGGGACCTCAACATTTATCTCCTAGAGGTAAAATTATAGACAGTCTCTTTTTAAAATGTCACTATTCTTCGAATAATTTTCACATACCTAAGTACAGACTTGAAGGAAAATACAGCAAAATAAATTCATTCATAACCCAATTTTACATTCATCAAACATTCCTTGATATCTGGATTTAAATATAATCAAGACAATGATTTTCCTTTAAATTTACTTTAACAAATTTGCAGCCCCATCCATTACTAAAGCACTGGTAGTGTGGCAAACATTTCATATGAAAGGCACTGCATATATTTTTAGGGCATTCTCAGGGAAGAAAGGCTCTCAATGTTCTCCAGATATTTCAGCCACTCTGCTCCCATTCACATTTTTATGTTTAAACTTTTTTTATTATCGAAAGGCACAATACAATGCAACTTGGAGACTTCATACAACAAAGTTCAGTTTTCAAATCAGCATTGCAATAACATTGTATCTGCTTCAATCACTGAATCCCATTTCACTTCCCCCCCCCCCCCAAACCCCCTCCCCTCCTTGCATCTTTATTTGTCCACAATTGTTAAATAAAGTCATAACATGTCAACAATATAACAGAACCTTTGCTTTGGCAAGTGTACAATTGTAACTCAACCACTATTGTACCGTGATGTAAAATGATCAGCTTAACGCTCCAATTTAATACGAGAACTCCTATTCCTCAATCCCCACTCCTACACCCTCCTCCCACTATTCCCTGCTAACCCCCCCCCCCCAACCCTCTTGATTAACTCATATTAATATATTCCAATATTACAGTGATATATGGTTCTTTTATAAAGTATTAATGACCAAACTTCGGCCTCTCTGTGTCATTTTTTCCAGGTAACTACCCCATGTTTTAAGAAACCGTATTTTCCTTTTGTACTGTCCTTTTACTTCTTTCGCCTCCCACACTAACAATTGATGCACCCTGTTACGCCAATGCCAATAAGGTGGTGAACTGGCTACAGTCCAATATTGCATAATACATTTTTTCGCCACCAGACATAACTTTCGATACAATAATGTTTTGTCAGCATTGAGTCTTAAAGGTTCATCTTTCAAATCTAGTATCAACTGTCGTGGATTCATGTCTATTCTACTACCCAAAACATGAGACAGGTAAGTAACTATTTGTCTCCAATATCTCTGTAGTGCTACACATCCCCATAACGCATGGTATAAAGTATTGTCATGTCTATTACATTTCAAACAGAGCGCTGTCTCTATACCCCCTGATTTATATAATTGTACTTGGGTAAAATAAGCTCTGTAAATTATCCTGCACGCGCATTCCCTGTAATCTGCACCCCCAATTATTCTTGGTATATTTTTTATCTGCGCATTAATATCCCAAAATTCCAAATTGCAGTTCATATCTTTTTCCCATCTCTGTCTAACCGTGATTATCTCCTTCAGCGGAACCAGCTCCCACAACTTCCGATGTATCTGGGATATGGATGGGGCATTTTCAGATATCTCATCAAAGAATTTTTTGATTTTGTTACCCAGTTTACACTGCAATGCTGTTTTATCTAATGTTTGTACATAATGTTTAAGTTGACAATGCGCGTATACATCACCCCAAACCTGCTCCCTCTGAACCAATAGCTGTGGCAGCGGCAGTATGTCCCCGCTCTCTCCCATTACATCTGCTATACAAGTCACACCTTCCTGTGCCCATCTATCAACAGTTTTATTTTCCAGCCCGGGCACGAAAGCCGGATTTCCCTTGATGTTTAGATACTCAGTTACTCTTGGATCTCCACCCAATAGTTCCCCTAAGAATCTCCACGCTGCTCTGAGTGATAATATCAGAACATTATGTCTAAGTCTATGCGGCATCTCCTTTTTCTGTAAATGTGCTAATGTTATCCCATGATATGGACTATATAACGCTTCTTCCATCTCTAGAGGTGTGTGTTCCTGGGTTTGGTATAGCCAATCTTGTGTTTGACGCAGGAGGCATGCCATATTGTAAAACTTTATATTAGGTATTCCCAGGCCCCCTTGCCTCCATCCCCCCAACATATATTTCAACTGCATCTTAGCACGTTTTTTTGCCCAGCAGAATCTAGATATCAATCGATATAAGCGCTTGATATCTTTTTGCAATAACACTATGGGCAGGACCTGTAATGTGTATAGCCATCTTGGCAAAATCACCATTTTGATAAGACTAATCCTCCCCAGTAAAGATAGTGTTAAGGTGCCCCATGAATCCAACTGTTGAGTTGTCTGTTCCAGCATGTTTGTGACATTTAAAGTATAAAGCTCCTTCAAATTAGCCGGTAACTGAATCCCTAAATATGTAAAAGACTTGCTCGTTCGTTTCAAAGGAAATCCTTCCGGCCAACTGGACCGAATGTCTAAGTTTATCCCAAGAGCTTCAGATTTGTCTATGTTTAGTTTAAAGCCCGAGTAGTCTCCATATTCTTGAATTAGCTCTAGCAGATTGTGCAGGGTCTCCTTCGGTTTCGTAATAACCATCATTAGGTCATCCGCAAACGCGGCAAGCTTAAATTCTTGGCTTTTGAGTTGTACCCCAGGAATCGCCGCACAATCATATATGTCTCTAATTAAGGGGTCTAATTGCAGTGCAAAAAGTAGAGGTGACAGTGGACACCCTTGTCTAGTACCTCTACTAATCTGGATCTCCTCCGATATATTCCCATTTACCATCACCTGTGCTCTTGGTAGGTGATACAATGCCCTGATCGCCTGCACAAATCTACCCTGAAATCCATATCTTTCCAGCACAGAGTACAGAAAGGGCCACTCCACTCTATCAAATGCTTTCTCAGCGTCGAAACTTATCATTAATGCTTGTGCCTGGGAGTGGCCCAATCCTTCTAATGCTGCTAGAATACTCCTCAGATTTTTGGAAACTGATCTACCTTGTACAAATCCCACCTGAGCTGTGTGGATAAGATGAGGTAGCACTCGTCCCAGTCTGCTAGAATTTTTGCAAATAATTTTGCTTCTTGGTTAATTAAAGAAATAGGTCTATAGGAGGTTACCAATTTTTCATCTCTTTTAGGCTTAGGAAACACAACTATCCTAGCCAAATTTAATTGGTCTGGCATCCTACCATTCTCCATCCATTCATTAAACACCTTAACCAATGTTGGGACCACCGAGTCACCCATCAACTTATAAAATTCTGCTTTATACCCATCCGGACCAGGAGCCTTACCCATTTTACTTTGCGCTATTACCCATGTCACCTCATCAACACTAATTTTTGCATTTAGTTGAGTACTATCCCTACCTTGTAATTTAGGGGTCTGAACCCCATCTAAGAATAGCTCACCCGGAAGTCCCTCTTATTCCGACGCCTTATAAAGGCTTTGATAATATGTCTGGAACGCTGATCTAATCTCTTTATTAGTGTGAAGATAATTCCCCTCTTTGTTTTTAATAACTGTTACATTTTTAGATGAATATTTAGATGCTATAAGTCTAGCTAGAAATTTGCCTCCTTTATTTCCATGCTTATATAATTGAAAGCGATAATAGGCTTGAGATTTCAATTCTCTATCATGTATCAGGGAATTCAAAGTTGTTTGTAGCTCCATCACCTCTTGTCTAATCTTGCTACATGGGGTTAGGCCATATTGTCTATTCAACTTAACTAGTCTCTTTTCAAGCCGCACAATTTCCCTATCTCTCGCTCGTTTATATTGTGCCACATAACTTATTATTTCCCCTCTTATTACTGCTTTCGCAGCTTCCCAAAAGCCGGTGGAACAATCAACCGTGCCCTCGTTAAAGTGCTTATATTCAGTCCATTTAGCCCGTAAATATTCCCCAAATCGTGGGTCTCTAAACAAGTATGCCGGAAACGTCCAACTATTTAACTTCTCTTCTGCCCCTCCTCCCTTCCAGCACATTCTAATCACTGAATGATCCGATATAATGCAAGGTTCTATATGTGCCTCAGTAATATCTGTTAATAGTGTGTGGGAAGCTAGCAAATAGTCAATTCTGGCTGAGGTGCCATGTGCTCTAGATTGATGTGTATATTCTTTGTCTAGTGGGTGCAGTGTCCTCCAAATATCTATTAGCCCGAGTGTTGTACATAGATCCGGCAAACCTCTAGTACTAATCCGCCTTAAATCAGCCGGGGGATGTGATCTGTCCAATATAGGGTCCCAAGTCATATTAAAATCACCTCCCAGCAATAAGGGCAATGGCTCTAGTTGAGTGATCTGCCTAAGCAATCTTTTATAAAATTTTAAATCCAGTGTGTTTGGAGCATAAATACTACCCAAAATTATTTTTTGTCTATTTATTGTGGCAATGCAGAGTACAAACCGGCCTTCCGAATCTTTAATCGTTTTGTGCACCTGGACAGCTATTCCTTTTCTAAAAAGTATTGCCACCCCCCCTTTCCGGCCCAAGGCCGCCGTTGCCACACAGTCCGCAACCCACCACTTAGCCAATTTGGTGTGCTCTGCATCTGACAAGTGCGTTTCTTGTAACAGCGCTATATCTGTTCCAAGACGTTTAAGCTGTCGCAGAATCTTGGAGCGCTTAATAGGGGAGTGTATACCTCCTACATTCCATGAGGCTACCTTAATGGTTTACCCTCCAGAGTCCCGCCAATCTGTATCAGATTCATCTTCTCTTTTTGAGAGAGGCCAGCCCAGCCTCCAGCCTCCCTCTCGTAAATATCGGTCTTCTACAAGTTGTAATAATCTCACATTTAGTACAAATTGAGTTAATCCCCACCCCCCTCCCCTTTCTTCTCCCAGTACCCTCCCTCTTCCCGTTCCCTCCCAGTTCCCCCTTTTTACCCCTTCTGTTCCCTAAGGAAATGGATCACTTCCGACACCCCTTCTCCCCTCTTAATAATTGTCCTCTTTATGGTTACTCATCCATTGACACAACATTACAGATTTTCATTCCTCATCTAACCATATTAGTCTATATGTCAATCATGCTATCTTATCCATTCTATCACACATTTCTTTACCGAGTTTAATCTTTCTTATCAATTAAATTGTCTATCTTCTCTTCTGGTTGTCTCATATCAGTCTCTATCTGGGAGATTATCTCCCCTTCTTTATACGATACCTGAAGCAGTGATAAACAGTTCACTTTTACTTCTGTCTATGTTTACCAGGTTGGCGAGTTGTAATGCCTTCTTCAATTATTGAGGCTTATCAAAATAGTCCAAGGTCCAACAATATTTATCAGCAGCTGTCCTGGTCTCTGCAATCTTCTCCTTGGCTATTTAACATAGCCTCAACTATTAATTCACTCTTCCAACTTAGTTTCCCCGATGGGACATATCGTTAAGATCTATATGCAAGCTTTTTATGATTTCTTGATGCGTCTATTAGCCGTGATCAATCCCCCTGCAAGTAATTCTCAGTCTCAGATTTTATTACATCGCATCATGTCTCCACATTATTGTCCAATTTCCATCTGTTGTATAAAAAGTTTTGCTGCTTCCACAGAGTCAAACAATTTTATTCCCGAGTGGTGATTAACTCTCAATTTCGCCGGGTATAGCAGTGCAAATTTAACTTTCCGGTTGACGAGTTCAGAACAGACTGGCGAAAACTTTTTCCTTTGTGCTGCCACTGCTGCTGAGTAATCTTGAAAGCATAATACTTTGCGATTTCCACTGTGCAGTTCTTTCCCATTCCTTAAGGCCTGCAAAATCGCGTTTTTATGTGCAAAGTTTAAAATTTTGCAAATGACCACACATGGTCTGCCTTCTGCCGTCTGCTTTGGGCCTAAACGGTGGGCTCGTTCAATTTTCAGCGGGCCTAGAGACTCCGGTAGTTCAAGTTCCTCTGCTAGCCATGTTTCCAAGTATCTACTTAGGTCTCGATCTCCTTGCCCCTCCGCCAGACCCACCATACGAAGATTATTTCGTCTTGATCTGTTTTCTAAATCCTCAAGTTTTTCTTCGTATGAGGCAAGTGTTTTTTTCATCTGATTTACTTCTGATTCTAAAGTACCAACGCGATCTTCAGTATCACTGGCACGCTGTTGGTAAGTCACCATATCTAGCTGAATTTGATTTACACTGTTATGTAGCGATTCTAATTTAGTATCCAGTGAGCTGAGTTTTTTCTCCAAAATAGCTTCCAAGGCTTGAGTAGGGTTACCATTTTGTGTCCTCTGAAAAAGAGGACACATGTCACGCCCCCTACCCCGCCACGCCTCATGCCACGCCCCCTTCAGGTCGGGTTCCGCCACGCCCCCCCCCCCCGTCACATAGTCCCCTCCCCCCCTCACTTACTATCTAGCCCTGGTGGTCTAGTAGCGTCTTCTCTTCGGGGCAGGAAAGAGCCCCCTCTTTCCTGCCCGGAGCGCTGCCTGCCCTTGCCTGCTGCATCCTCCTTGGTATGGCTGGGGATTCAAAATGGCCACCGAGAGTTGAAGCGGCCTCGCGAGAGTTCAAATCTCGGCGGCCATTTTGAATCCCCAGCCAGACCGAGAAGGATGATAGACAGGGGAGGCAGCGCTCCGGGCAGGAAAGAGGGGGCTCTTTCCTGCCCCGAAGACGTCACTAGACCACCAGGGAACATGGTAAGGAAGGGGAGGGGATGGGAGACCAGGTCACGACCCACGGCGCCGATCGCGCGCCCACCGCACGCACGCGCCTGCCCGCACCCGCGCCCACGTTTGTCCAGAAATCCGGACAAACGTGGGCGCGGGCAAAATCCGCCGGACGCCCCGGACATGCCCTCAAAAAGAGGACATGTCCGGGGAAATCCGGACGTATGGTAACCCTAGGCTTGAGTGACTTCGCCCACTATCTCGGCGGCCCATGCGGATCCAACCGCTGAAGTTCCCGGGCTCGCCGGCGCCGCCATCTTGTCCTCAGCCAGCCGATTCTTATCTTTCTCTTTTCTGGTTGATTTAGTCGCCATTAGCTTCTGAATCGATAATAATTAAGTCCTCTATCGTTTCCCAAAGCTTCCTCTTGTCGATGACAATCAAACAAACGCTTTTAGGGTGAGTTTTTCAACTCGATTCTTGAGGAGAAGGCAGGAGCAATTCGTCTAGCGTCCGCTCCTGTGCATAGCGTCACGTGATCTTTCCCATTCACATTTTTAAAACAAAACAAAAAAATGTTGAGCAGCAAGAGTTAATTGTATAGGTTCTCTTCCACCCATTCTCATTCACTGCCACATTCCACATCAACAGGATTCAATAACATAGGATGGTATCTGAAATGAAGAGGTAGAGCCTTCTATTCTTCTGTCTCTTGAATTAATTAACTGAAAATTAGATTTGTCAATGTTTTGGAAAGGCAGAGGGGTAAAAAGAAACTGCTGGAATTAATCACAGTGAGAAACTGCCTCTTCAAAAGCCTGGCAGAGTTCTCCAAAACCATGAGAAGAAAGAAAAAGGAGGCTGACTTGCTGTGCTAACATATAAAGAAAATGTTAAACACTGAAACCTAGTTTGTCCCAATACATAAAAAGAGGCGCATACAGGAGCTAGCAATATTTCTCACTGTGAAGGAGTTACATTTCAGAGAAACCACCAATTTGTAGATACTATTTTTTCTTCCAAAAGTTTGAGTATTACCAGTTTTTAAACAGTATGTCTGAAGAGATGGATGTAAAGGGGTGAGGGGATATTACCATTGTACATAATTTAAAGACAAAAAACAAGGTGAAACTCTTATTGCTGAAGCTACATCTTTTATAACTTATCATGCACAAAAAAAGAATATTAGCAATGTTTTGACACACTCAAACACTTACCTTACAATTCTCTTTTCATGATTTTATGTTCAATTGCTTTAGCTCTTATAGAAGACACAGAAAACTGTATTATGAAAAATCTTTTCAACATTATCTTATATCTATGAAAAAAAGAACTTCAGATCAGATGAGATAAGCCTAAGAAAATAGGTAAACCTAGGTAATATCTATGACAAAAGAACTTCAGATCAGATGAGATAAAACTAAGAAAACAGGTAAACCTAGGTAAATGACCCTTCAAACTAGAAATGTCATTCGTTTACCAGTTCATACTTAAATGTTCATATCAACAGTCCTGTTCACTGAAGGCATTCTCCCATTTTTTCCACTTAGAGTAAGCATCTTCAGTCATTCAGATTATTGCTAAAATTCTTTCTTGAGAGATTTTAAGAGTAGTTTTCCATCATGTTCTTCAACCTGCAAACCCATATTCTTTAGGACTGAATAATCTGCAAGGCCCTGGCGCTCCATATTCGCTATGACTTCTTGGTTCTTTTCATTTTGTTCGGTGAGGTTCCGAATAGCATATACTGCCCACTGATTCAGAACTGTACAAAAGGGTTAAGGAATGCCAACACATACTATGGCATAACACAAACTGCAGCTACAACAAACACTGGGGGTCTTTTACGAAGGCGTGCTAGTATTTTTAGTGTGTGCTAAACACTAGACATGCCCATAGGAATATATGGGTGTGTAACGTTTGGCGCGCCTTTGTAAAAGGACCTGATTATGTTTAATGCACATTTAAAAAAATAAAATACAGTGGAAAAATGCATTCTGAAAAAAATATAGCACTTGCAATACTTTGAGAATGAAATAAATATGACGACGAAGTTAATACAAAATACATTGGTATTTTTATCTTAGAAAAATTATATACCTGAAAGATCTCAAGTAGAAAATTATAGTACAACTAGTAAAAAAGGCCCGTTTCTGACACAAATGAAACGGGCGCTAGCAAGGTTTTCCTCGGAGTGTGTATGTTTGAGAGTGTGTCTGTGAGTGACTGTGTGACAGAGAGAGAGTGAGTCTGGGTGCGAGTGTGTCTGTGAGTGAGAGAGTGTGTGTGAGACAGTGTGAGAGTAAGTGTGCGATTCACAGACTCTCTGTGAGACTGAGAGAGTGTATGAGATCGAGAGAGTGTTTGAGAGTGACTGTGTGACACATAGAGAGTGAATGTGATACAGTGTGAAAGTCAGTGTGTGAGAGTGAGAAAGACACTGACTGTGAGAGACAGAGAGAGAGTGTGTGTGTGACAGAGATACCTCCCCCTCTCTCAGGATCACCCCTCACCTCAGGTCTCAGGACCCCCTCCCCCTCTTTCTGGTCTGAGGACCCCCTCCCAATGTCTTCCCTCTTTCTTTCTGTATCCTTCCATCCAGTGTCTCCTTTTTTTTCCCATACCCTTCCATCCAGCGTCTTCCCTCTTTCTCTCCCCATCCTTCCACCCATCTACCCTCTCTCCTGATCCTTCCATCTAATGTCTCTCTCCCCCTCCTTCTATTCAGTGTCTCTCTATCTCTCTACCCTTTTCTGTTCAGTGTCCCTTCTCTCTCCACATCCTTCCAGTCACGTTGTTTTCTTTTAAATGACAGCGGTTTTAGCTGATCTAGTTTTTCGCCAGTACATACGCTTACGTTCGCCATTAGACAGCATTCAGCGGTAAGCTCTTCAGATACTTGGATCTTTTATAGGAATTGGCTAAGCGCATGTTGAGGACGGGATACTTACAAGCAATCGTAGTCTCATTGTTTACATCTATAGGGTAGCTGTTTAGCATTCCTAGTTTTAGTATATATTTTTTGTGACGGTCTTAAGTTTTACTTGAGTGGGCAGCTGTAGTATTTTTTGACATAGTCCGCTTTTCTCTCTAACAATTCGTGTTTTCTCATGCATAATATGCCAGTATTTATTTTTCAGTATTCGGTTTATATTTGTGGTTACATCATGTCTCCGTCATTCCATTTGCACATTTTAAGTTTGCTCTGCCATTTTTAAATGGCGAGTGAGAGCTACGGGCATTATTGCAGCATTATATTATATATTCTTCCGTTGGTGGGTTTCATGTACGCCACCGCTGGTTATTTTCATTTTAAAGGGCGGGTGCTATTTATATTAAACGGCTTGTGGTATTGTATCTCATATGTTTGGGTTATGCACACTACTGTTGGTCACGTCTATTGTTCTTGGTTCTTTTTATAAAATCATATAGACGATGTATACATAATTAATCACTTTTGGTTCTCCTTGTCAGCTACTTTTATGTGTCATTTTTCTAGGGTTTTCCTCGTTATTTTCTTGATGCTTATATTTAAACGGTTAGGCAACTTTGCCTATATTTTTAAGCCATGATATTCTTTGACTATTTTAGGCATATGTGAGTACATTTTTATATTAATTTTTCTGCAGAACAATATAAGTTTAATCATCTATATTGTGTTCTTTTTGTTCTGCAGTATTTTGGTTTCATGAATATCTTGGAGGTGTACCTGTAAACGTCAGATTCAGGGTAGGTCATAATGTTACATCTCTCATTTTTATATACCTGTTTTTTATGGCTTAAGTGGTGTTGTCTTTATTGTTAATATTAATATTTTTATTAATATTGTTATTAATATTTTTACCCATATTTCCATTTATATTATTAAATAACGGTTAGGATTTTCATCTCCTCTTTCACATCAGCTCTACACATTTTGTTTCCTCTTTCAGATTCATTCTGTATATGTTACCAACTGTCTGTGTTTGCTGGTTTAAGTTATTTTGTAATATTCTAAATAATGTTACATAATTACATTGTATTCTGTCCATGAAGTGTAGGATTGATTCTTGTTAACACATATTAGTACCTTTCTTCAGTATATATTTTATGTGGTATAATTTTCCTATTATAAGGTCCTGATATTTTAACGTTCTCTGTGATGAGTGTCTATGCTCTTTGGTATTTCTTTGACATCTTTGGACTCATTGTTAAATTGTTTTTAACTTTCACTTTTTATGTTTTCAATTTTTAAATTTTGGAACAATTGTACTTTATATTTAAGTTGTACATAGGTTAATATATTTGTTTTATTTTAGACCCCTGAGGAAGGCCTGTTGGCCGAAACACGGACCGTGTAGGGTCCTATTAAACATTTCTGGCGCTCTTACTCCCTTGTTTTTGGTCTGTTTTGGTTTATCTTCTGCCTTTTTTGTGTTATGCCTGCGGTGCCATGCTTGCTTCCTAAAAACAGCTGTTTTTGTAGCGGCCGCTGCTGTTCAACAGGAGAAGCAGCAGTGGCCGGAAATGGGAGCTGGTGCCGCGTGTTTCGCAGAAGACTTGGCATAAGTACATAAGTAATGTCATACTGGGAAAAGACCAAGGGTCCATCGAGCCCAGCATCCTGTCCATGACAGCGGCCAATCCAGGCCAAGGGCAACTGGCAAGCTTCCAACGTACAAACATTCTATACATGTTATTCCCGGAATTCTGGATTTTTCCCAAGTCCATTTAGTAGCGGTTTATGGACTTGTCCTTTAGGAAACCGTCCAACCCCTTTTTAAACTCTGCTAAGCTAACCGTCTTCACCACTTTCTCCTGCAACGAATTCCAGAGTTTAATTATACGTTGGGTGAAGAAAAAGTTTCTCCGATTTGTTTTAAATTTACTACAATGTAGTTTCATCGCATGCCCCCTAGTCCTAGTATTATTGGAAAGCGTGAACAGACGCTTCACATCCACCTGTTTCACTCCACTCATTATTTTATATACCTCTATCATGTCTCCCCTCAGCCGTCTCTTCTCCAAGCTGAAAAGTCCTAGCCTCCTTAGTCTTTCTTCATAGGGAAGTCGTCCCATCCCCACTATCATTTTAGTCGCCCACTGCACCTTTTCCAATTCTACTATATCTTTCTTGAGATGCGGCGACCAGAATTGAACACAATACTCAAGGTGCGGTCGCACCATGGAGCAATACAACGGCATTATAACATCCTCACACCTGTTTTCCATACCTTTCCTAATACCCAACATTCTATTAGCTTTCCTAGCCGCAGCAGCACACTGAGCAGAAGGTTTCAGTGTATTATCAACGACGACACCCAGATCCCTTTCTTGGTCCGTAACTCCTAACGTGGAACCTTGCATGACGTAGCTATAATTCGGGTTCTTTTTTCCCACATGCATCACCTTGCACTTGCTCACATTAAACGTCATCTGGCACTTAGCCGCCCAGTCTCCCAGTCTCGTAAGGTCCTCTTGTAATTTTTCACAATCCTGTCGCGATTTAACAACTTTGAATAACTTTGTGTCATCAGCAAATTTAATTACCTCACTAGTTACTCCCATCTCTAAATCATTTATAAATATATTAAAAAGCAGCGGACCTAGCACAGACCCCTGAGGAACCCCACTAACTACCCTTCTCCATTGTGAATACTGCCCATTTAACCTCACTCTCTGTTTCCTATCCTTCAACCAGTTTTTAATCCACAATAGGACATTTCCTCTGTAGCCTTTCATCAGGTACCTTGTCAAACGCCTTTTGAAAATCCAGATACACAATATCAACCGGTTCCCCTTTGTCCACATGTTTGTTTACTCCTTCAAAGAATTGAAGTAAATTGGTCAGGCAAGATTTCCCCACACAAAAGCCGTGCTGACTTGGTCTCAGTAATTCTTGTCCTCGGATGTGCTCTGTAATTTTGTTTTTAATAATAGCCTCTACCATTTTCCCCGGCACCGACGTCAGACTCACCGGTCTATAATTTCCCAGATCTCCCCAGGAGCCTTTTTAAAAAATCGGCGTTACATTGGCCACCCTCCAATCTTCCGGTACCACGCTAGATTTTAAGGATAAGTTGCATATCACTAGCAGTAGTAGCAAGCTCATTTTTCAGTTCTATCAGTACTCTAGGATGAATACCATCTGGTCCAGGAGATTTGCTACTCTTCAGTTTGCTGAACTGCCCCATTACATCTTCCAGGTTTACCATGAAGTCAGTAAGTTTCTCCGAGTCGTCCGCTTGAAATACCATTTCCGACACCGGTATCCCACCCAAATCTTCCTCGGTGAAGACCGAAGCAAAGAATTCATTCAGTCTCTCCGCTACGTCTTTGTCTTCCTTGATCGCCCCTTTTACCCCTCGGTCATCCAGCGGCCCAACAGATTCTTTTGCCGGCTTCCTGCTTTTAATATACCGAAAAAAATTTTTACTATGTTTTTTTGCCTCTAATGCTATCTTTTTTTTGTAATCCTTCTTGGCCTTCTTTATCTGCGCCTTGCATTTGCTTTGACACTCCTTATGCTGCTGATTGTTATTTTCAGACGGTTCCTTCTTCCATTTTCTGAAGGCGTTTCTTTTAGCCCTAATAGCTTCCTTCACCTCACTTTTCAACCAGGCTGGCTGTCTTTTGGACTTCTGTCTTTCTTTTCTAATTCGCGGAATATGTATGGCCTGGGCCTCCAGGATGGTATTTTTGAACAGCGTCCATGCCTGTTGTACAGTTTTTACTCTCTCAGTTGCCCCCCTAAGTTTTTTTTTACCGTTCTTCTCACTTTATCATAGTCTCCTTTTTTAAAGTTAAACGCTAACGTATTTGACTTTCTGTGTACAGTTACTTCAAGGTCGATATCAAAACTGATCATATTATGATCACTGTTATGAAGTGGCCCCAGTACCATAACGTCCCTCACCAGATCATGCGCTCCACTAAGGACCAAGTCTAGAATTTTTCCTTCTTTCGTCGGCTCCTGCACCAGCTGCTCCATAAAGCTGTCCTTGATTTCATCAAGGAATTATACCTCTCAAGCGTGTCCCGATGTTACATTTACCCAGTCTATATTTGGATAATTGAAGTCACCCATTATTATCACATTGCCCATTTTGTTCACGTCTCTGATTTCTTTTATCATTTCTGCCTCTACCTGCTCATCCTGGCAAGGCGGACGGTAGTACACTCCTATCACCGTTTTTTTCCCTTTTATACATGGAATTTCAACCCACAATGATTCAAAGGTAAAATTATGTATCATACCTGATCATTTTCTTTCCATTAATCATAGCTGATCAATCCATAGACTGGTGGGTTGTGTCCATCTACCAGCAGGTGGAGATAGAGAGCAATCCTTTTGCCTCCCTATATGTGGTCATGTGCTGCCGGAAACTCCTCAGTATGTCGATATCCAAGCTCCATCCGCAGGACTCAGCACTTAGAGAATTACACCCACAAAGGGACACTCTGCCCAGCTCACCACCGCCGAAACGGGGAAGGGGAATTAACCCAACTCATCCCCACACAAGTGGGGGAGGGGAATCCGTCCAGCTCATCCCCGCGGAGCGGGGGAGGGACACCACACCCGCCGATGCGGGGGGATCTGGCTTATCCTGCAACCGCGGGAGGAGCTGACTGACCCTAACACCACCGAAGTGGGAGGGGTACAAAGCTGCCCTACTGCCGCACGAAGCGGGAGGGAGCGCCGGCAGAATTTAAGTCTCAATCCAGCCCCGTAAAACGGAGGGGAGAGGAATGCAGCAGCTCACTGTAACACAAATTCGTCTCAACTCTTGAAGAATCCATTGAAAAACTTGAACACGAAGTCCTCCTGAACAGGAACTGAAGACTAAACTTGAACCTGAAATGCAACCAGAATATAAACAATACAGATATCTGGGAGGGGCTATGGATTGATCAGCTATGATTAATGGAAAGAAAATTATCAGGTATGATACATAATTTTACCTTCCATATCATCATGCTGATCAATCCATAGACTGGTGGGATGTACCGAAGCAGTACTCACCCAGGTCGGGACATAGAAATCCCTGACCGCAACACTGAAGCTCCAAACCGGGCCTCCGCCCGAGCAGCCACAGTCAAGCGGTAATGCCTGGAGAAGGTATGGGCCGATGCCCAAGTTGCCGCCTTGCAAATCTCCTCCAAGGAGACGGACCCGGCCTCTGCCATCGAGGCTGCCTGAGCTCTAGTGGAGTGAGCCTTCAGCTGGATAGGCGGCACCTTCCCCGCGGCCACATAAGCCGCTGCAATGGCTTCCTTGACCCATCTTGCCACTGTAGGCTTAGCAGCCTGCAGACCCTTACGAGGACCTGCAAACAGGACAAACAGATGATCCGACTTCCGGAAATCATTGGTCACTTCCAAATATCTGATGATGACTCGTCTCACATCCCGATATTTGAGAGCAGAGTATTCCTCTGGGTAGTCCTCCCTACGAAAGGAAGGGAGACAGAGCTGCTGATTCACATGGAAGCGAGAAACAACCTTGGGCAGGAAGGAAGGCACTGTGCGAATAGACACTCCTGCCTCAGTGAACTGCAGAAAGGGCTCTCGACATGAGAGTGCCTGGAGCTCGGAAACTCTTCTGGCTGAAGTGATAGCCACCAAAAAGACTGCTTTCAACGTCAGGTCTTTCAGAGATGCCCTTGACAAGGGTTCAAAAGGCGGCTTCTGCAAGGCTCTTAGCACCAGGTTGAGATTCCACGTAGGCACCACTGAGTGCAGAGGAGGGCGCAGGTGATTAACTCCCTTGAGAAAGCGCACCACATCTGGCTGCGAAGCCAGGGAAGCACCCTTCAGGCGGCCCCTGAAGCAAGCCAGAGCCGCTACCTGGACTTTAAGGGAACTGAGCGACAGGCCTTTCTCCAGACCTTCTTGCAGGAACGCCAACACTGAAGAAATTGGAGCAGTGAAGGGAGAAAGTGAGCCTGCTTCACACCATGCTGCAAAGGTACGCCAAACCCTGGCGTAAGCAGTAGAAGTAGAGCGCTTCCTCGCTCTTAGCATAGTGGCGATGACCTTGTCTGAGAAGCCCTTCTTTCTCAGACGCTGCCGCTCAATAGCCAGGCCGTAAGACCAAAGGGGGAGGGATCCTCCATCACCACGGGACCCTGATGCAACAGGCCCTGCTCCACTGGCAGCCGCAGAGGATCGTCCACTGAGAGCCTGATCAAGTCCGCATACCAGGGACGTCTGGGCCAGTCCAGACCCACCAGGATTATCCGGCCCGGATGCTTTGCCACCCGGTCTAGCACCCTGCCCAACATGGGCCAGGGCGGGAACACATAGAGAAGCTCCTGTGTCGGCCACTGTTGGAGAAGAGCATCTACTCCCAGGGATCGAGGGTCCCGTCCTCTGCTGAAAAAGCGCGGCACTTGGCAATTCGCCGATGACGCCATCAGATCTAGGCTCGGCTGGCCCCAGCGCTTCGTGATGTCCAAGAACGCCTGAGCAGATAGCTGCCACTCTCCGAGATCCAAGGTATGACGACTGAGAAAGTCCGCCTTGACATTCATGACTCCGGCAATGTGGGCCGCTGACTGCTGTTCCAGGTTCGCTTCCGCCCACTGGCATAGATTCATGGCCTCCTTGGCTAGAGGGGCGCTCTTGGTACCTCCCTGGCGGTTGACATAGGCCACAGCCGTGGCATTGTCCGACAGGACCCGTACTGGTTTCAACGCCAGGACCGGGAGGAACTCCAAAAGCGCCAACCGAATGGCTCTGAGTTCCAGGAGGTTGATAGACCACTTTGCCTCTGCAGGAGACCAGAGCCCCTGCGCTGTCCTTCCCAAGCAGTGGGCTCCCCAGCCCGTCAAAGAGGCGTCCGTCGTGACGACAATCCACTCCGGGGTCACAAGAGGTATCCCTGCAGACAACTTGTCTGTCTGCAGCCACCAGCTCAGCGCCTTGCGCACTGCTGGGTCCAAGGGAAGGCGCACAGCATAATCCTCCGACACCGGAGTCCAGCGCTGCAGCAGAGAGTGTTGTAGTGGTCACATATGAGCCCTGGCCCAGGGCACTACTTCCATCGTGGCCGTCATAGAGCCCAACAGCTGCACATAGTCCCAAGCCTGGAGCGGAGAGGCTACTAGGAACTGGTCCACCTGAGCCTGAAGTTTGACAATCCGATTGTCCGGCAGGAACACTCTGCCTAATTGGGTGTCGAATCGAACTCCCAGATACTCCAGGGACTGAGTCGGGCACAGCTGGCTTTTCTCCCAGTTGATGATCCACCCCAGGGAGCTGAAAAGAGCAATCACCCAGTCCACAGCTTTGCCGCACTCTGCATAAGAGGGGGCTCGGATCAACCAGTCATCCAGATAAGGATGGACTTGTACTCCTTCCTTTCTCAGGAAGGCCGCGATGACCACCATTACTTTGGAGAAGGTCCGCGGAGCAGTAGCCAACCCGAACGGGAAGGCTCTGAACTGGAAGTGTCGGCCCAGGACTGCAAAACGCAGAAAGCGTTGATGAGGAGGCCAGATGGGAATATGCAAGTACGCTTCCTTGATGTCCAAGGATGCCAGGAACTCTCCTGCCTTCACTGCCGCTATAACAGAGCGGAGGGTCTCCATGCGAAAGTGCCGAACTTTCAAGGCCCGATTGACCCCTTTGAGGTCGAGGATAGGCCGTACAGAACCTACTTTCTTTGGTACCACAAAGTAAATGGAGTAACGTCCCTTGCCAAGCTGATTTTCTGGCACCGGAACGACCTCACCCAGGCGGATCAGATTGTCCAAGGTCTGCTGCACTGCCACAGCTTTGACCGGAGACTTGCAGGGAGAGAGTACAAACCCGTCTCTTAAGGGTCGGCAGAACTCTAGCTTGTAGCCGTCTCTGATGACTTCCAGCACCCAAGCCAAACGCTTGGGTGCTGGAAGTCATCAGAGACGGCTACAAGCTAGAGTAGCCACTCTAGCTAGAGTAGTCCACTCGCCCAGAAACGAGGACAGGCGTCCTCCAATTTGCACTGGGCCATGGACCAGGACCCCGTCATTGGGTACGAGACCCTGGGGGAGGACCGGAGGGCGCACCTCTGGGACGGCGGTCTCTGCGAAAGGAATGCTGCTTGGGGGAGAAGTTCCTCTTGAAGGAAGAGGGGGCAGAGGAGCCCGACTTGCCCGGGTGGTACCGACGGGCTTCCTGAAACCGTCCTCTGGAGATACCGGGGCGAGCACTGGCCCGAGCCCTGACCTCTGGTAACCTCTTGCCCTTAGACGTGCCGAGATCGGTCACAATTTTGTCCAGCTCGACCCCAAAGAGCAGCTTGCCTTTAAAAGGCAACTTAGCCAGGCGGGACTTAGAGGCGTGGTCCGCAGACCAATGTTTCAGCCAAAGCCACCGCCGCGCAGAGACTGTCTGAGCCATACCTTTAGCCGAGGCTCTCAAGACATCATACAGCAAGTCTGCCAAATAAGCCAAGCCCGATTCCAGGGCCGGCCAATCAGCCCTCAAGGAAGGATCCGAGGGGGAAGCCCGCTGCACAATCGTCAGGCACGCCCTGGCCACGTAGGAGCCACAAACTGAGGCCTGCAAACTTAAGGCAGCCGCCTCGAAAGACGACCTTAAGGCCGCCTCCAATCTTCTGTCTTGGGCGTCCTTTAGGGCCGTGCCACCTTCCACCGGCAACGCCGTTTTCTTAGTCACCGCAGTGATTAAAGAATCCACGGTAGGCCAAAGAAAGGCCTCACGTTCACTTTCAGGCAAAGGATAGAGGCGGGACATAGCCCTAGCCACTTTGAGGCTCGCTTCCGGGACATCCCATTGAGCCGAAATTAAGGTGTGCATGGCATCATGCACGTGGAAGGTTCTAGGCGGGCGCTTCATCCCCAGCATAATGGCGGAGCCAACAGGGGCTGAGGGAGAGACGTCCTCCGGAGAGGAAATCTTTAAAATGCTCATGGCCTGCATTAACAGGTTGGGCAAATCCTCTGAGCGAAAGATCCGTGCTGCAGAGGGGTCATCCGCTCCATCCGAGCGGGAATCCGTCTCCTCCAAGGAATCCCCAAAGGACCGTTGGGAGAACTCAAATACGCTGCCCTCATCTAAGCGTCCTCTAAGGCCTGGGAATCCACCCGAGGGTGTTTACTTCCGGGGGCCTCAACCCCTTTATCGGACAAGGGAGAAGGGGCAGCGTTCTGCATAAGGAAGGCCTGATGCAGCAGCAAAATAAACTCGGGGGAGAAACCCCCCAGACTGTGCACTTCAGCAGCCTGGGCCACAGCCCTAGACGCACCCTCAACCGGCGCTCGTAAGAGCGGGGGAGAAACATGCTGCGCATCCAAGATGGCGTCCGGCGCGACACTCCGCGAAGGAGCCGTGCGGGAAGAACGGCGCTTAACTTTAGCCGCTTTTTTGCCGTCGCCCAAATCAAGGGCGGCCATGGCATGAACGTCTCCCAGCTCAAGGGCGGCCCAAGAAGAAGCCGTCCGAGCAGAGTGGCCGGCCAAGATGGCGGAGGCGAGCAGCGGGGGATGGGCGTTTATGGCGGGAAAAACCGCCGCACCGGAGGAAGACCCGGGACACTGACCGGCCTCCGAACTGACACCCAACAAGGGCGAATCAGACTTTAATACCCCCGCATCCCCGCTAGGAGCGCACACGCGGTCCGGGGAGCGATTCTTCGCGCCCTCGCCCTCCGACGCCATAGGCCACGTGGAGATCAATCGGGGAACCCCCTGCCCGCTATAAAAAAGGTAAAAATTACCTGCTTCTCGCTCCGAGCTGTAACGACCTGGTGTCCCAGTGAGTAGCTGCAATAAACGTTTAAATAAACGTCGAAATAAACGCCTTTAAGGACGTCCAAAATTTTTTTTTTTTTTTTAAACGGAGCCAGCGGGATGGGGGAGAAAAGGAGGGACCTGGCGCCACCAGGTTTGCACTTGCTCAAGAAGAGCCCTCAACCCCAGGCACTCAACAAAACCTAAAAATTAGGCTTGGAGGCCTAGCCAGAGCTGCTGCTGTGTGTGACCACCACCTGCTGAGATAGAGAACATACTGAGGTGTTTCCGGCAGCACATGACCACATATAGGGAGGCAAAAGGATTGCTCTCTATCTCCACCTGCTGGTAGATGGACACAACCCACCAGTCTATGGATTGATCAGCATGATGATATGGAAGGTGTGATTTGTGTCCTGCTGAATTTGTAATCTATCTGAGTCAAGGCTCTCGTTAATATACAATGCTACCCCTCCACCAGTCCGGTCCACCCTATCACTACGATATACTTTGTACCCCGGTATGACAGTGTCCCACTGGTTATCCTCCTTCCACCAGGTCTCTGTAATGCCTATTATATCCAATTTTTCATTTAGTGCAATATATTCCAACTCGCCCATCTTATTTGGCAGGTCTGTGTTGGGTGGGCGGACCTGGGCGGCGACCTCGGGGGGGGGGGGTGGAGGGGGGAGCTGCAGCGACCTCATGGGGGGTGGAGGGGGGAGCGGTGGCAATCTTGGGGGGTGGAGGTGTGAGCGGCGGCAACCTTGGGGGAGAGGCGTGGTGGCAAGGGCAGCAGGGGCGGGGCCTTGTGCTGCTGTTGTGCGGTTGGTCAGTGTTGCGTGTGACATCAGCCTGGGCTTCGGAGCCTAGTAGACCAACTGTGAAGAAAGCCACGGACACAGGCAGCCAGATGCATAGAACGTTGGAGGTGAGAATTATTATATAGGATATTTTATAAATACATATGGTAGACAATCTAATTTTAAATAACAATCCACCAAGAACAAATGATCACAAAGATGGTATTTAACTAAACATGTCTTCAAGTAACAGCAGTATATAAACACACAATAAAATAAAAAAAGAAAAAAGGCAAATATACATCAGCAAGAAACAGCCAATATAATACAATGAATTCTACATAAATGTTCAAGACCATGGGACCCTTTTACTAATTTTTGGTAAAAGTGGCCTTAGCATGCTCTTACACGGGTCTTTCCTGCGCACAAAGGCCATTTTAATCACAGTAGTAACATGGTCGATTTTCTATTATTTGAATTAATGGCCATGTGCTAATGTGGCATTTTAAAAAAGAAGTGGGTGAGCACTTACTAACACCTATTTTGTAGGTGGTAAGGACTCACATGCTAATCTTGTGCTAATCAGCATGCAGTAAACACACTAATTTATTGGCACAGAAATACCTATTCTCCGCTCCCAGACAAGTACCCTCTGTAAACAACACACAGATTTGGATCTTACTGCAGGATGCTTGTGCACATCCCGCAGTAAGCTCTTTTAAGCTGCAGTAAGCACACTCTAGTGCTATTACACCAGAACTGCAACATGCACTCTCTTCAATGATACTTTTACTCACGTCAATACAAAATAAAGCCCTGCCTGACACACTGTATATTGTTTTAAACCTTCACACACTGTATATTGTTTTAAACCTTCACCAGCTTGTAAAATATATGCAACTAGATCAGTTCTCTTGCCAGCTGTCGGTCAGTAGAAGAGATGAAATTACAGCCCAGAATTCTTTGAACCCTGTTTGGGATTTTAACAGCAGTTTGAATAGACATAATAGTTTGTTTGTATAGTGCACCAAGCCTACAGAGGTGACACTGCTGTTCAAGCCCACATTACCAGGTCTCCACAGAACTGTCATATTCTGCCATAGAAGAAAGGACCTACCAACCTATTTTTAAAAATGATGATTCCTATCAAGGGCTAGGCTTAAGCATCGTTTAAGAGGCAGACAAATCCATAACTTGAAATGTATAAATTCTGTACCAGCTATCTCCAAGGAGTTCGTCCCAATTCCATGTAACTATATTAATGCTTGCTCAGTTTGTAATCAGGCTCACTTGTTGAGATTGGTTAGAGGAATTTCAGCCAGGTTGTCTATATTTAAGAGACCTGGCTGACTTCCTCTTTTGATCCAATTATTGATATCTGTCCAACGGGATATAAAATCCTATCACTTTTCTAGAGATGGGAAAAGAGGGGTTGGCATTGCTTTAATTCACAAAGATATTTTGATTGTAACCTTACTAGACTCATTGGTTACCCTGGAGCTTGAGATTTTTTCTTGTGAAATTAAGGATACAACTTTAAAAGATACTCTAACATGTAGCCTTTATTTTCACCCAGGTTTCTGGGCCACAGCAAGAGATACTTAAAAAATTTTTTTTTTAATTCCCTCCATTCACAATTTAATCTTATATTAGGAGATATTAATATACATTTGGAAAATAAAGACAATGTTAATATGGAACATCTGAATGATTTTTTATCAGCATTGAATTATTCTGTGCCTTATTTTCCAGGTACACATGTAAAAAGTAATCATTTGGATGTTAGCCTTTTCAAATGCTGCTGCACTACAATCATCCTTATCTGTAGTATGCGTATCTTGGTCTTCAGTTATATGGTCTGACCATTTTATGTTAGATTTTCAAAATTTCAATTGAATTGGGAACAAATAGGGCAGCACAAACAGAAACGTAGAGAAAATTATTTCTCCAGAGGAAGATTGACATTGATCAGTTCTGGGGACGTTTCTCACAAATAGAAAGTTTAGAGAATTACTATAGATTTGAATTAGATTGAAAATCTTTCTATGAAACTACTTTGGATGGAATTTGCTCCATTGCAAAGAAAGACTATGTTAATTAGAAAGCGTTACGAGTGGTATGATTCAGATCTATTGTTAGAAGCAAGTATGTAGAGGTTAGAGTGAAAATGGCAGAAATTATCAGACCTTTATGGAATTCCATAGGGGTCACTTGTCATCAACACTCTTTAATGTATTTGTACACACTTTAGGTTGGGAATTAGCAGATTAGGGATTCTTTATTCATAGCTATGTGGACGATATTACCGTCTTTATTCCAGTCCACAAAAACTGGGGCATATATCTACATCTATCTAGAGTTGTATGTTTACAGTTAGCTCGTGGATGTCAAACTACAAGCTTAAATTGAAGTCCAAGAAGACTAAGTTTTTGTTTTTGGCCAATAATCCTGATCTCTTGATTGACCATATTATTGTTGATTGTTAAATACCCTCACTCCCCTGTTATCAAAACTCTGAGAGTTGGATCAATCTCTCTCTCTAGAACCTCAGGTTAATTCCCTGGTTAAAAGCTCTTTTTTTCTGATGAGGAAATTGAGAAAAACTAGAATGTTTTTTGAGATTGAACAATTTAGATGGCTTGGTCAAACCTTGCGTTTGTCAAAGTTAGACTGTTGTAATTAGCATCTACAGACGATTCAAAACACTGCTGTATGACTGATTTATTCTCTACACAAACATGATAAGATTCCAAAATTCTATATGAAGCTTCATTGGCTCCCAATTGAGGCAAGGATTTTATTCAGATTTTCCTGTATCATGTTTTGAATGGTGAATTGTCCTGAAAACTAACCTGGCTGAATTTTCAGGTTCCTTGAACAGAACTATAAATTGTTCCCCTTTTGCCTTTCTTTCAGCTAAGGGTATTAAGAGATTTAAGATCCTTGATAAGCTCTTTGCACATCAAGCCCCTAAAATCTGATGAGCATACGTTTCTTGTTTTATGAACAATTTGGAGTACACGCATTTTAGAAAGATGTTAAAAACTTCCTTTTTAAATAATTTTTTTGTTAGTTATGATTGAGCTTTGACTATTTGTTAACTTTAAATCAAGACAACCTCTTGAAGATAATCTTATTGTACACTGCTTTGAACTTTTGGTGTTAGTGGTGTATAAACTGTAACACTTTGCTCACACTGACTCATATGCCATGCAAATGTCTTATGACCATATATTATTCAATGTGGCTGCTATATGGTCATTATAGTGTTGCTCAAATCAATGCGACTATCAAAAAGTATGGCTTACTTTTAGCAAACATAAAACAAGTTTGAAATATGTACTCTAGCAAATAACCAAGACCATAATTTATATGAGCTACTGCTATCACCCTATTCATGAATATACATGAGTCTTGTTAGCATGTCATGTAACTCTGGGACCTCTGGGTAACTGTGAACAGACCAAGAAAGACTTACCGTAAGTATCAAAAGAGATTAAAGTGAATCCTAGCTAATAGTCACATTACCCTCTTGTTCCCTATCTGAGAGAGAAAAAGAAAGAACGAGAAAGAAAATTAAACTTGTTCTGAAGTCTCTAATCCTACTAACACTTTAAGCACCTTTATTGCACGATCAGCTTTAGAAAAAGAGCTTCTAAAGTTTCCATGGTTACTACAAATAGCAGCATGAGCCTGTCTGTAGTAAAATGACACAAAAGGAAAAAATGCAATAAGCACGATAGATCTGATTTGATAAGGTTGTCTACACTCTTAGATTAATAAGTTTTAAAGTGTCAAATCAAATAATGCTATACAATGAACTGAAGCCCTGGAATGTCAGTACCATGGAAGGAAAAACTGAAAGAATGGATCCCTGTTCTGCTCTCATTATACTTTAAGTGGTGTAAGCCACACTGTACACATCTATGTAGTTGCATATCAGCTATAATCAGAGAAGATTTTCTTTGAATGCATGAAAAGCAGTGTTGAATTCATATTTGTAAAATAATATTGGCCAGTTATCTAAAGCTAGGTACTAACAACAGCTAAGTGCAATTAGAAAGAAGATGAGTAAGGCCGGTATATTTTCCTAAGAGCTCTGACAGAAAGTACAGGAACAAGAATGTTAAAGTTCCAACAGTGGAACGAGTCTCTCTTTCACTAGAGCAGGGGTTCTCAACCAAGTTCTTGGGGCACACCAAGTTAGTCTGGTTTTCAAGATACCCACAATGAAAATGCATGAGATAAATTTGCATGCAAATTTATCTCATACATATTCATTGTGGGTATCCAGAAAACCTGGCTGGCTTTGTATGTCCTGACGATTGGGTCGAGAACCTCTGCAACAGCGCAATAGTCCAGTAGTTGTGAAAAATCAGTTCTGTCAACTTAACCAGCAAAATTCAGTTTAACACAAGGTACATTTTACATTTATCTTCACTGAATTCTCCTCATAACCTACAGTGGAAAACGCACACAAGATTGCTGGTTGTCAGATACTTTACCTGGTTGAATTTATAAACAAACAAATGTCATTATGAGCGCACATTATATACATGCAATATACACTTTTAGCGTGCACTGTTTGCATATTGTGCAAATTATTTCCTGCGGGATACACAGCACAAATCCTCACGTATGCGCCATCTCGAAAGAATGTACAAATAATGTGCCTTCTTTACGAAAACTGCATACTACATGCATATATCACCAGATTCTATATATTGCTCCAAGATTTCTGCGTGGAAATCAAAGCGTATTCCATAACAATGTATATAAATTAATTAGTTAACAAGCTAATCAGAGCTGACAGAGTTCTGATTGGTGATAAGCCTTAGCGGGTGACGTCATAAAAAGTACAAATAGCCGCCATGTTTGTTGTGAATGGCTGTCCTTCTTGCTTCCGTCAGCATACTGAATGGCGTGTAAGCCGTCTTCAATGCGTGCTGTCCCTGGAGTTTGAAGTGTATAGCCCTTTATAGATCGTGTCTCTTTTTTCGGCAGAATAATTAACCGGTGTTTCTGATGCAGCAGTGGCGAAACGGAGGCCAACGTTGACCACGGTCAGGAACACGGAGGAGCCCCAAAGAGTCACGCTCCTAGAGCTAAGTACCCCTCTTTAAAATTAATATAGAGGAAGATTTAGAGAAAGTTCACGGTGAGGCATATTTTCAAAGCACTTAGCCTTCCAAAGTTCCATAGGTTTCTATGGAACTTTGGAAGGCTAAGTACTTTGAAAATATGCCTCAAAGTCTCTTCATTGAAGCTCCCTATGATTAATATGATAAGAAGGCAAGCGATTTACACCAGGGTTTTTTTTTGCCTAAGATGAAGAAGCCCTAGCCCTTTATCCGCCTCCTTAGTGGAAAAGGTGCTTCTTGCGGCTTTTTCCTCCTGAAAAATTAGTCTCACTGGCTTACTTAATGACTTGTTTCCGTTATTTATACTAAGAGATAATATCTTGAGTGGAAACTTGCTCCCTTGCATAATTATAGTTTATACATTAGTATTTACCATAGAGTTCTAAAAGACAAAGAGGCCCTTTTACTAACATGCGCTAAGCAGTGTGTGAATTAGTGAGTGGTAACTGCGCAGCCACAGTAACTTAATGCACTGGTATGACAGAGCATGCTAAATTCATGTATGGCTATGGGACAGGAAATGGACTGAATGCTGTCATTTGCGTAGCTAGCATGATGCACTTGCACCCTGCTATCTATAAGTAAACTTACCATGTGGTATTTTTCTGTGTTTTAACTGTTTTGGAACATGCTCAAAAGACACCAACACTGGCTTTCCATTTACTGCACTTTAGTAAAAGGATCCCAAATATACTGTGTATTCTTACGTTTCCTAATTTGAGTTTCCTTTTTTGTCCATTTCTTAAGAAGAAAAAAAAAAGAAAAAAAAGTGCATTTCAAAATGTAATTAATAAAAGAAAAAAAGTTGATATTAGAAATGGATTGAAAATAGAACCACCACCACTATTTCCAAATACTTAGGGGCCTGTTCAATAAGATGTACTATGCTTTTGTACTTACCGTACCTTTTAAGTGCAAAACACAAGATGCAGTAAATACAAGGCTTGTGCAGTAAATGAAAGGGGGGCATCAGCATCTGCCCTGCAATTATTGCACAGGGCAGACAGAACAGGGGTCATGTCAAATGCTTTGGTGGGTAGTGCACATGCTTTTGCATTATCCCTCAAAAGGATTTGATGTGGGCCCAATAACCAGAATAGAGTACTGGAACCAACCAAGTCCACCCCCCCCCCCAATCCAACCCCCACTTGTGTCAAGACTCCACTGCCATCAAGGTTTCACCCCTTCCAAAGCTCGCTGCAAGCCAAGGCATCCCAACCCCCAAGCAAAGCCAGACTACCTTCAGTCTGGCAGCCCCTTTGCTGCCTTGGAGGAGGGAGGTCTCCTAGAAGGAGAGCATCACCCTGATGAAGTAGGAAGTACTCTTGTAGCCAGGACCTGCCCACCAGAGGATGCACTATTCTCTCGTACCGAGGATATGTCTCCGAGAACTTCTGCCCAGGTGGTAAGGGACAGCTGTTGTAGTTCGTGATTCAATCATTAGGCTGGGTGGCTGGTGGACATGAGAATCACCTGGGTAGCTGGTGGAATGAGGATCACCTGGTCACTTGGCTGCTTGGTGCGAAGGTGGCAGACCTCACACGTCACCTAGACAGGATCTTAGTGCTGGGGAGGGGGGGATTGCACTATATGTTAAAGAGGGAATTGAGTCAAATAAAATAAACACTCCACATGACACAGACAGCAGCGTGGAATCATTATGGATAGAAATTCCATCTCTGAAGGGAAGGCGTGTTTTTGTAAGGCTGTACTACCGTCCACCGTGACAGAATGAACAGACAGATGAAGAAATGTTTACAGAGATTAGGAAAGCTGGAAAACTGAGCAACGCTATAATAATGGGTGATTTCAATTACCCCGATATTGACTGGATAAATGTTAAGTCAGGGACTGCCAGGAAGATAACATTTCTAGATGTAATAAACTACTGCTTCTTGGAGCAACTGGTCCAGGAACCGACAAGAGGGGGAGCCATTTTGGATCTGGTCCTTGGTGGCGTGCAGGGCATAGTGTGAGAGTTGGCGGTGCTGGGTACCCTGGGAAACAGTGATCATAACAAGATCAAGTTTCAGCTATCTGGAATGTAGCTGCATTTCATTTTTGAAAGGGTGACTATAATAAAATGAGTGCACCAAGAGCCTCACAACGTGCCATTTGTCCAACACCTCTGCAATTTATTTATCTATATATACCGCAATCATTTTGGCACCTTTTTTATATAGTTTTTTTTATACATATGTCTGTAGAGGAGCTTTGTTTGGCAAAATTTATCCACCTAATTCTGTTTACCTATATACCGCCAACAAGCAGTTGTCTGCGTTTTCCCTTTATTTCTCTAATGACATGTCTGCAGCAGCGTTCTGCTTGGCGGGCTTTAAATCTACTAGTTCAATGTTTTTTGTTTTTTTTAAATCTTTATTCATATTTTTATATAATCTCTCAAAACATTGAGACATAGCAATCCACATTCAATTTACAGGAAAACAGTTATAAATCAGAAGAGGAAAACAAAAACTTAACATCTTTCGTCCACAAGTTAGGAAATCTAATTCCAAGATTAAGAAAACTAATAATAGGAAAAAAAAAACCACGCAGTTGCTCCCTCTGTAATCAACCTCCAGCCTACTATTCAGGGAGGGCATACAACATTCACTTCCACTCTTGCATCTAGAAAATCAGTAAGCTGTTTTGAGTCCATAAACTGATACTATTTACCCTCAAGCAACACATTACAAATACATTGAAAACGTAAGACAAAATAAGCTCCCAAGGCCTCAACTCTGTGGCGCAGCGCCAAAAAGGCCCTGCGTCTCATCTGCGTTGGCTTAGAGAGATCTGGAAAAATTCTAACTTTTGAACCCATAAACAGTCTTTCTAAGTGTCTTAAAGAAAGCCTTAAAACAGCATTCCGATCTGGCTCCAAAACAAAGGTGACCAACATAGTTGTCCTATGGGTAATAACATCCAACGAGTTTTCCAGGAAGGAAGTAAGGTTCATAACTTCTCCCATTGGTTGCAAGGGGGGGTTCTCCAAACTTCCCCTTGGGGTTCCAGATGTATTGGGCACACGTAATAGGAGGTAACGAATCCTTATCCATCCCTAGAATCTCAGTCATGTATTTTTTCACCATTTCCAAAGGAGAAATTAGAGGAGACTTGGGGAAATTAAGAAACCTTAGGTTAAGTCTTCTAGCCTGGTTCTCCAGGTATTCCAAATGTTTATGAAGAAAATTATTGTCCTTAACCAAAGCTGTTTCTAAAGTCCCCATTTCTAGAATCTTAGAGTCCAATTTTTCCATTTTAGAGGACTGCTGTGCAGTCACCTGTGCTTGTATCCGAACGGCTTTCTAAATAACTTTGATGTCATTAGTATTTTCTTTAATCATAGTTTGCATAGAGGAGTGTGTGCTGTAAACCATATCCCATAGTGACTCAAGCGTCACAACGGCCGGTTTAGTTATACCACTTGTTGGTAAAGGAGAGTGTGGCAGGGCCTCATGGCGAGATAGTTTGGACACAATGTCCTGAGGTAATACCTTTAAGGCCAACTGAGCTGAAGTCACTTGTTCCTGGGTCCCGGCTCGTATTCGCTGTAGTCCTCCCCTCTAGCAGCTCTGGTTTCACCACTCTGGTGTCCTTTTCTGCTTGGGCTACTGCAAACATCTCACTCCCCGGTTGTCGTGGTGCCGCGCGTTCCACGGGGCTCAAGGAAGCCCCGTCTCCGCTCTCTATCGACGTCAATGCGTCGATAGCTGCAGAAGGAGTTGAAGTACTCAGAGGGCCCGTTTGCATCTTTGGGAACTGCAATGTCTTTTGTTTCATCCATGACAAGGTTCCAGGAGTTGAGGGGATATCCTTCACCTTTCCCCTCCGCTTCCCCATCGTAATCGACGGGTCGGAGGCCACGAAAGAAACAAAGACTTGCACATTCCTCCCAGAGCAAATTCAGGTGCGTCTGCTCAAAGCGCCATCTTGGAATCCACAATGCACCCTAGTTCAATGTTTTTCATTGCCGACAGGCAGTCTTTTGGCGTTTTCTCCATTTCATTACTGACGTCCGTAGCAGCGTTCTGCCTGGAAAGTTTTATATTTACTATTTTTCCACTCTCTCATGTACTATCCACCTGCCGTTTCTAATTAGACGTCCACATGCTGACATTTACAATCTTTTACATATAGGCATCTTTATTTACTCTTTTTAAAGCCTTATAATAAGATTGGTATTGTTGTATCCATTTGCACAACTTTGACCATTCACTCTTAGTATTCAAGTATTTGTGTTGCGTTTTTAGACCATGCACTCTCAGTACCTCTGCAATTATACTCTTTTGTTTAGCTTTGCTTCAACATGATTTGTTTTTATTCTGTTTTTATTTCTTAAGGAGCAAGTCTTGCTACTGCACACATTTGATATTATTACTACTGTGGTGAGTCTAGCTATTTTTCATCATCCTCTAGACATTTTTACCTTTTATTCATTTATTTTTTATTCTGTTATTTTTTTTATTGCAACTTTCTTTGTCCTTGGACAGATAACATTCATAAGTTGTTTTATTTTTATTGATACCATAGGTTGTTTTATGTTTAGTTTATTTTTTTATTTCCGAATGACACCACACATGCATGTCTTATTTCTATTTTAAATGCCTTTTGTTTATATGATTATAATTGTATTGCTGTTTGTGTTTCACACAGGCGCTGTGTGCCGAAAAACAGCCCATGTTGGGTCTTTTCTTTTGAAGACTGCTGTCCTTACTGTGAGATTAAAGGAACTTTTGTCCCGTGTTTGGAGGCTCTTGGTGCTCTTTTTTGACACTTGGACTTTGTTCTGTATTTCAAACCCTCTCTATGAGGAAATGGTTAAAAAGAAACTAAAAGGATTGGCTGAAAAGGTTAGGACACTTTGAGGCATATTTTCAAAGCACTTTGGGAGGCTAAGTTCCATAGGTTTCTATGTAACTTTGGGAGGCTAAGTGCTTTGAAAATGAGCCTGTAAATCAGGCATGGACGTTATTCAAAAATACCATCTTGGAAGCCCAGTCCAGATGCATTCCACATACTGCAAAGATGGAAAGAGAAGAGATCCAGCATGGTTAAAAGGTGAAGTGAAAGAGACCACTACAGCCAAACCACTGTCCTTCAAAAAATGGAAAAAGGACCCAAATAAAAAAAATAAGAAGCAACATAAGCACTTGCAAGTCAGATGCAAAGAATTAATAAAGAAGGCTAAATGAGAATATGAAGAGAAACTTGCCGCATTGGCTAAAACTCACAGTAACAACTTTTTCAGGTACATCAGAAATAGAATGCCCGCGAGGAAATCCGTGGGGCTGTTAGATCACAAAGGAGCAAAAGGGGCACTCAGGGAGGACAAGGCCATTGCTTTGGTCTTTATGGGAAAAGATGTAAGAGATCTGCCTGTACCAGAAATGATTTTCAAGGGTGATGATGCAGAGGAACTGAAAGAAATCTCTGTGAACCTGAAGATGTACTGAGACGTATCAACAAATTAAAGAGTAGTAAATCACCTGGACCAGAAGGCATACACCCAAGGGTACTCCAAGAACTCAACCATGAAATTGCTGATCTGCTGTTCAGGAATTTCATGGTTGAGTTCTGCTGTTAGTACTATGTAACCTGTTGTTAAAATCATCCATAGTACCTTAAGATTGGAGGGTGGCCAATGTGATGCCGATTTTTAAGAAGGGTTGTAGGTGTGATCCGGGAAATTATAGACTGGTAAGCCTGACATTGGTGCCGGGCAAAATACTGGAAACTATTATAAAGAATAAAGTTACAGAACACATAGACAAACATGGGTTCAGCCAAGGGAAGACTTGCCTCACCAATTTGCTTCTTTTCTTTGAAGGCGTGAATAAACACGTGGGTAAAGGTGAGCCGGTGGATGTAGTGTATCTAGATTTTCAGAAAGATTTTGATAAAGTTTCTCATGAGAGACTCTTAAAATTAAAGAGTCATGGGATAGGAGGAAAGGTGGATTAGGAATTGGTTATTGGACAGAAAACAGAGGGCAGGGTTAAATGGTCATTTCTCTCAACGGAGGAGGGTGAACAGTGGAGTGCTGCAGGAATCTGTACTGGGACTGGTGCTATTTAACATATTTATAAATGATATGGAAATTGGGACTAGTGAGGTGATTAAATCTGCATATGATACAAACCTATTCAAGGTTGTTAAAACATGTGCGGACTGTGAAATACTGTACGAAGACCTTAGGAAATTGAAGACTGGGCATCCAAATGGCAGATGAAATTTAATGTGGACAAGTGCAAAATGATGCACATTGGAAAGAATAATCCGAATCATAGTTACCTGATGCTAGGGTCCACCTTGGGGGGTCAGCACTCAAGAAAAAGATTTAGGTGTCGTCGTAGACAATACGCTGAAATCTTCTGCTCAGTGTGCAGCGGCGGCCAAAAAAGCAAACAGGATGCTAGAAATTATTACATACTACAGGAAACTAACTGAGGATCCCACACAGGATAATACAAAGCAGCTGAAAGACCTTATCAGAACATTTCCTAAACAAGTACAGCCACATCAGAAGAAACTCATACCAAACCAGCCTTCTGTGGCACATTCTACATGCTACCCAAAATCCACAAACCTGGAAACCCTGGCAGACCAATCATATCGGGTATTGGCACACTCACGGAGGAAATATCTGGACTCATAGAGGGGATTCTGAAACCTCTCGTCCACAAAACAAACAGCTTAATACAAGACACCACAGACTTTCTGAATAAATTGAAAAATATCAAGCAATTACCACCGAGTACCCTTCTGGTCACGATGGATGTAGAATCACTATACAGCAACATTTCCCATGTGGATGTTTTTAGGAGCTTCTGACATGCACCTATGCCATTAATACTCACCAGAAACTATTACAAAATTAATCAAATTAATTTTAACTCACAACTATTTCCGCTTTAACAATGATATCTATCTACAAATAATGGGCACTGCGATGGGCACCAGGGCAGCACCCCAATATGCCAACCTCTTTATGGCTGAGCTGGAAGAGACATTTCTGAATACATACCAGACCAAACCCCTAAAATACTACCGGTACATCGATGACATCCTACAATCAGATTCAAAATTGACTACTCCCCAGAAAAAGTCAATTTTTTGGACACCACAGTCTCAATCAGCGATGGCTATATAAAAACATCCATATACAAGAAACCCACAGACAAATGCAGCTACCTCCACAACTCCAGCTTCCACCCTTCACATACAAAAAGATCCATTATTTACAGCCAAGCCACAAGATACCACCGTATCTGCTCTGACCCATGGGACAGAGACAGACACCTTAAAACCCTGACTGCATCATTCGAACAGAAAGGCTACAACACCAAAATAATCTCCAAGAATATTGCCTCCTCCCTCAAAACACCCAGGGAATATCTGCTACAGTACAAAGAAAAAAAAGCCACAGGCAGAATTCCCCTTGTAGTGACATACAACCCAGAGCTGGAAAAATTAAGAAAAATCATAAAAGATCTACAGCCTCTACTCCAGGAGGATGAATTACTGAAAGAGATATTCCCATCCCCACCAGTGCTGGCCTTCCGACAGCCAAACAACATAAAACACAAGCTAATTATAAGTAAGCTCCCAACACAGACTCAAAAAGAAGAGAATGGCACACATCCTTGCAATATATCCAGCTGCAAACTATGCCAAAACATTTCACAGGACCCCACGGTCATTCACAAAGGAAAAATATTCAACATTAAGAAATTTTTCACGTGCTCATCTTCCAATGTGGTATATATCATTCAGTGTAAAAAATGCAACAAAGGCTGCTACATTGGAGAAACAAGTCAGATGCTAAAGAGGAGATTTAATTTATGCTAGTACCAATCAGGATGTCACCTCTGTGGGGCAGCACTTTACAAAACCAGGACTCTGTGCCAGTGATTTCATGGTAATCCTGAAAGGGAACTTTAAAACAATACAGGAACGTAAGACCTTTGAAGTCAGAATGATTAAATATTTTGACACTCACCAGACAGGACTTAACAAAGATCTGGGTTTTCTAGCCCATTATAAACCATAAAATTGTACTGCTTTGTCACCCTCCTATCTCCATGCATATCTCCCTGTCCCTCATCCACCCGACTCTTCCTGTCTCTCACCTATCCACCCCCATCCTGTTAGACTGTCACTGAAATGCTTTGATGTTTCACTTATATATATTGTAATCTACCAACATTTGCTTATTTCCGATCTGACGAAGGGCAACCTTCGAAAGCTAATCAAGAAATGTATTAAGTTATGTCCAATAAAAAAGGTATTATCTTATTTTCTTTTCCATATTTTATTTTGTTTTATTTCTACTGATTACCTTTAAAAGTGGACTAACACGGCTACCACACCTCTCCATTCTAGAAATTATTAGGAAAGGGATGGTGAATAAGACCAAAAATACTATAATGTGTTTTTATTGCTCCATGGTGCATCTGCACCTTGAGTATTGCGTTCAGTTCTGGTCACTGTATCTCAAAAAAGATATCGAACAATTAGCAAAGGTTTGAAGAAGCGCGACCAAAATGATAAAGGGGATGTAACACTTCTCATATGAGAAAAGGCTAAAGAGATTAGGACTCTTCAGCTTGGAAAAGAGACAGACGAGGGGATATATGATAGAGGTATACAAAATCCTGAGTGGTGTAGAACAAGTAGAAGTAAATCGATTTTTCACTTGTTCCAAAAGTACAGACTAGTGGACACTTGAGGAAGTTACATGGAAATACTTTTAAAACAAATAGGAAGAAAGGGAAAATTAGATTCTTACCTTGATAATTTTCTTTCCATTAGTCACAGCAAATGAATCCATTAACTGATGGGTTGTATCCGCCTACCAGCAGGTGGAGATAGAGAACACTGAAAGCACATGGTGTTCCAGGACGCCCAACTCCCTCTGCCTTCAGTATATGAAATTTCCAAAGCAGAGTGAATAAAAAAGGCAATATTGCATAAACTTTCCTCACAGAGAACAAATGCCCCAGAACCAGAGCAATAACCGAACAAAGGAGGGACATTATCAACCTCCTGCAATAAAAACAGCATGTAGAAACTCTGATAGCTTGTCTTCAAGTACTCCTGATGAAGCACAATGTCTGTATGCAACATCTGTACAAAAACTAAAGTCAGTCAGGGAGGGATCATGGATTCATCTGCTGTGACTAAAGGAAAGAAAATTATCAAGGTAAGAACCTAATTTTCCCTTCCTTGTCATCAACAGCAGATGAATCCATTAACTGATGGGATGTACCAAAGCACTCCCTAAGTAGGGTGGGAACAGGCAACTCTGCGAGCAAGCACTTGCGCTCCAAAATGCGCATCCTGCCACGCTGCCACATCCAGCCTGTAATGCTGCACAAAAGAGAGCTGAGAAGCCCAGGTAGCCGCATGACAGATCTCCTGAAGAGAAAAAACACCCGTTTCAGCCTACGAAGAGGACATTGCCCTCATAGAGTGCGCTTTAAACGCTTCAGGTGGCGACTGCCCTGAAAGCAGATATGCCGAAAAAATGAGTTCCTTAAGCCATTGGGCTATAGTGGCCTTAGATGCCGGAAACCCCCGTCGGGGACCTACCAACAGAACAAATAAATGATCGGAATTCCTAAACTCATTTGACATCTGCAGATACTGCCACAGAGCCCTGCGGACATCCAAAAGGCGCAATTGCCCAAAGGAGTCCAGAAACTCCTCCTTAGAGAAGGAAGGAAGATGGGCTGGTTGAAGTGAAAAGCCTTAGGCAGAAAAGAAAGCACCGTACGAACAGTTACCCCAGATTCCGAGAACTGCAGAAAAGGATCCCGACAGGAAAGAGCCTGAAGCTACACTCTTCTAGCCAACGTCATTGCCACTAAAAAAAACCGTCTTGAGAGTCACAACCTTCTCATGAACAGCAAGGGACAATCTGAAGACTTTCCCCCGGAAGCAGGCCAAAGCTGCCACTTGAACTCAAAGGGAATTGTAGGCCTGGCCCTTTTGTAGCCCATCCTGCAAAAAGTCCAGCAAGAGTGAGACTGTTGCCAGAGTCGGCAAGATAGACTTTGGCATACACCACGCCTCAAAAGTGCACCAGATCCGAGCATAAGTCGCAGAGGTAGACCGCGTGCAAGCCTGCAAGAGCGTGGCAATAACCTTATTAGAATAGCCTTTGTTCCTCAATTGTGCCCTCTCAAGAGCCAGGCCGTATAACCAAACGGGAAGGATCTTCCATAGTCACCGGAACCTGAACTAACAGGTTCGGAACCCAAGGCAAAGGAAGAGGCGCGTCCACCAGCATCCGCCGGAGATCCGCGTACCACAAACGCCTTGGCCAATTCGGGGCGATGAGAATCACCAATCCTCAGTGCAAAGTAGAACTCGCCCTATCAAGGGCCAAGGAGGGAACACATACAGGAAGCCCGAAGGCCAAGGTTCAGCCAGAGCATCCAACCCCGCTTAGCGAGGATCTCTCCTTCTGCTGAAAAAGCGAGGGACTTTGGCGTTTACGCTTGATGCCATGAGATCCAAGCCTGGAGTCCCCCATTTGGCACAAATCTGAAGAAAAACTTCGTCTGCGAGTTCCCATTCCGCCGGGTCGATTTGATGTCTGCTGAGGAAATCGGCTTGCACGTTGCACTGACCGGCTATGTGAGCCGCGGACAGCAGCTCTAGGTGGCGCTCGGCCCAGTCGCAGATCTGAGATGCCTCCGCAGCCAGGGCCCTGCAATGAGTGCCGCCCTGGCGATTGATGTAGGCCACTGCTGTCGTGTTGTCCGACGGACAGGAAGACCCTTCAGTGTCCTGTGGAAGGCCAGAAAAGCCTGAAATATCGCTCTCAGTTCTAAGCAATTGATGGACCATCCTGCTTCCTCGGTGGATCACAGACCCTGAGCATAGCGTCCCCGGCAATAAGCTCCCCAGCCCAAAAGGCTGGCATCCGTTATCACCAGACACCAAAAAGGAAGAGCCAGCGGCATCCCCTGCCTCAGCCTGCTGTCGGAAAGCCACCAATCCATACTGCGCTGGGCCGCAGGAAGCCACCGTAGTCTGCTTTGGTATTCCTGGGAAATTGGAGACCATTGCTGAAGCAGAGCAAGCTGCAGCACTCTCGTGTGAGCTCTCGCCCAGGGAACCACCTCTATGGTGGCTGTCATCGATCTCAGGAGCTGAACATAGTCCCAAGCTCGAGGGCGAGGCATCCGCAAGAGCAGGCGGACCTGATTCTGAAGCTTGACCCGCCTGCTGTCGGGAAGAAAAACGAACCCCGGAGCCGTGTCGAACTGGACCCCCAAATACTCGAGAGACTGAGAGGGAGTCAAGTGACTTTTGGGCATATTGACTACCCCCAGCCCAGAGTCTGAAGAACTGTAACAACTCTGGCTGTGGCAAGTCAACTCTTGTCTGCCGAATCCGCTCTGATGAGCCAGTCGTCGAGATAAGGGTGAACTCTGATACCCGCTCGCCTGAGAAAGGCAGCCACTACCACCATAACCTTGGAAAAAGTCCGAGGGGCAGTTGCCAGGCCGAAAGGCAAGGCGTGATACTGGAAATGTTGGCTCAATACTGCAAACCGGAGAAACCGCTGATGCGGCAGCCAGATGGGAATATGCAAGTACGCTTCCTTGAGGTTCAGAGATGTGAGAAACTCTCCTGGCTGTACCACCGCAATGACGGAGCGCAGGGTTTCCATGCGGAAGTGTCGCACTCCTAAGGCCTCGTTGACTCTGCATAAGTCAAGGCTAGGTCTGAATGACCTGCCTTTTCTTGGCACCACAAAATAGATGGAGTAGCGACCGCAGCCACGTTTGGTGGGGGGAACTGGAACCACTGCTCCAAGCTTTAGCAACACCTGCAAGGTCTCGTATACTGCCGCCCGCTTGATGGCAGTGCTGCATCGGGACTCCAAAAACGCATCTCCTACTGGGACGGCAAATTCTAGCCGGTAACCTTCTCTGGTCAGATCTAGGACCCACTGATCCTTAGTAATCTTGGCCCACTCCTCAAAAAAGAAGGAGAGACGACCCCCACCATGCCCGCACTAGCATCTAGGCAGCATGTGCTGCAAAGCCCCGCTGCTGATCTGCATTTCCCACAGTGGGAGCAACGCTTAACCCCTTTAGCAGCCATCAAATACAGAAAACAAAATGGCGCCTTCGCGCCAAAACTTACCCCGCACAGAGCGCTGTCAGCGGGAACCTCCCTGGAGGAGCTGGGCACCACTTTCATCTCAGGAGACCAAGTCAACCGAGCTGCGGTCAAGCTGCACTGAACCAGGAGCTCAGGAGAAAGCCCCTCTCTGTTTTTTTTGTTGTTTTTTTTTTTACTGTGAGGAAAGTTAGAGGCAGGCAGCCACAGAGGAACTCTGGGAGGAGGGGGAATGGGGTAAGGCAGGGACAGGGAAAACAAAGTATGCCTTTAAAGTGGGCACCACCAGCCACAACACCCCCCTGCTCTACTGGCAAAGCACAGGAGCCACCCCAGGCAGAAATCCAAGAGCTGAGAAGCAACATCCACACCTGCTGGGAGATAGAGATATACTGAAGGCAGAGGGTGTTGGGTGTCCTGGAACACCATGTGCTTTCAGTGTTCTTTATCTCCACCTGCTCCAACCCATCAGTTAATGGATTCATCTGCTGTTGATAACAAGGAATATTTTTTCACTCAACAAATAATTAAGCTCTGGAACTCTTTGTCAGAGGATGTAGTAATAGCAGTTAGCATATCTGGGTTTAAAAAAGGTTTGGATAAGTTCCTGGAGGAAAAGTCCATAGTCTGCTACTGAGACAGACATGGGGAAGCAATTGCTTGCCCTGGGATTTGTAACATGGAATGTTGCTACAATCTGGGTTCCTGCCAGGTACTTGGCCACTGATGAAAGCAGGATACTGGGCTAGATGGACCACTGGTCTGACGCAGGATGACTACCCTTATGTTCTTATCACATCTTTGAGGTGGGGATGCCGAAGACCCACCAGTTGAAGAAATCTGCTGCTAAAGCGGCCCCCTTCCTCCTTGTGCTGCCTCAGGAGCAAGGAAGTCAGCGGGGTGCCTGCAGCCACTGATGCCGGCACTCCCCGAACATGCTCAGTTTATACACAAAATGAGCATCCTTCTCTGCCGCTTTCCTAAGTCCAACATCTTTCTCTTTTTCTTCCTTCCCTCCACCTAAAGAATGACAAAGGACCAGGAATGGGGACAGAGCCCACTGGCACGGGGCAAACTTTGTCCCCATGTCACTTTAGTGCAGATATGAATGTTTTGGAAAAACAAGCAATAGTGCTGTCTAAAACTGGCAAAACGTGCACTGGGGCTCCTGTGCATTCCTACTACTAGCACGTCTTCTAAAAGGACATTTTCTATTGTGGGAAGGACTGTGGAACACAGGAAAACTAGACTGAAACTTGAGATTAAAAATCATGACACTGCTAGGGCATACAGAGCGGGTTATAGTTTGTACCCCTGGGTGGATTAGGGTTCTTTGGGGTAACAGAAGTCAACTATTGTATTTTAGACATTGTTGGTTTGTCTAATACTGCTGCATGTCCTGCTGTGTCTCTTAGGCTATCTGACCATGCTTACCGATTCCCTCCATTACCGTGGACCCTTAGCCCTGCCCATCTCAATCCCAGAAGTCGCGTGACAGGTACTTGCCTACAATTACAAGCCCCTTGCAGTGCATGCCGATTGCAGGCGACCAAGGAGTGAGCATAAGGAGCAGGTCGTGCTCCTTGGCGTGCACCCTGACCGCACCCTTTACTTAAGTTCCAAATGCTGAAGTTTAGGCTCCTGCCCCTTTTTAGTACCTTAAGTACATACATAAGGACATAAGTATTGCCATACTGGGACAGACCGAAGGTCCATCAAGCTGGCATCCTGTTTAAAACAGTGGCCAATCTAGGTCACAAGTACCTAGCAAGATCTCAAAACAGTACAATACATTTTATGCTGCTTATCCTAGAAATAAGCAGTGGATTTTCCCCAAGTCCAATTTAATAAATAATGGTCTATGGACTTTTCCTTTAGGAAGCCATCCAAACCTTTTTTAAACCCCGCTAAGCTAACTGCTCATACTACATTTACTGGCAACGAATTCCAAAGTTTAATTACACGTTGAGTGAAGAAATATTTTCTTCGATTTGTTTTAAATTTACTACTTTGTAGCTTCATTGCGAGCCCCCTAGTCCTAGTATTTTTGGAAGGAGTAAACAAGCGATTCACGTCTACCCGTTCCACTCCACTCATTATTTTATAGACCTCTATCATATCTCCCCTCAGTCATCTTTTCTTCAAGCTGAAGAGCCCTAGCTGCTTTAGCCTTTCCTCATAGGGAAGCTGTCTCATCCCCTTTATCATTTTTGTTGCCCTTCTCTGTACCTTTTCTAATTACACTATATCTTTTTTGAGATGCAGTTATCAGAATTTACCACCAAGGCTACACTTCCCAAGATTTCAGTCATTTGGGGGCCACGGCTGCCTCCGCCTTGTCTGGATCGCCCTCAGGTAAGATTTCTAACACCAATCTTGCCTTCCTCCCATTCATCTACAGTCATGATTCTACAGCCCTCCTTGATAGTAGTTTTTTAAATGTCAGATCTCTGCGCAGCAAGCAGTTTTTAATTAAGAATCTTATTTTGGCTAATAAATTAGACATTTTGAGCATGGCAGTAACCTGGCTCTTTGAAGGGGATGAGGCTGCTCCGCCAGTTTATATATATAGACAATCCGGACAAGGTGGCGGTTTAGGCTGTCCTATATGCTTCCCGGTTAAACACTCATGATAGTCCACTTGGTGTTTCTCCACCTTTGGAATGTTTATCGTTTACAATCCCTGCTGCACCCACAATTAATTTCTTATCACTGATCTCCCGCCACCACTCACGTCAAGCAGTTTTCACCACCTCAACACCCTCTTGGACAACTGTATGACTCACACAACTCAATCATTCTGGGTGATGTTATTAGGTATTACCTGAATACCCTCCTCAATGTTATACTTTATATATGCGACAGATGCTCAGTAAATACAACTTTGCTTGGGAATTAATGTATGGCTTTTATTTAGCTCAAATTAATAGGTGCACAAATTAACAAATGTAATTAAGGTCTGATTAAAGAAATATGTAGAAATCAACAATCTCTGTGCTTCAATAAGATGTTACTTTTAATGTTTCCATACAGACTAGCTTACCACTAGTTTGGTTAACAGACAGACTTTGCTAGAAAAAAGGGAAAAACGTATTAGAAAAAAGGGAAAAAAGACTAAACGTCAGCCGGCGTGGCTAAACAGTAAGATAAAGGAAATCATTAGAGCCAAAAAACAATCCTTCAGAAAGTGGAGAAGAGAACCAACTGAAAGTAACAGGATAGATCATAAGGAATGCCAAGCCAAATGCAAAGCGGAGATAAGGAGGGCAAAAAAGGACTTTGAGAAGAAATTAGCGTTGGAAGCAAAAATACATAGTAAAAACTTTTTTAGATACATTAAAAGCAGGAAACCGGCCAAAGAGTCGGTTGGGCCGCTGGACGAAAATGGTGTTAAAGGGGCGATCAAGGAGGACAAAGCCGTAGCGGAGAAATTAAATGAATTCTTTGCTTCGGTCTTCACCGAGGAGGATTTGGGGGGGACACTGGTGCCGGAAAGAATATTTGAAGCGGGGGAGTCGGAGAAACTAAACAAATTCTCTGTAACCTTGGAGGATGTAATGGGTCAGTTCAGCAAGCTGAAGAGTAGTAAATCACCGGGACCTGATGGTATTCATCCCAGAGTATTAATAGAACTAAAAAATGAACTTGCGGAGCTACTGTTAGAAATATGCAATCTGTCCCTAAAATCGAGTGTAATACCGGAAGACTGGAGGGTAGCCAATGTTACTCCGATTTTTAAGAAAGGTTCCAGAGGAGATCCGGGAAATTATAGACCGGTGAGTCTGACGTCGGTGCCGGGCAAGATGGTGGAGGCTATTATTAAGAATAAAATTGCAGAGCATATACAAAAACATGGACTGATGAGACAAAGTCAGCACGGATTTAGTGAAGGGAAGTCTTGCCTCACCAATCTAATGCATTTTTTTGAGGGGGTAAGCAAACATGTGGACAATGGGGAGCCGGTTGATATTGTATATCTGGATTTTCAGAAGGCGTTTGACAAAGTGCCGCACGAAAGACTCCTGAAGAAATTGCAGAGTCATGGAATCGGAGGTAGGGTATTATTATGGATTAAGAACTGGTTGAAAGATAGGAAGCAGAGAGTAGGATTGCGTGGCCAGTATTCTCAGTGGAGGAGGGTAGTTAGTGGGGTCCCGCAGGGGTCTGTGCTGGGTCCGTTGCTTTTTAATGTATTTATAAATGACCTAGAGATGGGAATAACTAGTGAGGTAATTAAATTCGCCGATGACACAAAATTATTCAGGGTCGTCAAGTCGCAGGAGGAATGTGAACGATTACAGGAGGACCTTGCGAGACTGGGAGAATGGGCGTGCAAGTGGCAGATGAAGTTCAATGTTGACAAGTGCAAAGTGATGCATGTGGGTAAGAGGAACCCGAATTATAGCTACGTCTTGCAAGGTTCCGCGTTAGGAGTTACGGATCAAGAAAGGGATCTGGGTGTCGTCGTCGATGATACGCTGAAACCTTCTGCTCAGTGTGCTGCTGCGGCTAGGAAAGCGAATAGAATGTTGGGTGTTATTAGGAAGGGTATGGAGTCCAGGTGTGCGGATGTTATAATGCCGTTGTATCGCTCCATGGTGCGACCGCACCTGGAGTATTGTGTTCAGTACTGGTCTCCGTATCTCAAAAAAGATATAGTAGAATTGGAAAAGGTACAGCGAAGGGCGACGAAAATGATAGTGGGGATGGGACGACTTTCCTATGAAGAGAGGCTGAGAAGGCTAGGGCTTTTCAGCTTGGAGAAGAGACGGCTGAGGGGAGATATGATAGAAGTGTATAAAATAATGAGTGGAATGGATCGGGTGGATGTGAAGCGACTGTTCACGCTATCCAAAAATACTAGGACTAGAGGGCATGAGTTGAAGCTACAGTGTGGTAAATTTAAAACGAATCGGAGAAAATTTTTCTTCACCCAACGTGTAATTAGACTCTGGAATTCATTGCTGGAGAACGTGGTACGGGCGGTTAGCTTGACGGAGTTTAAAAAGGGGTTAGATAGATTCCTAAAGGACAAGTCCATAGACCGCTATTAAATGGACTGGAAAAATTCCTCATTTTTAGGTATAACTTGTCTGGAATGTTTTTACGTTTGGGGAGCGTGCCAGGTGCCCTTGACCTGGATTGGCCACTGTCGGTGACAGGATGCTGGGCTAGATGGACCTTTGGTCTTTCCCAGTATGGCACTACTTATGTACTTATGTACTTATGTACTTGTTGTCAGGCCGGTACTGTTCCAAAAAGAGTCTGATTTTAATTTCACTGTAGCATTTCTGATGTTAGCTCAATCTGAATAGGAATGTCTTACCTTTTCCTAGGGAGAGATCCCTGTTTTCCCCCCTGGGCGAGACATTTTCCTCCATGTCACACCTTTCAGTCCCTCTGCTGGGCTGGAGTCCACAGATCAATCTGAACAGGAATGTCTTACCTTTTCCTAGGGAGATATCCTTGTTTTCTCCCCTGGGTGAGATACTTTCCTCCATGGCACACCTTCCAGTCCCCTCTGCTGAGCTGGAGTCCACCATTTTCACATACTACAACTCTCTCATTCACATTCACTCACTCTCTCCCACTCTCTGTCTCTCATATCCAAAAAACCTCATGTTATATAGGATTTGTTTCCATAGTTATTAATAGTGTGGCCTGCCATTGGCTGCTTAGAGGCTAACATGGCCTTAACGGAGCCATAGTTATTAATAGTGTGACCTGCCATTGGCTGCTTAGAGGCTAACATGGACTTAACAGAGCTTGGCACATCATGATTGGTCTAGCTTAATGAGGATTATGTCATGGGGGTTGGTCCTATGATGCAAAGGCCTAGTCAGCTTAAGTATACACAACCCATTCTCTGATAGGCTCAAAGGGGAGAGCTACCCTCTGAACACCTTCATGGGCGGGCATAATTGTCCAAAATCATCATGACACTACAGATCTTGATCGCACCTAAACAGTCCAGCTCCATGTTGCAATGCTCTTTGGTACACCAGCCTGGATCAATAATGCTGACAGCTTAATTCTCCCAAAAACAGAGTTCAAAGTTCAGGCCTGGTCTGGACAGCTAGTAAGCAAAGCCTAATTTAACCTAACTTCCCTATAGCCTATAGGCCCAACACTAACCATAACATCCCCCCCTTTATATCCGATATGTGGAAACATTGAGTATATAAACAATACAAGATAAGATGGTTGAGCATATAACATAGGTTGTATAACACTCAAATCCTACCATATGTCTTGTGTGATCTAAATATTTGACTAAAATGCTATCATTGAAATTCAAAACATTAACTACATCTGTAAATATCATACTTATATACATGAACACAATACCAAGGAAAGTGTAAATAAGAGGGAAAAAAACACATAGCTACATCTAAGCATATAATATAAGGAGATACAAGAACCATTCTTCTATCTGAATATCTGTAATTATGTGGCGGAAATGGTAGAATATTCCTTCAATCAATACTACCTTTACTATTTCCTTTGAAATGCGCCAGAAGCCCTCACTGAATAATAGCATAAAGGCACATTGGCAAATCAAAATTTAGAAGCAGCCACTGTCATCTCAATAGCAGGCATAAATGGGTGTGCCATGCAACTTGCACAACTGATAGTATTCTGTCACTAGGCGAAACACCCATGCTCTGTCCATGTGATTTTGGCTGTTTACAGAATAATGCACATGCATATAACTGCCAATTACTGGCGCAACTCAAACATGGAACTGCTAGTATTTGATACATTTGCACATACTACTGACACCAAAATTTTGCCTTTTAAGTAACTTGCATGTTGTCAATGACAGAATAATGCAGAGCGCTCAGCTATCACTTACCCACATACGCGCACAAATTGGCATGTTAATTTAGGTGTTAATAACTCATTAACCTATAAAGGGAATTTTTTTTAAACCAGAGTACAATTTCTCAATATATCCACCAGGTACTCACTGTTCCTTAATTAAACACTCAACTTTACAAATAGCTTTTATTTCTCTAATCCATAGATATGAACAATTCTACAATCTAACAAAAAGTGCCCACAGTATTCCAAAAGAGCCCTCCCCCTCTTTTTTTCACTCACACTCATGCACAACCGGTATTGTTATTATTATCATATTACCATACATTTCCTTAAGAAACCCTAACAACAAATATATATCATCTGAACTCAATTATATTGGAAGAACCACGGGATTCCCCCGTTTAAATGTTCATCACAATGTCCATGACCATATGCCAGATTTTTTTAAAGGCACTTATCCCAAGTCCAGATTTGCAAGCTTCATAAATCAACGATGAAACTTTTTTATTGGTTAGTTTTTCAAGTTGTAGACCACTGCATGTGGTGAGCGTCACGCAGGGTTAGGGCCTGGCTGCTGAAGACACCATCAGCGCGTCCGCATACAAACAATCACGATAGTTCTTGGTTCTCTATGCGAGACCGCATTTCATTCCTATCTTCCTCAGGAGAACCAAGTTCCACAACCCACAGGGCTGTTTTCCAAACCTACGCAGTCAGGAAATGACGACACCCATGGGTGGAGGAGTGGCCTAGTGGTTAGGGTGGTGGACTTTGGTCCTGGGGAACTGAGGAACTGAGTTCGATTCCCACTTCAGGCACAGGCAGCTCCTTGAGACTCTGGGCAAGTCACTTAACCCTCCATTGTCCCATGTAAGCCGCATTGAGCCTGCCATGAGTGGGAAAGCGCGGGGTACAAATGTAACAAAAAAAAAAAACCACAGAGAAAAGGCCAAGCCCGCCAGATCTAAGGAAGACACATAGTGCTTTAGTTGTCTATAAGCAAAAAAATCCCTTTGCTCCACTTTCCCTCTAGCAAACAGATCCTACCAAGAGACCTTCTGGCCATCTGGTTCCAAAACATGCTATAAATAGCACACCCCCTTAACTGCCCATCTCTTGAAATCCGCATTATCATGCCCTGGAGCAAACTGCAAATTACCTAAAAAAAAGGGCAAATGATCAGAGACCCGAAGGTCACCTCCCAAGAGTATCCTCCATGCCTCTCACAAAGATTGTAACAACACACTCTGACGTAGAGGATAGGAGCGCATTGAGGGCTGTGTATCAAAGAATAACTACTACTAAGTACATAAGTACATAAGTAGTGCCATACTGGGAAAGACCAAAGGTCCATCTAGCCCAGCATCCTGTCACCGACAGTGGCCAATCCAGGTCAAGGGCACCTGGCACGCTCCCCAAACGTAAAAACATTCCAGACAAGTTATACCTAAAAATGAGGAATTTTTCCAGTCCATTTAATAGCGGTCTATGGACTTGTCCTTTAGGAATCTATCTAACCCCTTTTTAAACTCCGTCAAGCTAACCGCCCGTACCACGTTCTCCGGCAATGAATTCCAGAGTCTAATTACACGTTGGGTGAAGAAAAATTTTCTCCGATTCGTTTTAAATTTACCACACTGTAGCTTCAACTCATGCCCTCTAGTCCTAGTATTTTTGGATAGCGTGAACAGTCGCTTCACATCCACCCGATCCATTCCACTCATTATTTTATACACTTCTATCATATCTCCCCTCAGCCGTCTCTTCTCCAAGCTGAAAAGCCCTAGCCTTCTCAGCCTCTCTTCATAGGAAAGTCGTCCCATCCCCACTATCATTTTCGTCGCCCTTCGCTGTACCTTTTCCAATTCTACTATATCTTTTTTGAGATACGGAGACCAGTACTGAACACAATACTCCAGGTGCGGTCGCACCATGGAGCGATACAATGGCATTATAACATCCGCACACCTGGACTCCATACCCTTCTTAATAACACCCAACATTCTATTCGCTTTCCTAGCCGCAGCAGCACACTGAGCAGAAGGTTTCAGCGTATCATCGACGACGACACCCAGATCCCTTTCTTGATCCGTAACTCCTAACGCGGAACCTTGCAAGACGTAGCTATAATTCGGGTTCCTCTTACCCACATGCATCACTTTGCACTTGTCAACATTGAACTTCATCTGCCACTTGCACGCCCATTCTCCCAGTCTCGCAAGGTCCTCCTGTAATCGTTCACATTCCTCCTGCGACTTGACGACCCTGAATAATTTTGTGTCATCGGCGAATTTAATTACCTCACTAGTTATTCCCATCTCTAGGTCATTTATAAATACATTAAAAAGCAACGGACCCAGCACAGACCCCTGCGGGACCCCACTAACTACCCTCCTCCACTGAGAATACTGGCCACGCAATCCTACTCTCTGCTTCCTATCTTTCAACCAGTTCTTAATCCATAATAATACCCTACCTCCGATTCCATGACTCTGCAATTTCTTCAGGAGTCTTTCGTGCGGCACTTTGTCAAACGCCTTCTGAAAATCCAGATATACAATATCAACCGGCTCCCCATTGTCCACATGTTTGCTTACCCCCTCAAAAAAATGCATTAGATTGGTGAGGCAAGACTTCCCTTCACTAAATCCGTGCTGACTTTGTCTCATCAGTCCATGTTTTTGTATATGCTCTGCAATTTTATTCTTAATAATAGCCTCCACCATCTTGCCCGGCACCGACGTCAGACTCACCGGTCTATAATTTCCCGGATCTCCTCTGGAACCTTTCTTAAAAATCGGAGTAACATTGGCTACCCTCCAGTCTTCCGGTATTACACTCGATTTTAGGGACAGATTGCATATTTCTAACAGTAGCTCCGCAAGTTCATTTTTTAGTTCTATTAATACTCTGGGATGAATACCATCAGGTCCCGGTGATTTACTACTCTTCAGCTTGCTGAACTGACCCATTACATCCTCCAAGGTTACAGAGAATTTGTTTAGTTTCTCCGACTCCCCCGCTTCAAATATTCTTTCCGGCACCGGTGTCCCCCCCAAATCCTCCTCGGTGAAGACCGAAGCAAAGAATTCATTTAATTTCTCCGCTACGGCTTTGTCCTCCTTGATCGCCCCTTTAACACCATTTTCGTCCAGCAGCCCAACCGACTCTTTGGCCGGTTTCCTGCTTTTAATGTATCTAATTTAGCATTTCTATAGCGCTACAAGGCTTACGCTGCGCTGCACAAACATAGAAGAAAGACAGTCCCTGCTCAAAGAGCTTACAATTTAATAGACAAAAAATAAAGTAAGCAAATCAAATCAATTAATGTGTACAGGAAGGAGGAGAAGAGGGTAGGTGGAAGCGAGTGGTTACGAGTCAAAAGCAATGTTAAAGAGGTAGGCTTTCAGTCTAGATTTAAAGGTGGCCAAGGATGGGGCAAGACGTAGGGGCTCAGGAAGTTTATTCCAGGCGTAGAGTGCAGCGAGACAGAAGGCACGAAGTCTGGAGTTGGCAGTAGTGAAGAAGGGAACAGATAAGAAGGATTTATCCATGGAGCGGAGTGCACGGGAAGGGGTGTAGGAAAGGACGAGTGTGGAGAGATACTGGAGAGCAGCAGAGTGAGTACATTTATAGGTTAGTAGAAGAAGTTTGAACAGGATGCGAAAACGGATAGGGAGCCAGTGAAGCGACTTGAGGAGAGGGGTAGTATGAGTAAAGCGACCCTGGCGGAAGATGAGACGGGCAGCAGAGTTTTGAACCGATTGGAGAGGGGAGAGGTGACTAAGTGGGAGGCCAGCAAGAAGCAGATTGCAGTAGTCTAAACGAGAGGTGACAAGGGTGTGGATGAGGGTTTTGGTAGAGTGCTCGGAATAAAGATTATAAGGGTGATAAAAAGCCTGTTTATAATACGGTGGCATGTATGACTGGTCTTTCAAGATTCAAACCCCCAAATGGTGAAGCAGGTAGGCCAGACTGTATAACCGCAAGTCTGGGAGCCTCAGCCCCCGTAGCACTAAGAATCTTGTAAATAGATATAGGGAGTTTTTGGCTTCCTGCCACGCCAACAAAATTTAGACACAAGTTTCTGTATGGAAAGTAAATCCCGATTCAACAACTGGATATGTAATAACTGTAACATATATAAACATTTAGGAAACAAGACCATGTTAACAAGATGCACCCTACCAGGAAGAGTAAGAGGTAAGGACATCCAGTGAGCCAAACAATCCTCCGAGTATGCCACGAGAAAAGAAACATTAACTTCATGAAGCAACGAGATTTTACACGGTAGTGAATACCCAGATAATGAAAGGAGTAAAGCTCCCAATTTAAGGGAAAAGAACCAGCCTAAGACAAGCAAACCGAATCTACAGTTGGTATCGCTAGAGATTTAGCGAAATTTAGTTTAAATCCCGAGAAGTCACCATACTCAGCAAGACTGTCCATGAGGGCTGAAAAGGATAGATGAGGGATCTACCACATGGATCAAAATATCATCTGTAAAAACGTGCAAATTTTCAACTCTTGAGTACCGATTTGGTCCCCCTGGATATCCAGATTCTCTAACATCTCCCAAAGAAGTGGATCTAAAGAGAGAACAAATAAATAGGGGGGAGAGTGGGCATCTCTGACACGTAATGGGAAGAAGCTCAGATAGCACTCCATTCACCCACAGAGACCGCAGGGCACTGAAAAAAACCCTCTCTATACCGTAGCGATGCATAGTTGTAACCAAAAACTTCCAACTCACCCTATCAAATGCCTTCTCCGTGATGAAACTGATCAACAGAGAAGGAATTTTCAGATGTTCTACCTGCTACATAGAAGCCAGAAGCATCCACATATTCCTTGCAATCATGCATCCCCTTAGAAATTTGACCTGGGAGTCAACCACCATGGAAGGCAGCACCTGCGCCAGCTGGTTAGCCGGTATCTTAGCAAATAACTTAGCCTCGACAGTCAACAGAGATATAGGCCTGTAAGAGGAAGTCTGAATCGGGTCTTTCCTGGGCTTTAAAAGCACAACAATCTGGGCGAGGTGCAAGGAGTCAGGTATATAAGTATTGCCATACTGGGGCAGACCAAAGGTCCATCAAGTATCCAGAATCCTGTTTCCAACAGTGGCCAATCCAGGTCACAACTACCTGGCAAGATCCCAAAACAGTACATTTTATGCTGATTATCCTAGAAATACGCAGTGGACTTTCCTTAACTCCATTATAATAATGGATTATGGATTTTTCTTTCAGGAAGCCATCCAAACCTTTTTAAAACCCCGCTAAGCTAACTGCTCATACTACATTTTCTGGCAACGAATTCCAGAGTTTAATTACATGTTGAGTGAAGAAATATTTTCTCCAATTTGTTCTAAATTTACTACTTTATAGCTTCATTGTGTGGTCCCTAGTCCTAGTATTCTTGGAAGGAGTAAACAAGTGATTCACGTCTCCCCGTTCAACTCCACTCATTATTTTATAGACCTCTATCATATTTCCCCTCAGCCGTCTTTTCTCCAAGCTGAAGAGCCCTAGCTGCTTTAGCCTTTCCTCATAGGGAAGTCGTCTCATCCCCTTTATCATTTTTATCACCCTTCTCTGTACCTTTTCTAGATCTTTTTTGAGATAGTGACCAGAATTGAACACAATATTTGAGGTGTGGCCACATCATGGAGCAATACAAAGGCATTACAACATCCTCATTTTTGTTTTCCATTCCTTTTCTAATAATATCTAACATTCTATTTGCTTTCTTAGCCGCTGCCGCACACTGAGCAGAGGGTTTCAATGTATGATCAATGATGACGCCTAGATCCCTTTCCTGGTCGGTGATTCCTAATGTGGAACCTTGCATTATGTAGCTATAGTTCAGGTTCTGCTTTCCTACATGCATCACTTTGCACTTGCTCACATTAAACGTCATCTGTCATGTTGGATTTGTCTCATTAATCCATGCTTTTAAATATGCTCTGAAATTTTGTTCTTTATAAGTCTCTACCATTTTGCCTGGCACCAACGTCAGGCTCACTAGTCTATAATTGCACGGACCTCCTCTGGAACCTTTTTTAAAGAAATCGGCATTACATTGCTTGATTTAAAGATAAATTACATATTGCTTGATTTTAAAGATAAATTACATATTACTAACAATAGTTCTGCAACTTCATTTTTCAATTCTATCAGTACTCTGGGATGAACTCCATCCAGTCCAGGCTATTTGCTACTCTTCAATTTGTCAAATTGGGCCAATACATCCTCCAGGTTTATAATTTCATTTAGTTTCTCTGACTCGTCAGCTTTGAATACCATTTCTAGCACCGGTATCTCTCCCAAATCTTCCTTGTTGAAGACCGAAGCAAAGAATTAATTTAATCTCTACACTATGGTTTTGTTTTCCCTGAGTGCCCCTTTTACCCCTTGGTCATCTAGTTGTCATTCCCCCTTTAGCACAAATTGAATAAATAGAGATTGTAGGGTAGGTACTTTCAAAGGGCTCAGAATTTTGTACAATTCCAAATGAAAGCCATCTAGACCTGGGCTTTATACAATGTACCCCGTCTTATAGCTAGTTCAAACTCATCCACTGTTATCGCAGCATTAAGCTTAGCCCTAGAGCTGGCTGAAAGCATTGGTAAAGTTCGGCCATCCAAATAAACTTCTCTCTAAAACATCCTCTGTTGGGTGAGTATATAACTGCTGATAATACGTTCAAAAAACATTTGCAATTGCACAATCTGTGCGCTCCAGTCCCCCTCCCCCCATCAAATTGGGAAATAAGGTGTGACCCCTGGACCTGCCTAAGTTAGCGAAAGGTTTGCCATGCTTATTCCCATGTAAATATAATTGCTATTTATAATATTGTAGGGATTTCATCATACAAGCACGAAGTAGTTCATTAAGAGCAGCCTGCAATGCTAACATAGAGGGGCATAATTGAACGTTGCTGGCGATCTATTTTGGCGGCGGCGCAACAGCTGGCCAGAACCGTATTATCGAAAAAGATGGCCGGCTATCTTTTTTTTTTCGATAATACGGTTTAGCCCAGCCAAATGCCAGAGTTCGCCGGGTTTGAGATGGCCGGTTTTGTTTTTCAGCGATAATGGAACAAAATGCCGGCGATCTCAAACCCGGCGAAATCCAAGGCATTTGGTCGTGGGAGGAGCCAGCATTTGTAGTGCACTGGTCCCCCTGACATGCCAGGACAGCAACCGGGCACCCTAGGGGGCACTTCTAAAAATTTTTTAAAAATATACAAATACCTCCCAGGTGCATAGTTCCCTTTACCTTGGGTGCTGAGCCCCCCAAATCCCCCCCCCCCCAAAATCCACTCCCCACAACTCTACACCACTACCATAGTCCTTATGGGTGAAGGGGGGCACCTACATGTGGGTACAGTGGGTTTTGGGGGGGGGGGGGGTTCAACACTTACCATCACAAGTGTAATAGATAGGGGGGGATGGACCTGGGTCTGCCTGCCTGAAGTGCACTGCACCCATTAAAAACTGCTCCAGGGACTTGCATACTGCTGTCAGGGAGCTGGGTATGACATTTGAGGCTGGCATACAGGTTGGCAAAAAAAGGATTTTATTTTTATTTTTTTAGTGTGGGAGGTGGTTGGTGACCACTGGGGGAGTATGGGGAGGTCATCCCCCATTCCGTCCGGTGGTCATCTGGTGAGTTGGGGCACCTTTTTGAGGCTTGGTCGTGAAAACAAAAGGACCAAGTAAACCCAATGACGCTTTTTTTTCCCATTATCCGCGAAAGCTGGCCATCTGGTAGCCAGGCTCATGCCCCGCCTTCGCTACGCAGCTGACACGCCTCCTTGAACTTTCGCCGGCTCGGTGATGGGAAAGCGGCGATGGTGTCAAAAAAGCAGCTTTCGATTTTACCAATTTCACCACTTTTGAGAGATCGCCGGCCATCTCCCAATTTATGTCGGAAGATCGCCGGCGATCACTTTCGAAAATAAGCCTGATAGTCACATAGTAGATGACGGCAGAGAAAGACTTGTATGGTCCATCCAGTCTGCCCAACAAGATAAACTCATATGTGCTACTTTATGTGTATACCTGACCTTGATTTGTATCTGCCATTTTCAGGGCACAGACCGTAGAAGTCTGCCCAGCACTAGCCCCGCCTCCCACCACCGGCTCTGCCACCCAGTCTCCGCTAAGCTTCTGAGGATCCATTCCTTTTGAACAGGATTCCTTTATGTTTATCCCATGCATTTTTGAATTCTGTTACCATTTTCATCTCCACCACCTCCCACGGGAGGGCATTCCAAGTATCTACCACTCTCTCCGTGAAAAAATACTTCCTGACATTTTTCTTGAGTCTGCCCCCCCCCCTTAAAACAGTTCTCTGTTGAGCAGTAGGGCGATGACCATATTGAAGATGTGCCACTGTCACCCGACATTAGAGGGTGACAGTGGCACGAGCCTTCTTTTTAAAACTTGTGTATGCTATGATAGTTCCCTTAAGTACTGCTTTTGCAGCCTCCCAATAGAGCACCGGGTCACCTCGTTTACAATCATTATGGAGTTGATAATCAGACCATTGATGTAAAAGGTATTCCCCAAACTCCAAATCTCAATATAACTTAAGAGGAAATCTCCATTCATGGGGTTGATCCATCTCAAGCTAACACCAAATCATGGAATGGTCAGAGACACTATAAGGGCCTATGCCAGCATCCTGTACCAAAGAGAATAGCGTTCAAGAAAGTAACCAATAATGAACTCTAGATTGGGAACCATGAGCCCTAGATAAATGGGTATAATCCCTATTTCCAGGGTGTAAAGTGCACCAAACATCCAGAAGATCTAATGAGCAAAGAAAGGGGATACCCCAATTAGCAAACAAGCACTCTCTTTCTGACCCCAAGGACCAATCCAAAGTGGGGTCACGAACCATACTGAAATCCACCCCCTTCCCCTCATGACAACTGGAATATATTGGGATGTCGCAAAAGAACTGTTACTAATGATCATAGACATTAGGGGCGTAAACATTACAGAGAAGCAATGACTGTTTATTCAGAGTGATCCTGGCTGTCCAGAGGTATCCCTCCAGCAACTTTGTACTGACACATCAAGATTCTTCAGGAAAAGAATCAAGACTTCCACCTTACGATGGATAACCAGAACTTCCAACAAATTGCCTAACCAACACTTTTTAAATTTCTCATGCTCTAACATGGTCAGATGAGTCTCCTGTAAAAACACCAAATCTGATTTATGTCAATTTGTTTGTAAAATTTTTTTGTCTGTTAATGGGGGATGTAACCCCATCGACATTCCAAGAAATAAAGTTAACTACCATCCAAACTAACCTGAAACTGCGTAAACACAATAGGCCAAGGCTTAGAATATAGTGGAGAGGACTGTCCCAGCCACCAATCCTCCCCCAGAAGTTCAAAAACTAGAACAGATCCCAACTGGAGGATCCAAAGTACCGCGCGGCCATAGAGCCTCCCATCTCAGACAAAAAAGAAAAAAAACATAAAAGCAAAATAAAATAACCATCCAATCAAGTAAATAACAACCAAATAATATGCCCTGTCCCCCAATCAATATCCCCTGTAGAAAAGAGAAAAAGAAAAGAAGCACAGTCATAATGCATTCACCTAGGCATCAAGTTAATTAACAGCATTAAATGTCCATAAAAATCAAATACAGCTGAAACAGGAAAAAGCAATGTCCAAAATAAATCAGGCAGTCGATCTGACGAATCCAGATAGCCATAGCAAGACAGCATAAATGCAGGCAGCTCCAAGCTTTTGGGCAAATATCCCTCTCATATCATGAAGCCCCACAAAGATCCTGCTGAGCATTAAGAACAGTTCAGGAAAGTCCAGAAAATTCTCTATATTCAGGTAGCTTCCGGAGTCAGCAATTGTGAAGAAACATCTTGGCAGCATCCATGGTGTCAAAAAACTGTGGCTTACCCTTAAGTAAAGGCCTTCAATTTAGCAGGATAGAGCATAGCAAACTGGGTATGGCACTCATGAAGGGCAGCACACACTGGAGCACAAGCCCGATATAGACTGGAGATGAGGAATGAGAAGTCCTGAAGGCAAAGTACTTTTTTATTCTCATAGATTAATGGACCCGAGAACAGATGGTACAGAGAATGGCCACCTTATAAGCATAGTTAAGAAGCTTAAAAACACTCTAGGACAGTCCGCCAAAGATCTGTGTGGACCCTAGCAATGGGCTCTCTCAATATAAAGTGGCCCTGACATCAGTGGTAAATGCAAGGACTCCACGAGCCATGACTCCAGAAACATAAGAAGTTCTGATCAGCCACCTTTTTTGATAATACAACCAGACGTAAATTGCAGTAGTCTAGATGACTTAGCACCATTGACTGTACCAGGTTGCAAAAAACGTCCCTTGGGAAGAAAGGTTTTACTCTTTTGAGTTTCCACACTGAATGGAACATCTTCCTAGTTGTATTCTTCACATGGCTTTCAAGTGTGAGATTTTGATCAATGGTAACTCCAAGAATTTTCAGGGTGTCAAACGTTACATATGAAATGTTACATATGGCTATGTAACATGTCTAACCAAATGTAACTGTAAGCCACAATGAACCAACTACTAGATTGGACAATGTGGGGTACAAATGAAGACATTGTTGGCAGTTTATGAATTTAAGTCTCAGGTAAAAGTTCAGCACACACTGTTCAAAATAGCTCCACTTCCCCTTCAATACCTGAAAGTCCCTGGGGAGGAACCTCACATCTTCAAGGCTGCTCTATCCCTTCTGCAGCTGCTTGATGTCCCATAATAACCTCAGCTGTTGTTACACTAGGTTTTGGCTCCCCTCTTTCCTCACCAGAGCTCCCTCTAGCTCTGGGATCTGTACACCAAAGATCAAGGAACTCACTGCAAAAGGTTGTGTGGGGTCCTTGCGGCTGGACTCAAAAGATGTTTCTAGTCCTCTGGACAGAGCTGATTCTCCTTCAATGGCTACTGGCTCCAGCGAGCTCTGCTCTGGGCCTCCACCGCAGATGACACACTTCAATTGAGCCAAAAGCAAGTAATACTGAGAACTGAGAGGGCCTATTTGACGGCTGACCTTTCCATTTCCCCATTAGGCAAAATTGAAAGCATCACAGAAATGCTGCCACACCAGCTCAACATGTAGCCTCTTCTTTTGGGTCCTCCCCCTAAACAATTTTCAAAGGGAAAAATACATGCAAACTTTCCCTCTGAGGAGTAGTACAAAATCCAAGGAGAAAAGTATCCCATTGATCTTTCAACTAACTACAGAGTTTTCCCAAAGCAATTAGATATTGGTAATTTAAACATTAATCTGCAACTGCTAGCCAGTTCTGCTTTTTGCCTTTGTAAAAATACATGTAATTACTAGGTATTATTCTGTAAGTCCATCCTTTCTTTACCATTATACAGATTTATGTGATATCTAATAGCTCAAAATTACACTTAGCATAGGGTTTAATCTCCAGATATTAAAACTCTGATTTTTCATTTTCTATTGTGAAAATAGCTTCAAGAATGCCATGACGGAACATTGTAAGCCACATTGAGCCTGCAAATAGGTGGGAAAATGTGGGATAGAAATGCAACAAATAAATAAATAAAATATAGAATTTAGTGTTTGCCTTATTCAGTTTCTATTAGCATAGGTGCCGACTCTGTGGGTGTGGGCGCTCGAGCACCCCCAATATTTTTAAACCCTTCAGTCATCTGAAGTTCCGGTTCCAACGTCCCCAGCCAGACCTATCCACCCTCTTCTCCCTCAATAGCCCTCCTTGCTTTCCTGCCGCCCAGCCAGCACTTAAAACTCATTTTACCTAACAAGTCGTGACGGCAGTGAAAGGAGCAGAGCAGAGCAGGCTCGCCTTCAGCCTTCCCTCTCAGCGTCCCGCCCTTGCAGAAACAGGAAATAAGGGTAGGACATGGAGGGGAGGGCAGGGGAGAGAGGAGAATTGTTGGATATGGATGGGGGGAGAGGGCAGGGGAGAGGACAGAGTTGCTGGACATGAATGGATGGAGGGGAGGGCAAGGGTCCCGGCTATTTTTATCTTGCTGCACCATATGCCTGGAATAGACTTCCTGAGCCGGTACGTCAAGCTGCATCTCTGACCGTCTTCAAATCTAAGCTAAAAGCCCACCTTTTTGATGCTGCTTTTAACTCCTAACCCTTGTTCACTTGTTCAGAACCCTTATTTTATCATCCTCACTTTAATATTCCCTTATCTCTTGTTTGTCCTGTTTGTCTGTCCTAATTAGATTGTAAGCTCTGTCGAGCAGGGACTGTCTCTTCATGTTCAACTGTACAGCGCTGCGTACGTCTAGTAGCGCTATAGAAATGATAAGTAGTAGTAGTACTCAGAGACCTGCACAAAGGTACCTCTTCAATAGAGGAGGAGAACTCCTCCCAGCACCAACACTTTTCAGGGATCAATTCCTTCGATGCCCCGGAGCTTCCAGCACCATGCATTGAGGGTGATCGATGCTTGTGCTTCTTGGCCTTTGTCTGATGCTGAGCATAGACCTCTTCAGGGCAATGTCAAATCTTCAGTGTTGGGTCCAATGCTGACTAGTTCCAGGGGCCTTGTGCAGCAGCCGACACTGAGACAGGCAGAGACTTACTCGATGCTCGACCACTCCCGGTGCCAGACAGAGGTCATAGATAGCCATAGCGACTGATGTTCCCAATGTATCGATTTGGACCTGGTTCCAAAAATCTTTTCTTTTTGAGCCTCTCTGAACTTCTGTGTTCTTTTCTGCATATGCAAACAAAGAATACAGTTTAGGGAGTTATGGGTGGCCCAAAACACTGGAAATACCAAGAATGGGTGTCAGCCCCAGAGATGGCCCAATTGCACTGAACACAGCACTTGAAGCCACTGGGAACCTTCGATGACATGCAAGAGAAAACAGTCATGGCTAAATCAAAGGACTCAATAGTGACACTGAAAAAATAGGGAGAAGTCACTGCAAAAAAGAGGGACAGTACCCGACCGACGCTCAGGCCTATGACGGCCTAATGAGCTGGAAAAAAATAAGAAAAGAAAAGAAAAGGGAAAAGATATCTAACTTTGGCAATATGGGAAAAGGAAAACAAACCCATAACCCTTAGTTGCAACAATATTCTGTTAATGGTGTCCGCCTTTGCGACATAATGTAAGCCACATTGAGCCTGCAAATAGGTGGGAAAATGTGGGATACAAATGCAGCAAATAAATAAATAAGGGAAAAACTATATTACCCTGCAAGGGAAGGCATCAAAACAAGCCAAAAATACTTTCTTCACACAACATTGAGAGGAGCCATCACAGATGTGTTTTCCTCTCACTGTGGATGAAAAAATACCAATTGGTCCCGTTCTCATGAGTCGGGCAAGAAAGTACCAATGAATGCGTGGCAGGAGCACTGCCTCTAGCTTTTAAAGAAACAGTATGCTGGACAGTGTTTCCGCACTGGGCTCAGTGGATAATGTCATCCACGCGTGAGCATTAGCTGGACTGATTGTCCTTGGAGAAAAGCAAGCAACCTACAGTATCCAAATAAACCTAAGGTCATTATGTCTAGCATGCTCTTATAAAGAAATTTTTAAAACCAAATATGATGAATAGAGTACCAGCCATATACTCTGGGATTTAGCTCAAGTTCATTTTTTAGTTCTACATGAAAGTTATTTAGTGGCCTCATTCTAGTCCCAAGTCGATACAGCTGGATTACAAAATACCTCACATATTTTGGTAAAACTTGCAACCTCCCTTCAGAAGAAGCCTGAGATTTAGCAGGATGTAAACAGAATAATGTGCAACTTTACTAAAAATGTTCCTTTCTGATTCAAGGCAGACATTTTTAAACCAGCCTTCGGGTGGGTCTCCTCCTACCCTGAGGGCTCCTGCGGTACAGCCCCCCCCCGAGACCGACCTCCTTCGGCCTCGGCCCCGAGGAAGCGACGGCTGGATTCTACGTCCTCCTCGTCGGTGCCGGGGAGCTCCGGTGACATGCTTCGGAAGAAGTCGAAGAAGCATCGACACCGGGAGCTCTGGGTCGCCGAGGAAGTCAGCACCCAGCAGGCATCGGCACCGAGAGGACCGCTCACCCTCTGTTCAGGAGGTGTCGATGCGCTCCACTCTGGACAGCCCGGAACAGCCTCCTCGCCCGGAACAGGTTCTGACGTCGACGCCTGCATCGACCTCTTTGCCTTTCTCTGCAGCCGCTCTGAACGAGAGCCTCCGGGCCGTTCTCCCAGAGATTCTGGGAGAGCTGTTGCGCCCTACCCCTCCGGTACCGGCGGTGCTTGCGCCTCCGGTACCGTCGAGCGTGGCGCCGGCTGGCCCATCGCCCGGGGTGAGGTCCCCGACGTCGGTACCGCGTGCGGTGCCGACTGCGGCCACCTCCCAGGAGGGCTCCCCGACTACGTCGGCGGAGGGAGCTTATTCTCTTTTTTTAACTGGAAGTGTATGGTGCTCTAGAATATTTGCAGTGCTGACTTTTCATAGGTAGGGTTGGTGCAGTTTGAGTTCTTGGACTTGGTGCTGGTATAACATAAGCTTTCCGAATGTCCATTTGCAGGGTTTTGTGTTACTACTGCTGTCACTAATGTGACACCAGAATGTAAATAGAATCTTCTTTATATGCAAAGTTGTAAAGTGAAACATCTTATTTCTACTCTGTACCTGCTGTTGGGAGCGTTTTATTGATTAGTCTGAGAATGTTTCATATGAATGAATAATTCTGCTGTATCAGACTGAAATTTGTATATATATTTTTTTTAATATACGAATATCAGGCTATTTAAATTGCTAGATGGTCATATATTTTTTAGGCCATGTTAAGGAAGGAGCGAAGGCAGGCCAGAAAATTATCAAGATATTAGCAATATTCAGCCACTATACAGGTAAGGTACATGTTTAGGCCTGCCGAAATGTAGGCTAAAATTAAATAGACAGTGTTGTTATGGTCGCCGTATGATCTGTATATTCAGCTCCCCTACCTATACTTTTATATTTTCACTGCTGTAATTGTCTATTATTCAGGTTTGATTTATTCTTACTGTACACTGCCTTTGGTGAATTCCTTCAAAAAGGCGGTAAATAAATCCTAGTTAATAAATGAAATATACAGATAGTAGTGCCGAATATAAGGATTAAGTAAAATGATAGCATGGGTGTTTAACTTAAGCCAGTGACCATGCCAACTGAAAACGAAAAATTATATCTTACCTGATAATTTTCTTTCTTTAGTCACAGCAGATGAATCCAGACACATGTGGGTTGTATCCGTGTACCAGCAGGTAGAGAGAGAGAGAGCGCTGATTTGAACGGTGTCTTATGGTACAGAATGCATCCTGGCCATTTAGTATATGTCATATCAAAGCAGTAGGAAACTAAAACTCCTTCCTCATAGAACATAGAAATCCAATTCTAAATTTGTGCAAACTGCACTTATCTATAGAGAAAGCAAACAAAAATGCAGCAAAAATTTCTTCAAGACAAGGCTACCAAGAGCCATCAGAACAGAGATTAGGATGGGACTCTGGATTCATCTGCTGTGACTAAAGGAAAGAAAATTATCAGGTAAGATATTTTTCGTTCCATAGCGTCTGCAGCAGATGAATCCAGAGACGTGTGGGATGTAGCAAAGCAGTATCTAAACTGAGTGAGAAGCTGAAACTCCCCCAGCTAGCACAGGCGACCTGAATGGAGCAACGTCCACCCAATAGTGTCTGATAAACGTATGAACCGAAGACAAGTCGCTGCCCGACAGATCTCCTCTACTGCAACCACACGTGCTTCTGCCCAAGAGGTTGCTGTGGCCCAAGCAGAATGAGCCTGAAGGTGCACTGGAGAAGAACAACCAGCTAGAAGATACGCTGAAGAAATGGCCTCCTTCACCTAGTGCGCAATGGTTGCCTTGAACACTGCCTCACCTTAACGAGGGCCTGAAAAAAGGCCAGATGATCCAAATGATGAAAGTCACTGGTCACTGCTAAATATTGCAAGAGAACCGCTTAACGTCCAAGAGGCGGAGAAGTAGAAATCCGAGGAAACTGATCCTCAGTAAAAGCAGGCAGAAATAATGGCTGGTTAAGGTGAAATGAAGAAATCACCTTCGGCAGAAATGAAGGAACCATCTGCATGGTAACTCCCACATCTGTAAAGTGGAGGAATTAATTTCTGTAAGAGAGTGTTTGTAATTCTGAGACCCTGCATGCAGACACCATAGCTGCCAGAAATACCACTTTGATAGAAAGATCTTTAAGAATTGCCTTAAGCAACGGTTCAAATGGAGGTTTCTGCAGTGCCCAAAGAACCAAATTAAGATTCTATTCCAAACCAAATTAAGATTCCATTCCCAAAATGGATGAACCACCGGAGGTCATAGGCAGGTAGCAGCGTTCAAGAAACGTACATCTGGGTGTGACGCTAGAGAGAAATGAGATAGGTAGCCGCAATAACACGCCAAAGCTGCCAATTGTATACTAAGGGAACCAACTGCCAGTCCCTTCTACAATCCGTCTTGTAAAAAATGCAAAATAAGAGATAGTAACGCCTGGAATTGTGACACAGCTCTTTCAGCACTCCACACTTCAAATAGGCGCCATACTCGAGCGTACGCTGTTGAAGTAGAACACTTCTTCGCCTGAAGCAAAGACTCCCGTCCCACAAAGCGTACTATTCCTCAGCCTTGGCTGACCCCTTGCATCCGCTACCTTCGTTCCTGCACCCGATCTGCCGAACGCCTCTGGAGGAAATCTCGCACCCATTCAGATTTCCTTCACTACAAATTCATGCTATTCTCCTTCCACTCCTCCCTATTCCTTGCCAAACAGGACTATTACACCCAATTGACCAACTCTCTCAGCTCCAACCCCCGTCGTCTCTTCGCCACCCTTAACTCCCTCCTCAAAGTGCCCCCCGCTCCCACCCCTCCCTCGCTCTCTCCTCAATCACCGATTACTTCCGCGACAAGGTGCAAAAGATCAACCTTGAGTTCACTAGCAAGCCATCTCCGCCTCTTCACCCTTCAACCCCCTCCCTCAACCAACCAACCCAGGCCTCTTTCTCCTCCTTTCCTGACATCACCGAGCAGGAAACCGCTCGCCTTCTTTCCTCCTCAAAATGCACCACCTGTTCCTCTGATCCCATCCCCACCAACTTACTTACCGCCATCTCTCATACTGTCACCCCCTCCATCTGTCATATCCTCAACCTCTCTCTCTCCACTGCAACTGTCCCTGACACCTTCAAGCACGCCGTAGTCACACCTCTCCTCAAAAAACCATCACTTGACCCAGGGGTGTGCTGGTAAATTGTTAACAGGGGGCTCTCTCTCGCCAGCAAAGTAAAAGAGAATTCAGGAGGGGCCCAAGCCCACATTTTGGGATCCATTTGTTAAAGTAGCCAAGGAGAACCAGCTCCCAAAATTCTTAAAAACTTAACAAACGGCTCTCGAGAGCCTGTGAGAGCCTGCTCCAGCACACCACTGACTTGACCCTACCTGTCCCTCCAACTATCGCCCCCATCTCCCTCCTACCCTTCCTCTCCAAAATACTTGAGCGTGCCGTTCACAGCCGCTGCTTTGATTTTCTCTCCTCTCATGCCATCCTCAATCCACTTCAATTCGGTTTTTGCCCCCTTCACTCGACAGAAACAGCACTCTTTAAAGTCTGTAATGACCTGTTCCTTGCCAAATCCAGAAGCCACTACTCCATCCTCATCCTCCTCGATCTATCTGCCACTTTTGACACTGTCAATCATGATTTACTCCTTGCCACACTGTCCTCAATTGGGTTCCAGGGCTCTGTCCTCTCCTGGTTCTCCTCCTATCTCTCCCACCGCACCTTCACTCTCATGGATCTTCCTCCACCCCCATTCCGCTATCTGTTGGTGTTCCCCAGGGATCTGTCCTTGGACCCCTTCTCTTCTCAATCTACACCTCTTCCCTGGGCTCCCTGATCTCATCTCATGGCTTCCAGTATCATCTCTATGCTGATGACACCCAGCTGTATCTCTCCACACCAAATATCACCGCAGAGACCCAGGCAAAGATATCGACCTGCTTATCCGACATTGCTGCTTGGATGTCCAACCGCCACCTCAAACTGAACATGTCCAAGACCGAGCTCATCGTCTTTTCACCAAAACCCACTTCTCCTCTTCCTCCACTTTCCATCTCAGTTGATAACACCCTCATCCTCCCTGTCTCATCTGCCCGCAACCTCGGAGTCATCTTCGACTCCTCCCTCTCCTTCTCCACGCATATCCAGCAGATAGCCAAGACCTGTCGCTTCTTCCTCTTCAACATCAGCAAAATTCGCCCTTTCCTCTCTGAACACACCACCCAAACCCTCGTCCACGCTCTCATTACCTCGCGCCTTGACTACTGCAACCTAATTCTCACCGGCCTCCCAGTTAGCCATCCCCCTTCAATCTGTCCAGAACTCTGCTGCACGTCTTATATTCCACCAGAACCGATCTACTCATATCACCCCTCTCCTCAGGTCACTTCACTGGCTTCCGATCAGATACCGCATTCAGTTCAAGCTTCTCCTTCTTACCTACAAATGCACTCAGTCTGCTGCCCCTCACTACCTCTCTACCCTCATCTCCCCTTACGTTCCAGCTCGAAACCTCCGTTCACAGGACAAATCTCTCCTCTCAGTACCCTTCTCCACCACCGCCAACTCCAGGCTCCGCTCATTCTGCCTCGCCTCACCCTATGCCTGGAACAACCTTTCTGAGCCCTTACGCCAAGCCCCCCTTGCCCACCTTCAAGTCTTTGCTCAAAACCCACCTCTTCAATGCTGCCTTCGGCACCTAACTCTCACCTCTCAGGAAATCCAGACTGCCTCAATTTGACTACCCCTATCAGACTGACTGTTCACTTGTCCTATAGATTGTAAGCTCTTTGAGCAGAGACTGTCCTTTATGTTAAATTGTACAGCGCTGCGTAACCCTAGTAGCGCTTTAGAAATGTTAAATAGTAGTAGTAGTATGGTCAGGCCCAAGACACTGCAGACACCAAGAATGGGTGTCTTTTCCCGAGATGGTCCAGCTGCACCAGGTACACTGCTTGAAGCCACTGGGATACTTCGTGGACATGGACAGGAAGACATCGCCGGCGAAATCAAATGGGTTGATGGTGCCTGAAAAAGTGGCAAAGGCACGAAAAAAGGGGGCTCCTGACTAGAGTTGAAAATAAAAGGAAACTTAAACGTGGGCAAAAAAAGACTAAGAAAATAAGGGTACTTTTTTTTTTTTTTTTTTAAAGAAACAAACCGAAAGAAAAGAAGAAAAATAAAGGCCGAAGGCAGTCTAAAAAAGCTCTAACCCGGATGAGTGAAGAGAGACCAAACAAACGCAGACACATCTAATCTCAAACAATACATTTAGGAATATTCAGGCTATTGACCTTTCTACTCTGTCCTCCAGTGTTTCAAATCTCTTCTCAACCACTATGTTATCCAAGTCTCTTTTTAAGGCTGTCTCTTCTTATAATACTATTCTCTCTTCTGCTCTAGATACTCTCGCTCTTTCCATTCCCCGTTCTGTAAGGCGTACCAAACCCCTGCCTTGGCTGACCTCTAGAATCCGCTACCTACGTTCCTGTGCCCGCTCTGCCGAATGCCTTTGACTGAAATCCTGTGCCCATGCTGACTTCATACATTTCAAATTCTTGCTGACCTCCTTCCAAGTCTGCTCTTTCACTTGCCAAACAGGACTACTACATCCAATTGATAAATTCCCTTGGCTCAAACCCTCGACGTCTCTTTGCCACACTGAACTCTCTCTTCAAAGTGCCTTCACCTCCAACTCCCCCTTCACTTTCTCCCCAGGCTCTGGCTGAGCACTTTCTTAAGATTAAACTTGAATTCTCAACCAGGTCACCTCCACCTCTCCTTCCCTTAGTCCATTCTCTCAACCCTCCTTCAACCCCTGCCTCCTTTTTCTTCCTTTTCTGAAATCACTGAAGAGGAAACTGAACATTTTCTTTCCTCCTCAAAACTAACTACCTCTGTTCCTCTGATCCTATTCCCATTCTACTTAGCACTCTCTCTCCTACTGTCATCTCTTTTATCTGTCATATCCTCAACCTTTCACTTTCTACTGCAACTGTTCCTGATGTCTTCAAACATCCTGTAGTCACACCACTCCTCAAAAAACCTTCATTGGACCTACCTGTCCGTCCAACTATCGCCCCATCTCCCTTTCCTATCCAAGATACTTGAATGTGCTGTTCACCGCCGTTGTCTTGACTTTCTTTCATCTCAAGCTATTCTTGATCCACTTTACTCTGGCTTTTGTCCTTCTCCATTCAACTAAAACAGCGCTTGCTAAAGTCTCCAATGACCTGCTCCTCACCAGATCCAAAGGTCTGTATTCTATCCTCATCCTTCTCTATCTGCTACTTTTGACACTGTTGACACTGCCTACTCCTTGATATGCTGTCCTCACGATTTCGGGGCTCTGTTCTTTCCTGGTTTTCTTCTTCTCTCTCCCATCGTACGTTTAATGTATACTCTGGTGGATCCTCCTCCACTGCTATCTCACTATCAGTTGGTGTACCTCAGGGATCTGTCATGGGGCCTCCTCTTTTCTCCATCTATACTTCTTCCCTTGGTACTCTGATCTCATCCCATGGTTTTCAGTATCACCTTTATGCTGATGACTCGCAGAACTACCTCTCCATACCAGAAATCTCAGCAGGAATCCAGGCCAAAGTATCAGACTGCCTGTCTGGCACTGCTGCCTGGATGTCTCACCGCCATCTGAAACTAAACATGACCAAGACTAAGCTTCTTATCCTTCCTCCTACACCGACCTCTCCTCTTCCTCCATTCTCTATCACTGTGGATAGCACTCTCATTCTTCCTGTCTCATCAGCTCGTACCCTTGGGGTCATCTTCGACTTCTCTCTCTCCTTCTCTGCACATATTAAACAGACTGCTAAAATTTGCCGTTTCTTTCTCTATAATATCACCAAAATTCGTCCTTTCCTTTCTGAGCACCCTACTAGAACCCTTATCCACACTCTTATTACCTCTCGCTTAGACTATTGCAACTTGCTTCTCACAGGTTTCCCACTTAGCCATCTCTTCAATCTGTTCAAAATTCTGCTGCACGACTTATATTTCGCCAGTGTCACTATGCTCATATTAGCCCTCTCCTCAAGTTACTTCATCGGCTCCTTATCCATTTCCACATACATTTCAAACTCCTTTTATTGACTTACAAGTGCATGCATTCTGCAGCTCATCAGTACCTCTCCACTCTTATCTCTCCCTACACTCTTCCCTGGGAACTCCATTCACTGGGTATATCTTGCTTATCTGCACCCTTCTCTTCCACCGCTAACTCCAGACTCCGTTCCTTTTATTGTGCTGCACCATATGCCTGGAATAGACTTCCTGAGCCGGGACATCAAGCTCCATCTCTGGCCTTCTTCAAACCTAGGCTAAAAGCTCACCTTTTTGATAGTGCTTTTAACTCCTAACCCGTACTCACTTTTTCAGTACCCATGTTTTATCATTTCCACCTTAGTAATTCCCTTATCTCTTGTTTGTCCTAATTAGATTGTAAGCTCTGTCGAGCAAGGACTGTCTCTCTGTGCCCAGTGTACAGCGCTGTGTATGTCTAGTAGCGCTATAGAAATGGTAAGTAGTAGTAATATAAAACACAGATTCTCTTCACACAGAAAAAACAAAACTGATGGAACCATGTTCTCACGGTGGGCGGGAAGGCACTCAAGCATTTGCAGTGCAGCACGGCTCGCACTTCACAAAGCTGTTTTTTTTTTTTTACTTGGGCATAAATGCCGGACTGGACAATGCAGATTAGCATCTACCTACACATGAGAATATGAGAACCTGCTTGTCCTCAGAGAATAAAATAAACTCAGGCAAAAAAAATTCTCTGGCTGCTCCCATGGTAGCAGAGGTGCTGCCAGCGCTATCTGAGGTGTTTGACAGCAAAGTGTTCACTCCTGCCATGGAAAGCCCAGCCAAAGCTACCGCGGTCCCATCCCCACACAAAAACGAAATGGCCACCGACACCACAGCTGAAGAGGGAAAAGATGGGTGTGTGTCCTTTGAATGAGAAACTACCGTGCTATCATCACTGCCATGCTCCTCCGATATCTTGGGGCCAGAACCCCCCCCCCCCCCCCCCCCGCTCACCATGAACTGCAGTGAGAGCAGCGCTTAATAATGAAAACCTCCCCACAGCAACATCAAGAAGCAAATGCAGAAAAAAAAGGTAAACAACACTCACCACTGCCTCTGGAAATGGCTGAAGTACCTGCTCTCTGAGTTAATGCTGCAGCGTCCCAGACTAGATTTCACTGTCCAGCCCAAGAGGGATGGTAACCCACAACAGACACAAAGTCTTTTTTTTCTGTGAGGAAGAAATAGTGGGAAATGGGCTAGAGCAGAATAAAGGTGGGAGAGTGACCTGGAGCAACCAGGTGTGCTCCCTAAAGCAGGCACCGAACAGCCTGGTCATCTAAGATCTACTGAACTAGAATACTACTACTACTACTACTACTAACAAACATTTCTAAAGCGCTACTAGGGTTACGCAGCGCTGTACAATTCAAACATAGAAAGGACAGTCCCTGCTCAAAGAGCTTACAATCTAAAAGACAAGTGAACAAGCTAGAGGACGAGTGAACAGTTAATCTGATAGGGTGGATGGATTGGGGCATTTTATATTTCTCGAGCGGTTAGGCGCCGAAGGCAGCATTGAAGAGGTGAGTTTTGAGCAGAGATTTGAAGATGGGTAGGGAGGGGGCATGGCGTATGGGTAAAGGAAGATTGTTCCAGGCATAGGGTGAGGCAAGGCAGAATGCGCGGAGCCTGGAGTTGGCAGTGGTGGAGAAGGGTACTGAGAGAAGGGCTTTGTCCTGTGAGCGGAGGTTGCGGGCGGGAACACAGGGGGAGATGAGGGTGGAGAGGTAGTGAGGAGTCGCAGACTGAGTGCATTTGTAGGTAAGGAGGAGGAGCTTGAATTGTATGCGATATCTGATCGGAAGCCAATGAAGTGATTTAAGGAGAGGGGTGGTATGAGTATATCGGTTTTGGCGGAATATAAGACGTGCAGCAGCGTTCTGAACGGATAGAAGGGGGGATAGATGGCCGAGTGGGAGGCCGGTGAGGAGTAAGTTGCAGTAATCAAGGCGAGAGGTAATGAGAGCATGGACGAGAGTTCTGGTGGTATGCTCAGAGAGGAAAGGGCGAATTTTGCTGATGTTGAAGAGGAAGAAGCGACAGGTCTTGGCAGTCTGTTGGATATGCGCAGAGAAGGAGAGGGAGGAGTCGAAGATGACTCCGAGGTTGCGGGCAGATGGGACGGGGAGGATGAGGGTGTTATCAACAGAGATAGAGAGTGGAGGAAGAGGAGAAGTGGGTTTAGGAGGAAAGACAAGGAGCTCGGTCTTGGACATGTTCAGCTTCAAGTGGCGGTTGGACATCCATGCCGCAATGTCAGATAAACAGGCCGATACCTTGGCCTGAGTCTCCGTGGTAATGTCAGGTGTGGAGAGGTATAGCTGGGTGTCATCAGCATAAAGATGATACTGAAAACCATGAGACGAGATCAGCGAGCCCAGGGAAGAGGTGTAGATTGAGAAGAGAAGGGGTCCAAGAACAGATCCCTGGGGAACTCCAACAGATAGTGGGATGGGAGTGGAGGAAGATCCATGGGAGTGTACCCTGAAGGTGCAGTGGGAGAGATAAGAGGAGAACCAGGAGAGGACAGTCCTTGGAACCCAAAAGAGGACAGCGTGGCAAGAAGTAAATCATGATTGACAGTGTCAAACGCGGCGGAAAGATCGAGGAGGATGAGGATGGAGTAGTGACCTCTGGATTTGGCCAGGAGCAGGTCATTGCAAACTTTAGAGAGTGCCGTTTCAGTCGAGTGCAGAGGGCGAAAACCGGATTGAAGTGGATCGAGGATGGCATGAGAGGAGAGAAAATCAAGGCAGCGGCTATGAACAGCGCGCTCAAGTATTTTGGAAAGGAAGAGTAAAAGAGAGATGGGGCGGTAGTTGGAGGGGCAGGTAGGGTCAAGTGAAGGTTTTTTGAGGAGAGGTGTGACAACGGCATGCTTGAAGGTGTCAGGGACAGTTGCAGTGGAGAGAGAGAGGTTGAGGATGCGACGGATGGCGGGGGTGACAGTGTGGGAGAAGGTGTTGAGTAGGTTGGTGGGGATGGGATCAGAGGAACAGGTGGTGCATTTCGAGGAGGAAAGAAGGCGGGAAGTTTCATCCTTGGTGATCTCAGGAAAAGAGGAGAAAGAGACCTGGGTAGGTTGGATGAGGGAGAGGGTTAAAGGTTGAAGAGGAGGTGGTGGCTTGGTCGTGAACTCAAGGTTGATCTTTTGCACTTTGTCGTGGAAATAGTCGGCCAGCGATTGAGGAGAGAGAGAAGGGGGAGTAGGAGCGGGGGGCACTTTTAGGAGGGAGTTAAGGGTGGTGAAGAGACGACGAGGGTTGGAGCTGAGAGAATTGGTCAATTGGGTGTAATAGTCCTGTTTTGCACGGAATAGGGAGGAGTGGAGGGAGGATAGCATGAATTTGTAGTGGAGGAAGTCTGAAAGGGTACGAGATTTCCTCCAGAGGCGCTCAGCGGATCGGGTGCAGGAGCGAAGGTAACGGATGCAAGGAGTCAGCCAGGGCTGGGGATTGGTGCGTTTTGTGGGACGGGAGATCGATGGTGCGAGGGTATCCAAAGCAGAGGAGAGAGCGGTATTGTAAGCGGAGACCGCTTTGTCGACAGTTGCGGAGGACGTGATGGAGGGGAGGAGATTAGAGATAGTAGATGATAAGGTGGAGGGGTCAATAGCCTGGAGGTTCCTGGAGGTGGTGGTTAAAGTTGGACGGGGTGTAGGGGGGGGTGAAGAAGTGTGAATGTGATCAGGTGATGGTCGGAGAGAGGAAGAGCTGAGACGTGGAAATTGGAGGGTGAGCTGGAGGAGGAGAGGACGAGGTCAAGACAATGGCCGTCACGGTGAGTAGGGGTGGTGGAGCACAGCTGGAGGTTGAAGGAGGATGTTAGGGTGAGGAACTTAGAAGCATGGGGGTCGGATAGGTCATCAGCATGTACGTTAAAGTCTCCGAGAATGAGGGACGGAGATGAGGGGTCAAGAAAGACAGAGAGCCAAGTATCAAAGTCGGTAAGGAAGGAAGGGAAGGATTTATCAGGGGGGCGGTAAATGACTGCCACTCTGAGTGGTAGTGGGTAGAATAGCCGGATGGAATGGGCTTCAAAGGATGAGAAGCAGTGAGACTGCGGAAGGTGGAGGGGTTGGAAACTACAGGAGGGTAGTAGCCCAACGCCTCCGCCGCGGCCAACTGGGCGGGGCGTGTGGGAGAAGAGATAGCCTCCATGGCAGAGGGCTGCAACTAAGGCAGAGTCTTCCGGGGAGATCCAGGTTTCGGTTAGGGCGAGCAATTGAAGGGAGCGAGAGATAAAGAGATCGTGGGTGAGAGACAGTTTGTTGCAGACTGAGTGGGCATTCCACAAAGCGCATGAGAAGGGGAGGGAGGAGGGGGGAAGGAGGGGAATAGAGACGAGATTGGAGACGTCCCGGGATCGTTCGCAGGGATAGGACGGGGACAGGTGAGGGGGACCTGGATTAGGGTTAATGTCTCCTGCGGATAGCAGGAGGAGGAGCAAGAGTGCGGAGGAGGGTGGGGGAGGTCGGGCGACGAAGATGGGGTGTACTTAGGAGAAAAGGGGATAGGTTAATGGCAGGAAGGAAGTGCCGAAGGTTGAGAGCTAGGAAGGAGGAGGGGGACAAGAGGGATGGTGAGGTGAGGGATGGAGGTGAATAGGGTATTACGGTGGCGGGCAGGGTGGGAGGGCAGCGGGTAGTTCTAATGGTAGACAGTGGGAGTGGGGGGGGAAAGAAGATTAGGAAGGGACAGGGCAAGGAAGAGAACATGGACAGGGGCCATAGGTGGTGACTGAGGTGTAACAGGTGACTGTATAGTGAATGAGGTGTTAAGCATTTCGAAGGCCTGTACTCAGAGGGGCGCTTCGAACTGGGGGTGCAGGACAAGATTCCGGAGTATTTGAGACGTTCGGAAATGCCCCAGTTACAGGAAGGACAGGCAGAATTTCTTTATTCTCCTTTAAGTGCAAAGGAGGTGCTAACGGCATTGCAGGCACTGAAAATGCACTCGGCACCGGGTCTGGACGGTTTCTCGGGCAAATTTTTTAAGATGCTTAAAATGCAGGTAGTGGGGCCCCTGATAGGCATTATGAGGAGGCGATTGAGGGGGGCCAGCTCCCCAGATACGCTGAGGCGCTGATTAGTCTAATTCCGAAGCCAGGAAGAGACCTGACAGACCCGGCAGCTTACAGGCCTATTTCTTTACTAAATGTAGACGTCAAGATCTTGTCGCGGGTCCTGGCAGAGAGGCTGGTGCAAGCAATGCCTTCCATAATTGGAGGGGAGCAAGTAGGGTTTTTCCGAGGCCGACACTCAGTGATAAATGTGAGGAAACTGATTGCGGCTGTGATAGAGGCACCTGAGAAGGCACCCACTGGATTAGTGATCAGTTTAGATGCAGAGCGTGCCTTTGACAGGGTGGTGTGGCATTTCATGTTTGAGACCTTAAATTGGATTGGAATATGGGGATGGTTTGAGAAGGCAATAAAGATGCTATATGCGGATCTGCGGGCAAGGCTGTTGGTGAATGGGGTCAGAACTAATGAATTCTTGATACGGGGAGGAACGAGGCAGGGCTGCCCATTGTCCCCCCTGCTCTTCTTAATAGCACTAGAGCCCCTACTGTGCATCATTAGGAGGGACCCGGGAATTAAAGGGATGAGGGTGGGTAGAGACGTGGTAAAGCTTTTAGCGTATGATCTGCTATTACTGGTGGATGATCCGCAGGTTTCGGTGGTTTGCTTACTGGAGGAGATTGGGAGATATGTGGGGCTCTCGGGGTTTAGATTAAATCTTTCAAAGTCTCTGGCACTTTCAATATCAGATAACACCAGGCTGGAATGGGAGGGCCCCTTCCCTTTTAGATAGGCGGAGGGACAGCTGAGATACCTGGGGGTGGAGGTGCCAGTTAACCTATCTACATTGTATAAGAAAAATGCACTGCCTTTGTTAGCAGAAACTAGGAGCTTGTTGGGAATTTGGGGTTCCTGTCCTCTCTCCCTGGCGAGATGTATTGCCTTATATAATATGATGATAGCACTCAAGTGGCTTTATAAGTTCCAAATGCTGCCCTTGCACCTGCGGGGGAGAGAGGAGAGGGCGTGACAAGCAATTTTACAGAAATTTCTGTGGAGCAATAAGCGCCCCAGAATCTCTTTGGAAGTGTTGTACAAGCCCAAAACACATGGGAGAATGGGATTACTTAACACTAGGTATTTAACTATTTCTTGTACCATGAGGCATGTGAGGGACTGGCTGGAGGGGAGTCACCAGTTTACAAATACTCAACTGGAAGCCTCCATCATGCCGAAGGTGCACTTAAGTTGTCTACTGCATACCACAAAAAAGAGGCCAGCTAAAACGCTCCCATTGAACTGGTTTGTGCGCTCGGCGAGAGCGATGTGGAGATGGCTGTGTCGCAGGCATGGGTTTTCTGCAGCTGCTACCCCCTTTGTTTCACTAAGCCTGAACTTTCTGGATGTGACATTGGCAAAGACATTTGTGCACTGGAAACAGAAAGGAATACATTATCTTTATCAGCTGCTGGATGAAGAAGGACAGATCAAGCCTTTCGAGGAGCTACAGAGACAGCATGGCCTATCTACTTTAGATTGTTACACGTACGCTCAGGTGAAGCATTATGCTCATTCTCTAGGCGCATTCAATTTAAGTGAAGATGTGCAGGATACTCTCTCTACGGCGCTTACACTGGAATCTCAAAATGTAGTACCATTGCGCTTTCATCATAGGCATCTCCTGGATACCAGAGAGGACATTGATTACTACAAAACAGCAAAGAGTTGGTCTCAGGAGTTAGGGATCAAGCTTACCGCAGAGATGCTCCAGAGTTTTTTGCTTTCTATTCTACATAGATCACCCTTAACCTGGCAGTGGGAACAACAGTATAAGTTCGTCCTGCGGGCCTATATGGCACCTGTCAGAGCACAGAGAGCGGGATTTGGAACGGGGAATTGCCCTAAATGTGGAGCAGTAATGGCAACGCTGGGTCATATGTTCTGGCTATGACCGTATATTCGACAGTTTTGAACACAGATTTTGGCAGAAACCGGGCAATGCTGGAAACGGAAAGTAGCAGATAACCCATTGATATTGTTTGACATTTATACTATGGCGAAACCTATCCCATCAGGATACATAGGCTTCCTCCAAAAGAAAGTGATCTTGCTTAAATGGAGGGAGGCGCAGGCACCCACTAGGGAACTGTGGAGATCAAAGATGACTGAGTTACTGCATCTAGAGCTGTGTGGGACTGCCAAATCAGTTGCTCAGGGAAAAGACTTGGTCGCCTTCAGGAAAGTTTGGGAGAGATACTGGAATGCACTTCAACCCCTGTCTAAACGGAGAATACTTCATAAGTTGGCTGATAAACATAGCAATAAATCGGCACCTTCCACTGCATGAGAAAATGACTTTCACTTTAATTGCATGGGCACCAAGGGGAAAGGGGGTAGCAAGGGAAGAAAGGGAATAGGAGGGGGAGGTGAGAATTTAGGGGTCAATATATTAAGATGATTTAAGTTTTGTAACTGATTAGTTTGGGGGTAGTTGAAGAAGAGAAGGGGGGGATGTTAAAAGATTGATGATGATGCAGTTATTTGTGGATCATTCATGACCTTGTTATGCGATATTGATGGATGTAATTGAAAGTTGCGGTTTTGTTTTGTTGGAAGAATCATCAATAAAAATGATTGAATAATCAGCCCTTTTACAAGCATACAAGCATTTTACAAAAGGCTCACCAAGTGCTATATGTATTTGGCATGAAATCCCATCAAAAAAAGTCAGCAGATAAATGTTCAAAGGAAAAGTGGCATCACTATGGGATTTATGTTTGCAACTCACGCTATATACACATCTGTAAGTTGAATCACCTACACATATTAAGTGGTGATTTTGTAAACCTGCAAATAAAAGAGCAGCTAATAAATGAGCCATCCTACCAAACTCTCTCTCTCCAGAAAGGTGGTACTCAGTGGCGTAGCAAGGGGGGGTGGGGGGGGGGTGGGAGGGGCGGTCCGCCCCGGGTGTCAGCTCAGGGGGGGGGGTGCTCCCTGCCAGCTCCCCCCCCCTCGGCGCATCGACACTCCCCGACCAGCTCCCGCACCCTACCTTTAAAAAGAATATCGGAATCCGAGGCGCAGCGCCTCGCGCCTGCCCTGCACGTAAAAGAAATGCAGACCGTCGGGCCTTCCCTTGCTCTATCTGTCCCACCCTCCGCTGACGCAACTTCCTATTTCCACAAGGGCAGGACAGAGCGAGAGAAGGCCCGATGGTCCACATTTCTTTTACGTGCAGGGCAGGCGCAAGGGGCTGCGCCTCGCCTCGGATTCCGACATTCTTTTTAAAGGTAGAGTGCGGGTGCTGGGGGGGGGTGTATATGCGCAGAGTGGGGGGTGTCATCGTGCTGCACCCGGGGGGGGGGGGTGCAACGGCGAACCGCCCCGCCCCGGGTGGCAGCCCCCCCTGCTACTCCACTGGTGGTACTGAATGCCAGGCAGGTAAGTGCTATTTCCTCAAGCACTCCCCCAAATCCCAGTTCCAAACAAGAAGATAGCCAGAGGTTGTGCATGTGTATTGTGGTTGTAAAGTACAGAAAACAGGTATCATTTGAAGGACTGCCCAAAACACATCCTCCTGAAATCTCCACATGCTGCCATCTATATAATTAAATAGTGCCTTTTCCAAAATTATCTACATGTTTATAACAATTTACATTTATAAACAATTTACATGTAAACTGTGCCAAAGGTGTCCCGGGTGTAAATCCTGTGAGCCCTTGGGTCCTGCTGGAGGGTTGGTAATAAGGTAGACACCGGCCCTCCAAAGGACAGCCGAACAACCCCAAGTCTTCACCTGCGGCGGCCGCCGTTCCCTGGAAGTTGAGCCTCCAGGTGCGGGCAGCCAACAGGACTTCTGGAACCGCGGGGTAGCGCCGGCTGAGGCCGCAGGAGTTGGGAACAAGGCACAGTCTCTGGGCAGGCGGCTAGCAAAGCAGTAGTCAGGTTCAAAGCAAGGTCTCTGGGCAGGCGGCTAGCAAAGCAGTAGTCAGGTTCAAAGCAGAGTCTCTGGGCAGGCGGCTAGCAAAGCAGTAGTCAGGTTCAAAGCAAAGTCTCTGGGCAGGCGGCTAGCAAAGCAGTAGTCAGGTTCAAAGCAAGGTCTCTGGGCAGGCGGCTAGCAAAGCAGTAGTCAGGTTCAAAGCAGAGTCTCTGGGCAGGCGGCTAGCAAAGCAGTAGTCAGGTTCAAGGCAAAGTCTCTGGGCAGGCGGCTAGCAAAGCAGTAGTCAGGTTCAAAGCAAGGTCTCTGGGCAGGTGGCTAGCAAAGCAGTAGTCAGGTTCAAAGCAGAGTCTCTGGGCAGGCGGCTAGCAAAGCAGTAAGGTTCAAGGCAATGTCTCTGGGCAGGCGGCTAGCAAAACAGTAGTCAGGTTCTAAGCAAAGTCTCTGGGCAGGCGGCTAGCAAAGCAGTAGTCAGGTCCAAAGCAAAGTCAGAACAGGTCAGGTGAAACAGACAAAGAAAAATCACACTGAAGCACCAGCTCCTCTATCAAAGTAGAAGCTGAAGAACAGAGACAGACCTCCCGCGCTCGATGCCACCAAGATGGCGCTGCTGCTCCCGCGTCGAACCCAGGACGCGCTCAGGAGCGGACTCAGTGGGCTCGGGCTGTGGCGGAGCGTCAGACAGCGGGAGCGGCGGCCCTGCCACACAGTCCGGCGCCCAATCTTCCCCTCCTGGGGTTTGGCAGCGGTGACGGGAGCCTGCGCGGGGCGCGAGGCAAAGCGGAACCGCTGAGGCACGTCGCGGAATAGGTGAGGGACGTGACAAAAGGCTTCTAAAATTAATTCACAAATATTTAATTCGAGATAATCCTAGTGTGGTTCAACTTGCTGCTATTTTTGTTTGCAACAAAACTAACCAATACAAGTTTGAACTGTTTTCTTTGACCTTCTGCTACAGACCACCAAACTACCTAGGTACATGAAAAACTCAACTATATAGTCTATCCTTAAAAAATAGCAGTCCTATTTTTGCTTTCTACTGGCTTCTATTCAGCAGTGAGGCTTTCATAGTATGTGGCCTGTATTAGGTTGCTCTATATAGCTCTGAAAGAGGTCTGTCAAATCCCCAAACTGCCTTTCCTGGCATCTCTAAAAAACAAACTGCCATTGTTGTAGACCATAGTAACTTGATTTCTACTAGTTTTAGCCAGGCATTTCATGAACCACAATTATACTGATTGCTGCCATGAAGTCAGAAATATTTTGAATCTACCTCTTAGACAACTTTCAGATGAACTATAATACTGGAGGTTTAAGAGAACATCTGAAAATTAGCTCTTTGATTTATACTTTCTATATTTTTACCCATTATCTAAAATAAGAGCTTCATGCTTGCACCCATATCAACCACTGGAAAAAGGAAGCCAAGGCAACCACAGGTTTCCCTTGAGCAGATGTTGCCAATGCATGCTCTTTGCAAGCAGCCTGTTGCATAGTTATCCAACAGTCTTAGCAGCACTGTTCCTGGGTTAAGGAAAAAAAAAAACAACCCCAAAACAAACAACTAAAAATAAAATGTTTCCAAAGACTGCCATCTCCCTAAACATAATAGCTCTGCTAAGTTAAGTATACTAATACTTGATACACCTTTACAATAAGACATGAGACTAATGCACTGCAGAGCACCTCACTATTTGAATGTGTGATGTTGACAAAGCATGCCCCATCTGGCCGAAAGGTTTTTGTCCAGAACGTTTGTTGATATAAAAAGTGATAAGTGGCAAAAGTCAGCACTGCACACATTTTATATTTAAATTATTTATTGAATTTTTATAACAAGCAAAAACAAAATTTTTCTTGTACAGAAACACAGAGCCACATTATTACAAGAATTAATATAGCAATTAAATATTCTCTCTTCCTTAGACCACAACCTTGGTTGGGGGGGGGGGGGGGGGGCGATAGGTAACAAAGGAGATTTTATAAGCATCAATTAAACAAAAACAAAAAAAAACTCGGCTTAACCTGATAACCGTATTATTTATAACTGAAAGTTATTATTTCTCTAACGGACTGCTTAGTTTTTTCTGGTCCAAGAACAGCTGTAGCTGCGATGGTTCTAGGAAAATATACTTATTCCCCAAGTATGTGATCCTACATTTACAGGGATATGCCAACATAAATGTAGCTCCCAAATTTTCTAACTCATTGCGCAAGCTCAAAAACATCTTTCTTCTATCTTGAGTGGACCTAGAAACATCCGGGTATACCCAAACTTTTTGTCCATGAAATAATTTGGAAGTATTTTTATTTTTTAAAGTATAAGTTCAGTACATGGTTCAAATCTTGCTCAAAAATAAATTGAACTATCAGAGTTCCTCGATCTTTAATCTCACAGGTAGAATTTTCCAGAAAATCAGTTATATTTTGTTCTGTTTCTATTTGACCTTTAAAGTCTTGGTTCTTAACAGGTATATAAAAAACCTTATTGCACGGAGGAATACTTGTAGCAGGAATCTGTAATATTTCATGCAAGTAACTTTTAAAAAGGTCAATTGGATTCAATAATGAAGAACATGGAAAATTCAATAGTCTTAGATTCAATCTTCTAGTATGATTTTCCATTTGCTCAATCTTTCGTTGTATCTTAACTTTTTCTTCAATCAAGGCTCCTACTGAAACCTTAATTTCTTTCATTTCTGAATTGAACTGATTCACTTGGCTTGCGCAATCCATTTTTACCTGCTCCAATGAGGCATCTACTTTCTCAATCTTACTCACTATTTGGTGAATTTCAATTGTAGAATTCTTTACAGCCACAGTCAAATCTTGAACTGCTCTCCAAACAGCCGTTAGGGTTGCCTCCTCCTGAGCTCTCTTGGGCCTCCCGGCCTCCCCAGCCTCCACAGCAGACAATTCGCCGACTGGTAGCGCGGCTTCTGCGCCTTCCACGTTAGTCGCGCTCCCATCATCCACTGCACCGGCCGGGCAAGGAGGAGGATTCAGCTCCGGTGGTGTGAGCGATATCTCTAGTCCAGAGGATCCGGGTGCTCCTTCAGCGGACTCACCAATCCGGTATCAAACGGTATTTGATGTAGAAAGTTATCCAGCGTTTTCTGCGAGGGGGAAGATGTTCTAGCCAGCGGCAATTGGCTTCTTATCACCCCTTTTCGTTTAGTATGAGGCATTTCTTCAGGAATCTAAGTAGCAGCGTTTCTGAACAAACTCTCCACACCGTCAGGCCGCCATCTTGACATGCCCTCACACACATTTTATATTTAAAATAACATGCTAGAATTTAGCAGTACTACAGATGTGCTGAAGTATAATTTTTATTAATTGACCAAAAATGTTTTTTTTAAAAGGTGGGAGCAAACACTCAGAGAACATGTTTGATGAAGTATGACAGGAAAAAAATGATGATGCATTAATATGTAACATAACATAGTAGATAAACACCTGTATGGTCCATCCAGACTGCCCAACCAGATAAACTCGTGGAATAAGGTATGATGTGAAACTACATATGTATACTTGTCCTTGCCATTTTCAGGGCACAGATTGCAGAACTCTGCCCGACACTGGCCTTGTTCTCCAACAACTGAAGTTGTCATCAAAGCCCTACTACAGCCCATCCAAATCTGTCCAGCCACGATCAGGGCAGAGACCATAGAAGTCTGCACTAGCTTTGCTATCTAAATCACCGCTAAACTTGTTTAGTTCCATGCCAGGATTCCTCTGTGTTCATCCCCCGCATTTTTGAATTCCGTTACTATTTTCCACCACATCCCATAGGAGGCCATTCCAAGTATCTACTACCCTCTCAGTGAAAGTTTAATTCCTGACATTACTCCATGTCGGCCCCCTAGTTCTACCACCTTCCCGGGTTTGTTTGTAGATTAATACCTTTCAAATATTTGAATGTCTTTAACATATCACCCTGTCTCTCCTTTCCTCCAGGGTATAAATGTTCAGGTCTTCAACTCTCCACATGCGTCTTGTGTTTTAAACTCCATGCGATTTTCGTCGCTTTTCTCTGAACTGCTTCAAGTCTTTTTTTTTTAAATATTTTTATTCAGTTTTCACCTGTATTCCATTTCCATACAGATAATGTAGTAATACTTAACAACTTGTACAACGGTACATAACATCATCATTGCATAAAACAAACATGCCCTCTAAGTACAGGTTTCAGTAACCCTCCCCCCACCCCTCCCCCTCCCTCCCACCCCCTGAAACGGCTTCTAATTCCTAGTTCTCCCTTTCAGTCTCTGTATCAATTATAGAGTCCAAAGCTGTCCACTCTGGCGCTGCCTTATTATATCGACCTCCCTGTCGATCCGTTAACTTTTCCAGTTCTTTCACTACTTGAAGTTTCATTATCCAGCTCTGCATCGAGGGTCCTCCATACTTTTCCCAATGTGCCGCTATCACTGTTTTGGCAGCTGCCAAGCACACTCTTTTCACCAGACTTGGAAGCTCCAATTGCTCAAGGTATTCCTTATCTCTATACCGGACCCACTGGTCTCCTTGGAGTATAGTGCTGTGTAATAATGAACAAATTGATCTCTTATCTCTCCATCTTTTACAAATACTTGGCCACCCGTCCCTCTTATTTTTGTAATATTGTTACTTAACTGCCTCTTGCGCAGGCTTCTAGCCAACATTCTACTCGCTTTACTACTATGTTCAAAAACTCTTTGTTGCATCAATAGCCTCCGGTATTCCATCTGACTAATCTGTAATTGCTGTAATTCAAGTCTACACTCCCGGAGCTCTGGAATTGCCCCCCTGATGTTGGGCCTCCAAGTCAGCCAACCTGTGTCTAATGTTTATTTCTCCTTGTTGCCGCTCCCTCTTTTTATCAAATAGCCCCGTAACACCACCTTTAGTGCATCCCAAAGCATCCCATCCGATCATTATTATGCAGGTATTCTTGTATAACCACACGCAAGGCCTCACATTCTTGTTGTTCATCTAATAAGGATTCATTTAGTCTCCAAAATGTTACAGGTCTGTCCCCCACTATTCCCCTAAACACAAGCCACGCCGGAGCGTGATCCGACGCATGAATGCTCCCTATGTCAGAATCCACCACTTCTCCCCAAATTTGCCTAGAACACCACACTGCATCTAATCTCGTGTACACTTGCTGTGCATGGGAGAAGGAGGAATATTTTTTTTGTCCTGGATGGTGCAACCTCCACGCATCTATTAAATCTAAATCCTTGAACATTCTAAGCAATTTGTCCCTATTGACCCCTCCCCCCCCCCCCGATATCCCTTTAGAATGGTCCAGGTCTGCCGCAACCAAATTAAAATCCCCCCCCCATAATTATCCTTCCATGTGCAAACCCCAATAAATCCTTCCTCAATGTATCATAAAACGCCCCTTGACCTTTGGGCCCATACACATTCACAAACGTAATTGGACTGTTTTGGATCCACCCCTTCACCGCAATACATCTTCCCTGCTTTTCCATAAATATTTCCTCTTGCACAAACCACACCCCCTCCCTTATATAAATGGCCAATCCTCCCTTTCTCCCTCCCCTTGGATCGGACAATACAAAGCTAGGTCCAAGTTTTTTATATTGAAGCAGCCTTACATCTTTCTTTTATATATGAGTCTCCTGTAACATTATGACATCCCATTGCAGCCGCCAGAGCTCCCTAAAAATAACACTTCGCTTACCAGGATTGTTTAAGCCATTAACATTCCATGTCCCCACTGACAATCCTGTTCGAATATCCCCCCTCCCCCGTCCCTTATGCCCCCATTCTGGCTACCTTTCTGCAGTGCCAGATTAGTCCCTTCGGAAGTGGTGTACCGCTGGAGACAGCCGCCCCCCTATTATTACCCTTTTCATTTCATCATTCATTCACTCACATCAGACACTCTCCCATACAGTCTCTCCCCCCCTCAATCAATCTCCCTCCTCCTGCACCTCACATGTTATGTAAAACAGATTTTTAAAAAATTGTTCCTTCATGTCTTGTCTTCCCCCTTACGATCCGATCTCGTCTCTCCTGGAGTGCTGGCCCTGCGCTCTTGTCTCGACTTACTCCATGTGTTTCTTTTCCGTATAGTTCCTGTGGATGTAGTAGGAGATTTAGCCCTCGATATGGCTGGCAAGTCTGAACAGCCGAGGTCCTCCAGCATCTTCCATGCTCCATCTGGTTGGTGTAATCTTTGCGACTTGGCTCCCACTGTAACCAACAAGCCAGTCGGAAACAACCATCGGTATCTCAGCCCTTGCTTCTGCAAGTAGGAGGTGACCTCTTTGAACTCTCGTCTCTTCTGCAATGTGCACCGTGCCAGGTCTTGGAACACCATCACCTTAAGTTTCTGCCACTTTATTTCCCCCATGGCCCTGGCCTTGCGCCAGATTGACTCCTTAACCTGGTAATCTTGAAAACACACTATAATATCGCTGGGGGCCTCCCCCCTTTGCAGACCCAGGCTTCTATGCGCCCTGTCAATTTGTATTTTGACTGTGTCAGGGTGATCAGAAGTCTCTTGCCCTTGTTGTAGTATATAAGTGCTGATCCCAGTCACTATATCCTTAACATCTTTATATAGATCTCCTTCAGGCACCCCTTTGATGCGCAAATTGCAGCGCCTGGATCTATTTTCAAGGTCCTCAAGCTGCTGCTCAACCTCCATCCTTGCTCTCATTTCTGTCGCATTTCTGGTCGACAGTGCCTGCACCTCCTCTTCCAAAGTATCCAATCTCTCCTCCGTTTCCAGCACTCGGGCTCTGATTTCTTTTATCTCCTTCCTGAGCTCCGAGATTGATGTTTGTATACTTTTCCTCGTATTAATCATCTCCTCTTTTAATTCTCTGAACCATCGGGCCATTGTATGGTTTCCCACTTCTTCTTCCGCTGCACTCAACTCCTCCGGATCGCAATCTGATTCAGACTCCACCGGCGCCATCTTGGCCCCTCATGCCGCCTTGACCGGACTCGCGGCTTTGGCGGTTTCCGCCACACTCACTGCATATTTGAATTTTGCGAGTTTCTTCCTCGCTGCCATCGTGCTGAAGAAGGTTCTGATATGATTGGGAGATAGCGTCCCTCACTTTACTGGGTTAAACACCGCTTTTATAACTTGGCTCCGCGGAGCTCTTCATTCAAGTAGCCATCTCTTCCCGGTGATGTCACTTCCTCTGCTTCAAGTCTTTTTATGTCCTTAGCAAGATATGGCCTCCAAAACTGAAAACAAAACTCCAACTGGGGCCTCACTGATGACTTGTACAGGGGCATCAACAACTCCTTTCTTCTGCTGGTTATACCCCTCTCTATGCAGCCTAGCATCCTTCTGGCTGTGGCCACCACCTTGTCACATTGTTTTGTCACCTTGCGATCCTCAGACACCAACACCCCAAGGTCCCTCTAATGAGCTGTGCTCATAGGAGCCAACATTTCAAAATGGGTGCTGAATGAACACAACCAAATATTATCTTTCTCCCTCCATTTGCCACCACCAAAAATAGTCTTAGACTACATTCACCTTCTGTTTTTGTTTTTTTAATATATTTTATTGCAACATTCAGATAAAACAATTAACAACGGAGCAATACCAAATCAAAAATGAATGGTGTGAAAAATTAGTCTACTGTCTAAGTAGTTGCATGGTAAAAACTTGTGCCACAGCATTTCTTATCATCAGCTGTGGGAGACAGTGAGACTGCCAGCTGTGATGATAGGTCCTAAGTTCAAAACAGGCCATTTCCCTCATATTGACTAACCATAGCTGCAGATAGTGGTGGTGAATTTTCTGCCACCCAATAGGACAGAATCAATTTCTTGATGAGCAAAAGAGCATTATTAAGGAAGTGAAACTGCGAGGCCAAGAGGCCCTACTCCACCAAGTGTTCCCTGAATGCATATTCGCCAACATCCAAGACAAAACGTTATCACATTAATACACAGTCCTGAACAACCAAATTGAGGGAGTGTGCCAAACAATGAACAAAAATAGCACGAGGCTCCAGTTCCCGAATTTTAGCTTGCACACCATTTCTTATTCCTGTGACATTAATGGCACCATCAAAGCACTGTCCCCCCTGCACATTTTAAAATCCAAACCACACCTTGTTAAGACATCTTTAACAATATTAAAAAGGTTTTCTGCTGTTGTTTCACCTGTTTCATAAAATCCGATGAAGTCTTCATGACAGTGGCGTAGCCAGACAGCCAGTTTTGGGTGGGCCTGAGCCCAAAGTGGGTGGGCACAAAATTTTCTCTGCTCTGCCCTACCTCCACCTCAAAATATAAATACTTTAGCTAATGAGGATCCTCAAGCTCAGTCAGCTGAAGACTTTCTCTGAAGGTGGCCAGAACTCTCTTTTACCAAGCTTGGCAGGCAGCAGCAATGACCCTAAGCTACTGATGCCAGAACCCCATACGTGCTTAGCTGTCGATGGCTCAAGGATGCTGTTGCCTGTCGCGCTCCGCGCGCCTACCTGCTCTCCCGCGGCGTCAGCGGCGCGGGAGGACGGCCGAGGGGTCCCTGCATGGGGGCCGGCGCTGCCGCGAGACTGGCGGGTCAGGCTGGGACTGGCGGCCAGCGACCGCCGGTCTCTCGGGTAAAGGAGGCCGGGACGAGCTTCGCGCCGCCCAAGATGGCGGCGCTGGGACGCTGGGGCTGACGTCCTCTTCACTCCGTAGCCAGGGGGCTCGGGAGCTCCGCCTACCTGCACCGTATTGGAGGACCAGGGGGTGACTCCGCCTGGGAGATCGGGCAGAGCCAATCCGAGGGGCTCTGCCGACTCCCAGGGCCGGATTGGTGGGGTTCTCCCACGGGGGCGGGGTGGCGCGATATTTAAACTCGGAAGCTAGTTGACATCGGGGCTTCAGGTTCTGTTCCCGAAGCCTACACAGTGGTTCCGTGCAGCGTCTTGGTGGACTTATCCAGAGACTGTGCTGATACCGAGTTCCGGATTGCTAGCCGCCTATGCTAGCCGCTTATCCAGAGACTGTGCTGATACCTAGTTGCGGATTGCTAGCCGCTTATCCAGAGACTGTGCTGATACCTAGTTGCGGATTGCTAGCCGCCTATGCTAGCCGCTTATCCAGAGACTGTGCTGATACCTAGTTGCGGATTGCTAGCCGCCTATGCTAGCCGCTTATCCAGAGACTGTGCTGATACCGAGTTCCGGATTGCTAGCCGCCTATGCTAGCCGCTTATCCAGAGACTGTGCTGATACCTAGTTACGGATTGCTAGCCGCCTATGCTAGCCGCTTATCCAGAGACTGTGCTGATACCTAGTTACGGATTGCTAGCCGCCTATCCAGAAGTTGTGCTTCTACTTAACCACTGATTGTTAGCCGCCTGCCCAGGGAGTTGCCCCGCGCCTGTCTGCTGGTTGCTGATTGCCCGCATTCCCGACTCTAGCCAGGTCAGTCCGGCAACCCCGCGGTTCCAGCAGTCCTGCTGGCCGCCTGCAGCTGGGGGCTCAATCTCTGGTGAACTGCGGCCGCCGCGGGTGAAGATTCGGGGTTGTACGGCTGTCCTCTGAGGTCCTTCGGGGCCTTGCGGGACCTAAGGGCTCACCGACGTTAAAGACAAGACATTGCCAGAGCTTGGTAGAAGGGAGTTCTGGCCGCCTTTGGAGGAGGTCCTTAGCTGGGGATGCCTGGGAATCCTCACCAGCTATACAGCAAGGGTTAGGACTGTTGTTAGACCTACTTGGCCCAGGTCAGAAAATAAAGGAGGGCTCCCCTCCCCAATTCCCTCTCCTCTTTGCCTCCCCTCCAATCTCCCACCTGCCATTACTATCACACCAACAGACCCTCACCAAATACAGAACAAGGGATCACAAATTAGAAATAAAAATATTTAGACAAAAATTGAAAGGGAACCCTAAGAAGTTAAACATAGCATTACTGCAACACTGGAGACATAAAACAGAGATGCATTTCCTTTTCTACAGAACACAATAGAAAGACATTTGCTATGCACATTTCTAAAAGCTAATATATTCCATTTAAAACATTCAAAATAAAATGTTTTGTTTCTACCTTTGTTGTCTGGACGTTTTATTTTTCCATCTTGCTGGTTCCAATTTCTGTTTTCTGCTTTCCTCTCTGTCATCTGCTAATTCTTCTTCAAGCGGCTGCAGTCCATTTGTCTTTTCCCTTACTATTCCTGCCTCTGACATATTGATCATTCCTTTTTAGCTCTTTTCTGCCTCTCTCTCACCCTTCTTCGCCTCCCTTTTACTTTTCAACTACCTATCAAATTTCCATCTTCTTCTTTTACCCACTAGCTCTCCCATTCCCCATCTTACTCCTCCCCATCCCTAGTTTCTCTTTTATCTTTAATCTACTCCCCATTACCATATTTCTACCCTCTGTAATCACTATCTCTCATTCATGTCCTTCACACCCCCTCCTCCCCCTCTTGGCCTATCCCACAGGGTTCCACCATTCCCATCGTCTTCCTCCCTCCACCCTTCTAACCAGCATCTGATCGCCTCCCCACCCCACCCCACCCTGGTAGCCTTATATTTTCCTGCCCCTTCTCTCTTCATTCCTGTCCTCTCCCCATGGCCCATTTCCCCCCCTCACCACCTACTGTGTACCTCTCCCTCCCTCTCATCCACCCCCATGTCTATCTCCCCCTCTCATTCCCACTGTCCACATCTCTCTCCCTCTCCCTTGTGTTCTGATCCAACATCTCTCCCTTCCTCCCCTCTACCATCATGCCCACCATTTCTCCCTCCTCTCCACCCCTATGCTCACCATTTCTCCCCCCTCATCACCTATCCCCTCTCTATGCAGCATGTCTCCCTCCCCTCCACCTCATACACAGCCAAGACTTCTCCCTTCCTCACCCCTCCACCCCCTTTGCTGCATCTCCCCCTCCCTCCCACCCACCATGCCTCATCTTTCCATCTTCCCTCCCCCCTGTGCAGCATCTTTCTTTCCATCTTCCCTTTCCCCTGTGCAGCTGCTGTCCCCCGTCTTCCCTCCCCCATGCGACACCTTTTCCCCATCATCCCTTCCCTTCCCCCCCCCCCCCCCCCCCCCCCCGTGCAGCTGCAGCAACTTTCACTTCATCTTCCCTCACCCTCCTTGCAGGCCCGCCCAGCAGCAGTGTTCCTGGACCCGAGTGACAGCGATTCCAGTTGCAGGCTCCACTCATAGTCGCAGCGATTCCCACACGCTGCTGCCAGCTGCCGCTCAACAACCTCCTTGCGCTACTAAGCGCTAACCCGGAAGTCTCTCCTCTGCAGAGGAGAGGCTTCCGGGTTAGCACTTTAGTAGCGCAGGGAGAGTGTTGAGCGGCAGCTGGCAAGCAGCATGTGGGAATCGCTGCAACTACGAGTGGAGCCTGCAACTGGAATCACTGTCAGGTACACTGCTGCTGGGCGGGCCTGACCCCAAATTACCCGGGCCCGCCCGTGGCTACGCCCCTGCTTCATGAGCCTCTAAATCATCACTAACGCAGCGAATGCAAACTGAAACTTGTTCATGCACACTTACATCAGCTGTTTCACCAATCATGATAGAAAAAAAAATCACAATTTTGAATGTTCACAAGCACTTTTCTCAACACATCCTGATACATGATCAATTTCATTGGTCGCATCATGTGACAACCATTTGTAGTTAGTTCGTTGTAGCCATTGGTTTATTTCAGGAACATCTTCACCCCTTAACTTTAGCAAATTCAAAAAATTAGACCTGTCATCTGTATGACCACGTATAGCCTGGCCTTGCTGAGCAAGATATCTCAGTGATGTGAAGGCTTTTGTCAGCACCAGGCGTGCAATCAGCATGTCATTTTTCTTGGCTTTACTCATAATGGCAAATATATTTTGTGTACTTGCTCATTTGCTTGTTCCTTCCCGGTGGCACTCAGATGTTTCATGCTTACGGAATCTTTCCAATGCATGATGCCATGCGTTAAATCCATCATCAATGAATGAAGCCTCAGCTTTTGTAGCAAACTGTATTAAACCTTTTCTTTTTGCATCTTGACAAGTCTTCCAAAATGCCTTTTCTTTTATATTGCAGTAAGTGAGCCAGCTGAAACTGGACATCCACTTTTCTTGAAATGAGCGACCTTTGTTGGATTTTGCACCACTAGTGCTGGGTCTCTCATCTTCATTCAACTCTTCAGTAGTTTGTTTTCTGTTATTTTGATTAGCTCCAGATGCTGGGGGTACATGCTGTTCCATTTCTTTTCCTACTGCGATCCGAATTACAAATTTATCCATTTTAGCTGTCTTTTCTACAATCAAGATCAAATTGTAATTTATGGATGTGCTGCTGCAGAAAGTGGGTATTTCTGTAGCTGGAAGAAAAAACATGAATTGCAATGACATCTCTCCAGCTGATTAACAATCAATGTGGTAGGTTGCTACCCCATTAATTTTGAAAGTTTTTCTGTGGTACCACCCCCGCCCCCCCCAACACAAATAATGTGATTATATATATATATATATATATAATATAATGATGTTACTGAAAAACTGGAGTAATTTCAGTTTTATGAAATAGATACTTAACGTTTTAGAAGCTGTTTAGCCATTTCACGAACTTTAGCTTGCACACCATTCCTTATTCCTGAGACATTACTACAGCTACACAATCAAAGTACTGTCACCTTGCTAAGACATCTTTAATAGTATACACCAAACCTGGGCAAAGACACACTCAGAACATTGCCATACCATAATAGCACTAACTGCCTGAGATCAATTATAAAGGCAAAAGAACTGAACTAGAAACCTCAAGAAGTTAACTAAAATGGAAAACATCAGAGACGTGCATTTCCCATTCCAAAAACTGACATATTCCAATTAATTCGGAATAAACACAGTTTATATCTAATTGTTCAACCACCCTTAGAATTCACCTTTGGGTTTAAAAAGCAAAACCATGTGCATGCAAGGGCTGGATAAATGAATTAAAACAAAGTTTTTAAAGTAAATGCCCTGCCTGCCTTACTATGTAATACTTGGCAGTGGCAGATTTAGACTGCCTCTGGACAGAAATTCTGCAGGAAGATCCTACCTCATTATTCAGTATCTCTCTGTGAAACAGCAGTAATAAAAAAAGGCAAGTGCATTTTTTTATAATAACCATTGCATTCCATAAAACAAAAAGGAGCAAGTTCCCACATGCAGAGCACTGCATCAATGACTTTTTGGTCGGGATATGATGTGATATGATACTGGTAACAAAGCAAATTAAAACAACTTAAAAGATTAAGACAAATCTTTTGAACACATAAGTCTTTAGATTCTTATGGAGAAATAGCTGAAAGAACTTTGAAGTTCAATAGGGAGAGAAAGCCAAAAGTGAGGGGCCTGATAACAAAAAGAAACTTCCAGAATCTTTTTATATTTATTGTTTAAAAATGAAGGTAAAATTAAGAAAAACGGATCTCTAACTTTCAGGATTCCATGAATAGAAGGCAAAGAAATGAATCCAAAAGGATAGTCTGAACTGGAGATGTACTATTTATCAATCAAACATTTTAAAAATTATATAGACCGTCAACAACTTAAATAAGAATCGAGATTGAAAAGGAAGCCAACGAAGAGAAATATGAATGAACAATTATTACACTGCAGTAGTAGCTGCCAGATTTTTTGAGACCAAGACTAAGTTTTGAATATGTGGACTGATGGGGCCGGAGTGTCCAAGGATTGTTCTTGTCCCTGCTAGAAACCAGAGAGACCCCTGGTAAGACTTGGGGTGTGTCTGAGTAGGGGCTCAGGTGTGATTCTGTATTGCAGGGTTGTGGGGGTGGGTTACCTATCCCACTACTGGCCCCTTTTTGAAAAAGTGGGCCCACTGCCTCAGTTCCTGGCTACAGCAATACTCACTGAAGAGCTTTAGACATTCTTTTTTTTCATGTGGATTTTTATAACATCACAGCTTCTGCTGAATATACAGGCAAATATGCTGTGGCCCCTGCTCGACCTTATATGTATTTTTCAAACGTTTTCATATTCACCAGAGCCTTATAATACAGGAGGAATTTGAACACATCCTGACATGGACATCTCTATTCCCTTCTCCAGTCTAAAATGGGCTTATTTATGTCTACACCTAAATAAACCTACGTCATCTGGGGCTGGGCTGTCACCTTTCCCTGTACCTCTCTGGCTCGCTCTCAGTCTCTGCCCTTCTTCAATCAATGTTCCATGATCTGGGCCGTTGGTAAGCACACCACACAGCTGCCTTTGCGCTCCCAAGCTCTCCCTCTGCTGCAGCATCCCACCTATGCGGGACAGGAAACTGCTGCACACTGCTGGTGGGCCCAGAAGTTGAAACAATGAAGCTGTGCAGGGTAGGCCATGGCAGGGAGCATGCAGGGACTGGAGCGGGAGCCAGCCCGGGAGGGACAGGACAGCAGGACCGAGGGCATGCACTCACGCGCAGAGCCACCGGCCCACCACTGCCTAAGTTCGGGCTTCGGCGACAGCGGCTCCGGAAGCTCCTCTGTTCTCTGCCTCTGTTGCACCATGATGATGATCATCCCGCCTATGCGGGACCGGAAACTGTAACAGAGCAGAGCCAGAGGGAAAGCTTCCGACGGCGAAGGCAGTGTCTGCATTGACATGGAGACAGAGTCAGTCAGGAACACTGAAGGAGGTAGGAGGCAGAGCGGGCGGACGGAACAGCGGTGCAGCAGGGCAAGGAGTCGGGACGGTGCAGGGAGCGGGAGGGACTTTATGCCCACGTCACGTCGTCACGTGCCACTGCCAAATTATTGGGGGTGCTTGAGCACCCACAACAGCCACTGAGTCGGCGCCCATGGCTGTGCTTATCGATCTCTCTCCTATCTGGTACATCTCCTTTGGATTTTTGCACCCCAAATGCATTACTTTGCACTTCTTGGCATTAAATTTTAACTCATTAACTCTAGATGTGCATATCACATATTTTTTTTATTACAAATCATTTAACATAAATATATTAAAACATTCATTCATCTCCAGCCACCTGGGGAGTGCAGCAGAAGATTACACTACATTGTTACTTTTAAGCTCAGACATTTATACATCTACTAGTAAAACATGCCTGTTTCTTGCGGAAATGAAACGGGCGCTAGCACGGTTTCCTTCCGAACCTCCCCCCCCTCCCTACTCACCCCTTCAGCATTCTGAAGGCACTGTCCGCCATTGTTGCGGTCCTCGGCACGCCACCTTCAATCTGCTGTTTCGTTGGTTGTGAAGCCACTGACGCCATTGCTCCGCCCTCAACGTCATAACGTTTGACGCGAGGGCGGGGCCCCAACAGTTTTTTTTGGTGGCTTCACCACCACGAAGGCTTCGAACCGGAAGGAAGTGCCCGGAGGACCTGACAGTGACGTCAGTGTCCTCAGAACGTTGAGGGTGAGTTTTATTATATAGGATTGACATCAGATCTACAGTTTCTTTTGTCATGCAGTTTGGTGGTGGAGATATAACAAGGCTGGCAGTCTATTGAACAGGATTGGAAATGCTTCAAGTTATTCCTTGCAGCGATACAGAAAGATTTAAAAAGCAAATTATGGCTGGCTGGCCTGGTGCTATGCAGAGGGGGAAGCTAAGTGACATTTATTCAAGTTCAAGGGATACTAAGTTGTGGTTTGGCCTGTTTACAGAGCAAATTATAAAACAATATTTTTACAACAGCTTAATCTGTGAGATCCTGTGTGTGAGTGGCTGGTGATGAATGAATGTTTTAATATATTTATGTTAAATGATTTGTAATAAATAAAAAATATTTGATATGCACATCTAGAGTTTAGTTAATGTGTTTCATATATGCTACTCTAGTTTTAATTTAAATAACCCCAAATTTTGGTATTAATTACATTTTAACTGCCAGACCTATGGCCATTCTTCTAATTTTTGTTATCAATAGAAATCAAACAAAATAAAACATGGAAAAGAAAATAAGATGATACCTTTTTTATTGGACATAACTTAATACATTTCTTGATTAGCTTTCGAAGGTTGCCCTTCTTCGTCAGATCAGAAATTATGTCCAATAAAAAAGGTATCATCTTATTTTCTTTTCCATGTTTTATTTTGTTTGATTTCTATTGATAACCTTAAGAGTGGACTAACACGGCTACCACACTCTTCTAATTTTTGGAGATCTCTTCTCGTGGTTTCTACTTCCTCCCCTATATCCATTCTACTGGCTATCTTTGTGTCAACCCAAAAGGCAAACTTTTCCTTCTAATCCTTCAGCAACGTCTCTCACAAATATATTAAACAGAATCAGCCTCAGTACCAACCCCTGAGGCACTTTCCTCTGAGCGGATTCCATTTACCAAAACTCTGTCGCCTGTTGGTCAACCAGTTTTCTAATCCAGTTCACCACATTAGGTCCTAAGTTCAGCCTCTCAGTTTATTCATTAGTCTTTTGTGCGGAACTGTATCAAAGGCTTTGCTGAAATCCAACTAGATTACATCTAGCACATGTCCTTTTATCCAGTTCTCTAGTCACCCAGTCAAAGAAATCAACCAGATTTGTTTGGCAGGATTTTCATTTGTTAAACGATGTTGCCTCGGATCCTGCAACCTGTGGGCTTCTAGAAAGTTAACTATCTTTTCCTTCAGCAGTGACTATTATTTTTCCTACCACTGAAGTGAGGAGGAAGACAGAAATACAGCAACTCACAGGTGCCAGAAGCTCTACAATTGAGAGGAAAGGAAGTGGGGGGGTTCCTTGTTTTTTTCTCCTACATAGGATAGACGGAGGTAAAGTCAGCAGATTATCACGGAAGATATTAAGAGAAAGGAATGCACAGGTAACTACTACTACTACTATTTAACATTTCTAAAGCACCACTAGGGTTACGCAGCGCTGTACAATTTAACATAGAAAGACAGTCCCTGCTCAATGAGCTTACAATCTAAAGGACAAATATATACAGTTAGTTAAGTAGGGGTCATTAAATTGGGGTAGTCTAGGTTACTTGAAGGTATAGAGGTTAGGTGTCGAAAGCAACATTGAAGAGGTGGGCTTTGAGTAAGGCTTTGAAGATGGGTAGGGAGGGGGCTTGGCGCAGGGGCTCAGGAAGTCTATTCCAGGCATAGGGTGAGGTGAGGCAGAATAGGAGGAGTCTGGAATTGGCGGTGGTGGAGAAGGGTACTGAGAGGAGGGATTTGTCCTGTGAGCGGAGGTTACGGATGGGAACGTAAGGGGAGATGAGGGTAGAGAGGTAGTGAGGGGCTGCAGACCGAGTGCATTTGTAGGTAAGAAGTAGAAGCTTGAACTGAATGCGGTATCTGATCGGAAGCCAGTGAAGTGACCTGAGGAGAGGGGTGATATGAGTATACCGGTTTTGGCGGTATATAAGACGTGCAGCAGAGTTCTGAACGGATTGAAGGGGGGATAGGTGGTTAAGTGGGAAGCCAGTGAGGAGTAGGTTGCAGTAGTCAAGGCGAGAGGTAATGAGAGCGTGGATGAGAGTTCGGGTGGTGTGCTCAGAGAGGAAGGGGCGAATTTTGTTGATGTTAAAGAGGAAGAAGCGACAGGTCTTGGCTGTCTGCTGGATGTGCGCCGAGAAGGAGAGGGAGGAGTCGAAGATGACTCCGAGGTTGCGGGCGGATGAGACGGGGAGGATGAGAGTGTTATCAACTGAGATTGAAAGCGGGGGAAGAGGAGAAGTGGGTTTTGGTGGAAAGACGATAAGCTCGGTCTTGGCCATGTTCAGTTTCAGGTGGCGGTTGGACATCCAAGCAGCAATGTCGGATAAGCAGGCCGAGAGCACTTTAGAATCTATGAATAAATCCAAACACAAAAATTCAGAAAAGCTTAGCTTTTAGGCATGCAGTAATCCACATCAAAAGTGTATGCTATTCAGGAATTCTCAACTCTCCAGAAAGCAGCCCCTTTTTTCTTACCTCTCCCCCCATTCCTAGTACTCTTTCTCTCTCTGCATCCATTCTTTGTCCTCTCTACTCTCCCCACCATCTCCAATTGTCTATCTCCCCCCTCCCCCCCATCATGGGCCTTTTTACCCTCTCCTTCCCAGCCTATTGTTTATCTTTCCATCTCCTCCACTACATTTAAATACTTTAAAAGGTACTAATGGAGGGCCAGATGCATTAAACTTAACAAGCCATTAACAAGCAAGTAGTAAACCCTGGCATGCACTAAAGACATTTTTCCTACGAGGGTAGCAGCTAACGAAAACGGAATGCAGGTGAGCAAATTGTGTAGAACCCTATTGTAATGAGATGCACTAACCTTTTCCGACTGCCTTAACGCTGGAAAATTTAACGAGAGGTCTGTACCTCTCGTTGAGGCTGCGCGGGATTGAAAAACTGCTACAAAAGTAAAAAAAAAATCGGGGGAAAAAAGTCAAGTGCTCATCAGTGCAATAATAACAATGTCTATTTTGGCCGTCATTCCCCCCCTGCAATAATAAGAACGTCTTTTTTGGCAGTGCTTCACTCAGCTGAGAGACCTGGAAGTCCCTGAGCCAATCACACCGCGTTTAGCTGGGCTAAACGCGTTGTGATTGGCTCAGGGACTTCCAGGTCTCTCAGCTGAGTGAAGCACTGCCAAAAAAAACGTTTGTATTATTGCAAGGGGGAAGGTGGCCAAAATGGGCACCCATTCAAAAACAAACGTCCATTTTGGCCGCCTTCCCCCTTGCAATAATACAAATGTCTTTTTTGGCAGTGCTTCGCTCAGCTGAGAGACCTGGAATTGTCTTTTTTTGTAAAAGTGGGCTAAAAATACCCTATTTTTGGCGTTTTTGCAAACATTATCAACTTTACACTCAATTTGTGAACTAATGGAAAATATTAGGAGAATGAAATTTTATTATTCGAAAACCTTGTTTTGATAAGTTGTTGTGTGCAAAGTTTCACGTTTATCACACCTTTAATTCCAGAGATATAAAAAGCCAAACTTTACAATTTTTTCATGCCGAAATTTTTTCGGACCAAGTATGCTCCAAGTTTTCTTCATGGAAATCGCTCATGAAGATTTTTTTATTATTTTGTTTAATAGAGCGCAAAAAGTTGTACAAGATGGCCAAGTTTTGTTTCTCTCAACAAAATATTGCCGGAGATACAGTGTCTCACAGTTGCCAAAATCTCGGAGTCATACCATAGAAGGCTGCAGTATGGGGTCAAACAGATTACTATATCTCAGCAAGTATTGCATTGGCGAACGTAAAACTTTACCAGTGTTCACTGGGGTCATGTATGAATGTTCACAGAAAATTTCATCGAAATCCGTGATGGTCGAGCAGGGCACTTCTCTGAAATCAGACCACTTGACATGGAATGACCAACACACAAGACACACTCTTTCACACACACACACACACACACACATGATCTTTCACTCACACAAGACACACAACCACCGTCCCCCTCCACCCCAAAACCCCAATAAAAAAAACCACAAACATACACTGATGCGCAACATGCACACTCACTCTCTCTATATATATATCACCCCTTCAACAATAAGCACACTCAAAGCCAAACATCACTTCAATACACAACTGTGAGACACACACACAATATCACAAAAACACAGACACTCACCCCCAAACTCTGAATCCACCCCACCCTCAGTCACTTACACACACACACACACAAACTGTCTCTGTGACACAGACACAAACAATGTAGCTCCGTGACACACAAGATCTTTCACACGCCCCCTCCCCCCCAAACCCACGGAAGATGCACAAGGCTAGATGCACATTCAATCTCTCTCTCACTCTATATCATCCCTGCAACAATAACCACCCTCAAAGCCACACACCACTTCATCCCACTTTGCCAGCACGGGAAATCCCCCCCCCCCCCAAACCAACATTTAAAACAAAAAAAAAAAGACAGACTACAACACCACACTAATACAAGCCAGCAACAACACGACCACCCCCCCAAAACCAACAAACGCTAACCCCCCCTCCAAGCCCCCTGCCACATCCTCTCAGATCAACTTCCACAACCCACCCTCCCCTACCAGCCATTGAGAGACATACACACAATACCACAAAAACACAGACACTAGCAACCAACCTCCCAGTCCACCCCACCCTCTCTCACTTTCACACACACACAAACACTCTCTGTGACACACACACAGACACACTCTCTGTCACACACACAGTGAAGCAGAGTTACAGATCGCAAAACGCGCCCCCTCCCCAACATATGCCCCCCACCCCCAGGCCCACCAAAATAAGAAGACACCTGCAACTCTAAGACAAAAACAGTAATACACAACAGCCAACCCCTCCAAGTTCACCAGACGTCCCCCCCACCCCAACATTGTTTCACGATACTTGCCCCTGCACTCCAACTTTGCTCCACCCTCTTTCATTTCCCCACACATACACAATCTATCTTTCAGACACATCTTTGTCTCTCACACTCACCCCCCCCCCAAAAAAAAAAAAAAAACCCACTCACACACTGATGCACAACATGGAGAGATGGACACTCACTCTCTCCCCCACCACACACTCACAGTTCACCACCCCCGCCCCCTATCCCCCCACGACATTCTGAGACACAAAAACAAAATTACACAAACAAAAACTCACACCCAACCTCCCAGTCAACACAACCCTCTCTCACTTTCACATACACACAAACTATCACTGTGACACACAGCCACACTCTGTGTCACACACACAGTGATGCCGCCTCACACATCACCACACACGCCCCCTAACCAAACATCATCTCTCTCTCACACACACACAAAAACACTTCATGTAACTGCCAAACTTAATGTCTCCTAACAGAGTCCAAAAATAAAAAAAAAGGCAACTCATGACAATTAAAACACTGCCCATTTCATTTCTAGTAAAACACTGGACACACAGAAAACAGCAACTGTGCCACCAAACGTACAAGAAATATTACAAATGTAAACAACAACAAATAGGATATGAATAAAACTGTTCCACAAACTGCTTCCTTTTACTACATCCTACAAATACAATAACCAACAATACAAAAAAACAAAAATTAAAAAATGATATTGCACATAATACAAAAATGTCAATTATTCATTACCAACACAACACAATTATCCTAAAAATCCCTTTCAAAACATTAATTGCAGAAAACAAATACCTTGCTAGCGCCCATTTCATTGCTCTCAGAAACGGGCCTTTTTTTACTAGTGTTGAATAAACATTGACAACCCAATTTCAGAAAGCTGGAAATTATACAATACGTGCATATGATAAGGAGGTGTGGTTTGGCCTGGACCAAGACCAAAAAAATAAAAATGCATTTCTCATTTTAGAAGGGGAATACACATCTAAGATCACCATGATCAACATTGTGATTTACAGCTTCTCCACAGTATGTATAGGTTCTGTTAAAGTGCTCATTCTTTGGTGACTTTAAAGAAGAGATTGGAGGAAGTCACCCCCTTAATCCTCCAGTATCCCCCCCCCAAAAAAAAAAATTGATTGTGCTGAATGATGGTGGCTCCTGCACTTAAATGGGAGCAGTTGAACATGTAGGTTTCCAAAATGGGATACATTGTCTATACGTTGGTACTTACATGTCTAGGTTCTGACATATAGTGGAACGCAAATAGTACGTGGTAGATGGGTGGCAAAGACCTTGGACTCGCATACTATCGCACGGTGCGCATATAAGCAAATCTGCCTCCACAGCTGTCTTACAAAAGTTGCCAAAATAACTTGCACAACTAGGTTTTATGGCTGCTTCCCACCTGCCTCCAGGGTTCCTTTACAAAAGTCACCAAAAAAGCATGCACACAACCAGGTTTATCGGCGGCCTCCTGCCTGCCTCCAGAGCTCTCTTACAAAAGTCACCAAAGAATGTACACAACCAGCTTTTTCAGTGGTCTCCTGCCTGCCTCCGGAGTTCTCTTCAAAGTCGCCGAAAAAGCATGCACACAATTAGGTTTTTTGGCGGCCTCCCACCTGCCTCAGGGGATGTCATACCTCATACAGTACTATCCTGTAAGTTGTATGAACTGTGCCTACAGTTTGTTTCCCATGAGCAGGAACAGCATACAGTGTGACTGAGTGGAGCTTCACAGAGAGGCGATTCCTGTGTAGGGGTCGGGGGTCAGATGTGTGCAGTGCTCCCACTGATTGTCCTGTACGGTGCAGTCAACGGTGAGTACTGTGTGTGCCTGACCTTGTCTTTCTGTGGAGTGGAGAGGGAGGTTCATTTATGGGACCTCGTGCGGTGCTCATTTCCTGTGGGGCTTTACTTTGAAGTTTGCTGCTGCTGATACAAGTACAGTATTCATCACAGCAAATCTACAGTACTGTTCAGTACAGTAGTTTCTACAGTACACATGTACAATATTTTCAGCATTTGAGGTTGCCACAGTACTGTAAATTTTCAAAATACAGTAAGCTGTTTGTACAGTTCAGAACAGTACAATGGAGGGAAATAAACACAAGTGAAGCTATGCTGTAGAAGAAAAGTTAGTGGCTGTGGACAGAGTACATATTGGGGAATCCCATTACCAATAAAAAGGTGTACACAAGCTTGCTCCCTTATTGATTGGCCGTTTTGAAAATCCTTGATGCTTCAGCCATCTTAATAAAGCAAAATTACCTGCAATCTACAAAAGCAGCAGAAATGCATGGATGACCTGTGCCATATTAGTTAACTGGTTTCACTGGTCATTTGTGAAGGCTGTTAAAAGGCATTTGCATGCAAAGAACACACCAACAGTCTAATAACACAAAATGAAAAAATCTGCGCCCTTTATCTACTGTTTAATACAGCATCTAAGATTCAGCCCTTAGATCAGGGCATCATTCAAAATTTCAAACAAAATTAATCGACATGAAATAACTTCAGTATCATTGGAAAATCCAAGTATACCAGAGTTGCTAAAAAACTTAAATCTGAAAGAAATCATATACATGGTTAAAAAGGCATGGAATGACATTAAGCAACTGTCCATCGAAAATTGTTCAAGCTTTTTCTCCTCCAAATGAGCCTGGTTCAGACCACAACAGTGCTGCAGATGAGGCTGAAAGTGAACATGAATCCGAAGGGTTTACAGATACCTGTACAGAAAATCAAACTAATGAACAAAAAGCTGCCCATTTCTTTGACATATTAAGAGTTCAACATGCATAGGGTCTATAGAAATTATAAACGACTGTCTAGACTGGAATGGCAGTGATACAGAAGTTCCTACTACCGAATTGTTGTCGGATGTAGAAATTATACAAACAATTCAGCATAAAGCCAGTGACGAAAATGTTGATCAGAATGCTGATAAAGATTTTGACTCAGAGGTACATGCACCTAGTGAAGATCTTGCTGCTGTCAGAATATTTACACGATTTATGGGAAGAAAATGGTACTGAACCATCTGAAATTATGCACCTGAGAATGAAAGAATTTGCAATTAAGGTGTGCATTGTCAGCCAAAATCTGATGAAAATAAAAGCGTATTTACAGTAGATACTGCACTGTATATACAGTTGTCTTTTACTGTATATATATATATATATATATATATATATATATATATATATATATTGGAATTCTTATGAGTACTGTACACTTCTGTACTTTTAAGAAATGGAACAGCCAATGTAGTTGTCTTGTTTTATGCACTTTTTGGAATTCTTATGAGTACAGTACAGTTCAGTACTGTAGTTGTCTTGTTTTATATACTTTTCAGAATTCTTATGTACTGTTCTGTACAATTTAGAGATGGCTTGAGGTACCTGTAGTTAACTTGTTTTATGTACTGTTGAATTATTATGAGTACAGTACAGTTCTGTACTTTTCAGAGATGATAGATGTACAGTACAGTAGTTGTCTTTTGTGCAATTTTTGGAATGAGAACAGTACTGCTCTGTATATGCAATTTACTGGACATTTACAGTCAGCTACTCAAATATTTTGAGTGAGGATCTGCAAACTACTGTACTGTGGACATGTACTGTATTGTGCATCAAAAACAGAAGAAAAAAAATCTCTGCACAAACACAAAAAGTAACCAAAACAAAGCAGAGATAGTCCAGAGAAGGCGAAACCACAAGTCCAGTCACAAAATATTTATTTTAAAAATGAGCCTTTTTGGCTGTACTGTACAGTACCAAATAAAATATATTTCTATCTTTGTTGTCTGAACATTGTGTCTTTCATTTGTTTTACTCCCAGTATTTCTTTTCTGCCTCTCTTTTTTTTCCCAGGGTCATCCTTTCTTTTCTTTTCTTCTCTCCCTCCCCCTCTCCTCCAGGTACTCTACCTCATTGCATCTCTCTCCCAAACCCCTCCCCCTCTGCCCCCAGGTCTGGCACTCCCCAACTGAAACCCTCTCTTCTAGCTAGGTCTTTGGCAGTGGCAGCAATTCCTGGAGGCTGTCTGCTCAAGCCTGGAGTATGCTCTTTGCTGTGCCCCATCCCCTTCTTGCATAATTTATTGCTTCCAAAAGGGCAGGGCATAGCCTGAGCAGACTTTGGGCTCCTGCAGACAGCTTGTGTGAATCACTGACACATCCAAAGACTTGGAGAGAGAAAGCATTTAAGGTAGGAAGCACTGGACCTGGGGTCAGAAGGTGGTTGAAAGAGGGGGTCAAGTTGGGCCTGCCACTGCATCAGAGCACTGTACTATACAGTAAAACACAAAAAAGGCACTCTGAAAAACTTGGTTGTGTGTGCGCTATTTGTTGACTTTTGTAAGACAACTCTGGAGGCAGGTGGGAAATTGCTGAAAAACCTGGTTGTGTACATCCTTTTTTGACAACTTAGAACAAGGCAAGCATACTAAGGGAAGGCCAACCACAAACGGGCTGAAGGCCAATGAAAGTATTTCCATGTAACTTCATTGAGTGTTCCCTAATCTTTGTACTTTTGGAACGAGTAAAAAATCAATTTACTTCTACTCATTCTACACCACTCAGCATTTTGTAGACCTCAATCATATCTCCCCTCATCCGTCTCTTTTCCAAGCTGAAGAGCCCTAACCTCTTTAGCCTTTCCTCATACGAGCGAAGTTCCATCCCCTTTATCATTTTAGTCGTTCTTCTATGAACCTTTTCTAAATCCGTTATATCTTTTTTGACATACGGCGACCGGAACTGAACGAAATAATCAAGGTGCAGACGCACCATGGAGCGATACAAAGGCATTATAGTATTTTCGGTCTTATTCACCATCCCTTTCCTAATAATGGCTACGAATGGGGGTCAGCGCGTCTATTAGCGATGAGAACTGATAAACGCGATGGCTCGAGAAAAATGAAAATCGCTCTTAACTGGGTAAATCTCTCTTATCTGCACCCTTCTCCTCCACCACTACACTAACTCCAGACTCCGTTCTTTTTATCTTGCTGCACCATATGCCTGGAATAAACTTCCTGATCAGGTCCGTCAAGCTCCATCTCTGGCCGTCTTCAAATCTAGGCTAAAAGCCCACAATCTCCACAGTCTTTTCCACTTAGTTTTAAAAGCTTTGTAGCACAGCAATAACAGATAGAATCTAACAGCCACTGCAGGATCAAATTTAGCATTCCCACCCATCCTCCCCTAGGACAACTCTTCATTTATAGTCAGTTATTTTTAACAAGCAAGGAGTGCTTTTACAGAGTTTTAAATACATTTCATTACCATCTAAGAAGGAAACACAATATACTATTTAAACTAAAAGACACTTTTATATTAGGCTAATATCCTTAATACTGTACCAAGTTTTAAATTACTGAAAAACTCAAAAACACTAAGATGGAGTCAGCAGTCCAGCAGCGAGAGGGGTGCTATCCAGTCTTTTGCATTGAGTGTCACATGTATGATTATCTCCCAGTTGGTGAGATGTCATATGTGTGTACCCGGTGCAAAGAGCTCCTAGCTCTTAGAGAACGTGTCCGTTCTCTTGAGGCTAGAGTAGCAGACTTGGTGGAGCTGAGGGAGACAGAGAGGTACATAGAGGAGACCTACAGGGATGTTGTAGATAGGTCCCACCTCCAGTCTGGTAGCCCTTGTGCTACCCTGGAGGAGGGAGGTCTCCTAGAAGGAGAGCATCACCCTAGTGAAGTAGGAAGTACTCCTGTAGCCAGGACCTGCCCACCAGGGGATGTATTCGTCTCGCACCTAGGATATGTCTCCAAGTGCTGCCCAGGAGGGAAAGGTTAGGACAGCTGTTGTAGTTGGTGATTCGATCATTAGGCATATAGATAGCTGGGTGGCTGCTGGACATGAGGATTGCCTGGTGACTTGCCTGCCTGGTGCGAAGGTGGCAGACCTCACGCGTCACCTAGATAGGATTCTAGATAGTGCTGGGGAGGAGTTGGCTGTTTTGATACATGTGGGTACCAATGACATAGGAAAATGTGGGAGAGAGGTTCTGGAAGCCAAATTTAAGCTCTTAGGTAGAAAGCTCAAATCCAGATCCACTAGGGTAGCATTTTCTGAAATGCTACCTGTTCCATGCGCAGGGCCCAAGAGACAGGCAGAGCTCCGGAGTCTCAATGCGTGGATGAGACAATGGTGCAGGGAGGAGGGTTTTAGATTTGTTAGGAACTGGGCAACATTCTGGGGAAGGGGGAGCCTATTCCGAAAGGATGGGCTCCACCTTAACCAGGGTGGGACCAGGCTGCTGGCGTCGGATTTTAAAAAGGAGATAGAGCAGCTTTTAAACGAGAAATGGGGGGAAGGCTGACAGTTGCTCAAAAGCGCATGGTTCGGGATAAGGTATCTTGCAAAGATACCTCACAAACAGGGAAGATAGGGTTTCTGGATAGTGAGGCTGCACAATAGACCGTGGTAGGCCAGGTGCCCTTAAATACAACTAAACATCAGACAAAAGATGGCAAATCAGTAGTGTCCAGTACTAAGCATCATGCAAATAGGAACAACAAACATACTTTGAAATGTCTATTTCCTTGTCATCAAACAGATGAAGCCATTACGTATGGTTATGTCCATCAACCAGCAGGGGAGATAGAGAGCACTCAAACTTTCACAGTGCCCTCTTGGCCAGCTAGCTCCACTGCCTCTTCAGTATTCTCTATCTCCCTTAGCAGGGTGGCTGCAGCTTGTTCGAGCTCCAGAAAAATCTGCCGGGAGGTGGTTCCTGGCTTGCCAGTTGTTAACCGGGGTGTTGGAGGCTATAGCAGCTTCACTTTAAAGGCACATAGGTTAGCCCTTTCCCTGCCTTACCAATACCTCTGTGGATGTGGACATATTGCTTTGCTTTCCCTGTCCTTACCCACCAACAGTGGATGCAGGCATATAGGTTTGCCCTTTCCCTGCCTTTCCCACTCATCTGAGCCTCCGGAGTCTTCAATACCTCTGCTTTCCTCACAGCTAAAAAAAAAAAAAAAAAAAAGGTCGCGTCGCGTTTTTAAACGCAGATACGCTGGAACAGAGCTTTTTGACCTGATTTCAGCAGGATCGTAGTTGTACACTAGATCCTTTGAGGTAAGAGTGTTTTCCAACTCCTCCGGGGTGGGCCCGTGATCGGGGCGATTTTGGCGCGAAACCGCCATTTTCGATTTTACTGCCATTTTTCGGCGATGGCTGCGGACAATGTAAAGCGCTGTTCCACTTGTGGCAAGCGCAAATCAGCAGCAGGGCTCTGTAAATCGTGCTGTATTGGCGTAGGAGCCGGCCCGAGCATGGCGAGCGATGTTTCTTCCCGCTCTGAGCTGGCAGCGGGCGCCATTTTGCTTACACCACATGGCGCGGCCTCCGTGGACACGGAGAGACCTGAGCCGGGTGGGGCACCTCAAGATGAGGTTATTTCAGGAGTGGCTAGCACCGGACAGGATTTGGGTGCCCAGGGTGAGATTTTCTCCCCGGATTTTGTGCTTTTGCTGCATAAAGCATACATGATGAAAAGAGCCCTTCCTCAAGGGTCGCCTGAGGCTCCTCTGATTGCCCCCCCCCCCCCGATGGATTCTGGCCTGGGACTGCCCAGTGAGGCTTTTTTCCCGGATGCTTGGCCTAAAGATAAGCGCAGAAGGGTTAATTCCCCTTCAGATTGTGGTGCACCTTTTTCCCTCCCGTGGTCGGGGTGTGAGGATTCGGAGAACTCTGACAGACGTTCTTGGTCTGAGGAACCAGAGTCAGGTGCGGATTTACCACAGGATCTGGATGATCCCTCCGCGGTGAGGATTTTCCACCGTGATGAGCTGCCAGCGCTTATTTCAGATACCCTGCAGGCCCTCTCGATTGAAGATCCTGACAGTGGCATGACCTCCTCGGGTAATCCCAGGATGGCTAGTACCAAGAAAGCTGCTCGGGCCTTCCCTTTGCATGACTCCATCCTAGAGCTTGTTTCGGCTCAGTGGGCTGACTCCGAGGGACCTTTGAGAGTTTCCAGGGCTATGGGGCAGTTATACCCTCTGCGTGAGGGACATATGGCTCGTTTTCAAATGCCTACAGTGGATGCCCTAGTCACTGCGGTGACAAAGAGAACTACCCTCCCTGTTGAAAGAGGTGTTGCCCTGAAGGATGTTCAAGACCGTAGGCTGGAAACAGCGTTGAAACGGTCCTTTGAAATTGCAGGTCTCACTGTTCGGGCGTCTGCATGCAGCTGTTATGCTGTGAGAGCCTGCCTAGCTTGGCTGCAACAGGCAGTGGCTCAGCCCGGAGATGGAGCTGAGCCCTTCTTGGATGTGGCTCCGCGGATGGAGGTGGCCTTGTCCTTTCTGGCTGATGCCCTTTATGACCTTGTCAGAGCTTCGGCTAAACAAATGGCAGTAGCAGTGGTGGCTCGCCGTCGTCTGTGGCTACGACACTGGGCAGCGGACGTGGCCTCTAAGCAAAGGTTGGTGAAGTTGCCTTTTCAAGGACTTCTCCTATTTGGTGAGGAGTTAGAGAAAATTGTGAAAGGCCTGGGTGATCCAAAACCCCAGCGCCTGCCCGAAGATAGGCAGAGGCAATCCTCTAAGGGCCAGGCGGTCCACTCCTCGTACAGACCTCACTTCCGTGAAGCTAGAAGGTACCGCCCGGGACGTTCTGCTGGGTTCACTTCACGTGCCCGTGGTCAGCAGAGGAACTCCTTTCGCTCGGACAAGCGTTCCGCAGCCGGTGGCTCAAGACCAGGAGTTCAGGGGTGACCTTCTCAATGATGGTGCGCCGGTCCTCTCCTCGATGCCTGTCATCGGAGGATGGCTTTCCCTCTTTGTCGAGGAGTGGGCCAAGATTTCCTCAGATCAGTGGGTTCTGGACCTGATCAGAGATGGATACAGAATAGAATTCAACGCCCCAGTAAGAGACGTGTTTGTGGAGTCCCGATGCGGTTCTGCCGTCATACGGGCGGCGGTGGAGGAGACTTTACAAGGTCTGATTCAGTTAGGGGCAGTGACCCCGGTGCCTCCCGCCGAGCAAGGCTGCGGCCGATACTCCATCTACTTTGTGGTGCCGCGAAAAGGTGGGTCCTTTCGCCCTATTCTGGCCTTAAAAGAAGTGAACAAGTCCCTGAGAGTGCGGCATTTCCACATGGAATCCCTGCACTCCGTCATTGCGGCGGTTCAGCCAGGAGAGTTTCTCACGTCTCTAGACCTGAAAGAAGCTTACTTGCACATACCGATTTGGCCCCCGCACCAGAAGTTTCTGAGGTTTGCGGTGTTGGGAAAACATTTCCAGTTCAGGGCCTTGCCTTTTGGCCTCGCCACAGCTCCCCGAACCTTTTCGAAGGTAATGGTGGTAAGTAGCTGCTTTTCTCAGGCGAGAAGGTATCAGGGTTCACCCGTACCTAGACGACTGGCTCAGCAGAGCAGACTCTGCAACAGAGAGCTTACAAGCTACAGCCAGAGTGGTCTCAGTACTGCAATCTCTAGGCTGGGTCGTCAATATGGCCAAAAGTCACCTGTCCCCTTTACAATCTCTAGAGTTTTTGGGGGCCAGGTTCGACACAGTCTCGGGCTATGTGTTCCTACCCGAGCTAAGGTTGTGCAAGCTTCAGAATCAGGTCCGTCTGCTCCTGAGGATGCCCCGCCCGCGAGCTTGGGACATTGTCCAGCTGTTGGGATCGATGACAGCCACGATGGAAGTGGTACCCTGGGCGAGAGCGCACCTGAGACCTCTACAGTATTCCCTACTCCGGAGATGGTCTCCTATTTCTCAGGATTACCAATGCAGACTTACTTGGCTCCCTGCGGCCCGTCTCAGCATGGAGTGGTGGCTCTCGGACAGCATGCTGCGGCGAGGAATGCCGCTGACGCTCCCCGTTTGGTGCCTAGTGGTAACAGATGCCAGCCTGAAGGGCTGGGGCACACACTGCAAGGGGAAGCATGCCCAGGGTCTATGGACACCCGAGGAGTCGGAGTGGTCCATCAACCGCCTAGAGTTGAAAGCGGTGTTTTAGGCGCTTCTGGCCTTTCAAGTGACCCTGGAAGGATTGGCTGTCAGAGTGATGTCGGACACACGACAACGGTGGCCTATATAAATCGACAAGGCGGAACAAGGTGCAGAGCACTAGCCGCGCAGGCCGAACTGATTTGCCACTGGGCCGAGCTGCATCTTCAGTGTCTGTCGGCAGCTCATATTGCAGGTCAGAGCAATGTGCAGGCCGATTTTCTGAGCAGGCATCAGATCGATCCAGCAGAATGGAATCTGGCAGACGAAGTATTCCTGCAGATCTGTGCCAAATGGGGCAAGCCCATGATGGATCTAATGGCGACAAGTGCCAGTACCAAAGTCCCGTGCTTCTTCAGCAGACGGAGAAATCCTCGCTCGGCGGGGTTGGATGCCTTGGCTCAACCCTGGCCTCCAGGTCTACTTTATGTGTTTCCCCCATGGCCCTTGATAGGGCGCCTGCTCTTGCAGATTCGGCTGCACCCAGAAGTGGTCCTCATCGCCCCGGATTGGCCAAGGAGACCTTGGTATGCAGACCTCCGACAGATGCTCCTGGAGGCTCCTCTGCCGTTACCTCTGGTACCGAACCTGTTGACTCAGGGACCGGTAGCCATGGAGGACGCCGGCCGCTTTGGTCTTATGGCATGGCTATTGAGAGGGCGCAATTGAGGGATAAAGGTTATTCCAATAAAGTTATTTCCACTCTCCTGCAAGCCCGCAAGCGGTCCACTTCCGTGGCTTATGCCAGGATTTGGTGCCTGTTTGAGTCTTGGTGTGCTTCCAGAGCCATTGTTCCAATGCGGGCTCCTGTCTCGCCGATTCTGGACTTTTTGCAGGAAGGTGTACAAAAAGGCTTGGCCTATAATTCCCTGCGGGTGCAGGTGGCAGCGTTGGCCTCCCTTCGTGGTAAGGTGGAAGGCGTGTCTCTGGCTGCTCACCCAGATGTGGCACGGTTTCTTAGAGGGGTGCTTCGGCTCCGACCTCCAGTGCGAGCACCCTATCCAGCTTGGAACCTGGGGCTAGTTTTGAAAACCCTGCAGGCATCTCCTTTTGAGCCGCTTCGGCGAGCATCGGAGAAAGACTTGACACTGAAGGCCGTTTTTCTGGTGGCCATTACCTCGGCGAGACGGGTGTCAGAGCTCCAGGCGCTGTCCTGTAGAGACCCATTTCTGCAATTTTCAGAGTCCGGAGTCACAGTTCGGACCGTGCCTTCCTTTATGCCTAAGGTGGTTTCAGCCTTTCACTTAAACCAGCCTATTTTCTTGCCCTCTTTTTCAGAGGAAGAGTTTCCAGAATCTTTTGGGCAGCTGCACCTTTTGGATGTGCGCAGGACTCTGCTGCAGTATCTGCGAGTTACTAACTCTTTCAGGACTTCTGATCATCTGTTTGTTTTGCTATCCGGTTCTCGCAGAGGGTCTCCAGCATCTAAAGCCACTATTGCCCGCTGGCTCAAAGAAACTATCTTTTCAGCTTATCTACTGGCCGGCAGGGTTCTGCCTGTAGCCTTTAAGGCACATTCTACTAGAGCGATTTCTTCCTCTTGGGCTGAAACTGGAGCACTCTCTCTTCAAGAGATATGCAGTGCAGCAACATGGGCTTCTAAGCTCTCCTTTGCCCGACATTACAGGCTGGATGTAGCTGCCAGGAGGGATGCGCGTTTTGGTGCACAAGTGCTAGCGCGTGGTGTGGCTTGTTCCCACCCTATCTAGGGATTGCTTTGTTACATCCCATACGTAATGGCTTCATCTGCTTGATGACAAGGAAGGGAAAATTAGGTTCTTACCTTGGTAATTTTCTTTCCTTTAGTCATAGCAGATGAAGCCATGAGCCCTCCCTGTATGATTGTCTGTATGCTGTGAATCTGTTTTTCAGGTTCTGTTCTAATTTCCTGAAGTTCCTTTCTTGGGAGAAAGTTGGAAAACAATCTTCAGGATTCATGTTCAGTTTAAATTTAGGAGGATGTGTTCATTCCCTCCAGGAGGCGCGTGTGTTCCTCTCCAGTTCTATAAATAGGAGGATGAGTTCATTCCCTCCAGTGTGTTGGGAGGATGTGTGATTCCCTCCAGGAGGCGCGTGTGTTCCCCTCCACTTATACAATAAGGAGGATGAGTTTATTCCCTCCAGGAGGATGAGCATTCCCTCCTTTATGAGTTCATGCCCTTGTGATGGGCCATCGTTCGCTGTGAGGAAAGCTCTTGTGATTCCCATTGCGGTTTGCCATACTGCTTTGGAAGCTTCAAATACTGAAGAGGCAGTGGAGCTAGCTGGCCAAGAGGGCACTGTGAAAGTTTGAGTGCTCTCTATCTCCCCTGCTGGTTGATGGACATAACCATACGTAATGGCTTCATCTGCTATGACTAAAGGAAAGAAAATTACCAAGGTAAGAACCTAATTTTCCCATGTAAATGCTACGAGTCTAAGAAATAAGACGGGAGAGTTGGAATATATTGCACTAAATGAAAAATTGGATATAATAGGCATTACTGAGACCTGATGGAAGGAGGATAACCAGTGGGGCACTGTCATACCGGGGTACAAAGTATATCGTAGTGATAGGGTGGACCGGACTGGTGGAGGGGTAGCATTGTATATTAACGAGAGCCTTGACTCAAATAGATTACAAATTCAGCAGGACACAAATCACACCCTTGAATCATTGTGGGTTGAAATTCCATGTATAAAAGGAAAAAGGACGGTGATAGGAGTGTACTACCGTCCGCCTCGCCAGGATGAGCAGGTAGATGCAGAAATGATAAAAGAAATCAGAGACGCAAACAAAATAGGCAATGTGATAATAATGGGTGACTTCAATTATCCAAATATAGACTGGGTAAATGTAACATCGGGACACGCTAGAGAGGTACAATTCCTTGATGAAATCAAGGACAGCTTTATGGAGCAGCTGGTGCAGGAGACGACGAGAGAAGAAAAAATTCTAGACTTGGTCCTTAGTGGAGCGCATGATCTGGTGAGGGACGTTATGGTAGTGGGGCCGCTTGATAACAGTGATCATAATATGATCAGTTTTGATATCAACCTTGAAGTAACTATACACAGGAAGTCAAACACATTAGCGTTTAACTTTAAAAAAGGAGACTATGATAAAATGAGAAGAATGGTGGAAAAAAAAACTTAGGGGGACAACTGAGAGGGTAAAAACTGTACAACAGGCATGGACGCTGTTCAAAAATACCATCCTGAAGGCTCAGGCCAAACATATTCCACTAATTAGAAAAGAAAGACGTAACTCCAAAAGACAGCCTGGTTGAAAAGTGAGGTGAAGGAAGCTATTAGGGCTAAAAGAAATGCCTTCAGAAAATGGAAGAAGGAACCATCTGAAAATAACAAGCAGCAGCATAAGGAGTGTCAAAGCAAATGCAAGGCGCAGATAAAGAAGGCTAAGAGGGATTATGAAAAAAAGATAGCATTAGAGGCAAAAAAGCATAGTAAAAATTTTTTCTGGTATATTAAAAGCAGGAAGCCGGCAAAAGAATCGGTTGGGCCACTGGATGATCGAGGGGTAAAAGGGGCGATCAAGAAAGACAAAGACGTAGCGGAGAGATTGAATGAATTCTTTGCTTTGGTCTTCACCAAGGAAGATTTGGGTGGGATACCGGTGTTGGAAATGATATTTCAAGCGGACAAGTCGGAGAAACTTACTGACTTCACGGTAAACCTGGAGGACATAATGGGGCAGTTCAGCAAACTGAAGAGTAGCAAATCTCCTGGACCGGATGGTATTCATCCTACAGTACTGATAGAACTGAAAAATGAGCTTGCGGAGCTACTGCTAGTGATATGCAATTTATCCTTAAAATCCAGCGTGGTACTGGAAGATTGGAGGGTGGCCAATGTAACGCCCATTTTTAAAAAAGGTTCCAGGGGAGATCCGGAAAATTATAGACCGGTGAGTCTGACGTCGGTGCCAGGGAAAATGGTAGAGGCTATTATTAAAAACAAAATTACAGAGCAAATCCGAGGACATGGATTACTGAGACCGAGTCAGCACGGCTTTTGTGTGGGGAAATCTTGCCTGACCAATTTACTTCAATTCTTTGAAGGAGTAAACATACATGTGGACAAAGGGGAGCCGGTTGATATTGTGTATCTGGATTTTCAAAAGGCGTTTGACAAGGTACCTCATGAAAGGCTACAGAGGAAATTGGAGGGTCATGGGATAGGAGGAAAAGTCCTATTGTGGATTAAAAACTGGTTGAAGGATAGGAAACAGAGAGTGGGGTTAAATGGGCAATATTCACAATGGAGAAGGGTAGTTAGTGGGGTTCCTCAGAGGTCTGTGCTAGGACCGCTGCTTTTTAATATATTTATAAATGATTTAGAGATGGGAGTAACTAGCGAGGTAATTAAATTTGCTGATGACACAAAGTTATTCAATGTCGTTAACTCGCGACAGGATTGTGAAAAATTACAGAAGGACCTTACGAGACTGGGAGGCTAAATGGCAGATGACATTTAATGTGAGCAAGTGCAAGGTGATGCATGTGGGAAAAAAGAACCCGAATTATAGCTACGTCATGCAAGGTTCCACGTTAGGAGTTACGGACCAAGAAAGGGATCTGGGGGTCGTCGTCGATAATACACTGAAACCTTCTGCTCAGTGTGCTGCTGCGGCTCGGAAAGCAAATAAGTACATAAGTACATAAGTAATGCCATACTGGGAAAAGACCAAGGGTCCATCGAGCCCAGCATCCTGTCCACGACAGCGGCCAATCCAGGCCAAGGGCACCTGGCAAGCTTCCCAAACGTACAAACATTCTATACATGTTATTCCTGGAATTTTGGATTTTTCCAAGTCCGTTTAGTAGCGGTTTATGGACTTGTCCTTTAGGAAACCGTCCAACCCCTTTTTAAACTCTGCTAAGCTAACCGCCTTCACCACTTTCTCCGGCAACGAATTCCAGAGTTTAATTACACGTTGGGTGAAGAAAAATTTTCTCCGATTTGTTTTAAATTTACTACACTGTAGTTTCATCGCATGCCCCCTAGTCCTAGTATTTTTGGAAAGCGTGAACAGAAGCTTCACATCCACCTGTTCCACTCCACTCATTATTTTATATACCTCTATCATGTCTCCCCTCAGCCATCTCTTCTCCAAGCTGTATAGCCCTAGCCTCCTTAGTCTTTCTTCATAGGGAAGTCGTCCCATCCCCGCTATCATTTTAGTCGCCCTTCGCTGCACCTTTTCCAATTCTACTATATCTTTCTTGAGATGCGGCGACCAGAATTGAACACAATACTCAAGGTGCGGTCGCACCATAGAGCGATACAAAGGCATTATAACATCCTCACACCTGTTTTCCATACCTTTCCTAATAATACCCAGCATTCTATTCGCTTTCTTAGCCGCAGCAGCACACTGAGCAGAAGGTTTCAGTGTGTTATCGACGACGACACCCAGATCCCTTTCTTGGTCCGTAACTCCTAACGTGGAACCTTGCATGACGTAGCTATAATTCGGGTTCTTTTTTCCCACATGCATCACCTTGCACTTGCTCACATTAAACATCATCTGCCATTTAGCCGCCCAGTCTCCCAGTCTCGTAAGGTCCTCTTGTAATTTTTCACAATCCTGTCGTGATTTAACGACTTTGAATAACTTTGTGTCATCAGCAAATTTAATTACCTCGCTAGTTACTCCCATCTCTAAATCATTTATAAATATATTAAAAAGCAGCGGTCCTAGCACGGACCCCTGAGGAACCCCACTAACTGTTGGGTATTATTAGGAAAGGTATAGAAAACAGGTGTGAGAATGTTATAATGCCGTTATATGGACTAGGGGGCATACGATGAAACTACAGTGTAGTAAATTTAAAACAAATTGGAGGAAATGTTTCTTCACCCAACGCGTAATTAAACTCTGGAATTCGTTGCCGGAGAACGTGGTGAAGGCGGTTAGCTTGGCAGAGTTTAAAAGGGGGTTAGACGGTTTCCTAAAGGCCAAGTCCATAAACCGCTACTAAATGGACTTGGGAAAAATCCACAATTCCGGGAATAACATGTATAGAATGTTTGTACGTTTGGGAAGCTTGCCAGGTGCCCTTGGCCTGGATTGGCTGCTGTCGTGGACAGGATGCTGGGCTCGATGGACCCTTGGTCTTTTCCCAGTGTGGCATTACTTATGTACTTTTTGATGCTGCTTTTAACTCCTAACCCATACTCACTTGTTCAGTACCCTTATTTTATCATCCCCATGCACTGCGTACATCTAGTAGCGCTATAGAAATGATAAGTAGTAAAACAGCTGAAGGTAGTTGGAATCAGGTATACTGAGGGAGAAAAGACATATCTCCCTGTCTATGATGCACTAGGGTGGAGCCAGTGTGGTGATCCATCATTTTATGGCTACATAGCTAACACCTGCCAGCAGCCATTTTAAGGGAAAAGATGCGCACAACAGTTCCCAGCAGCGAGTGCTCATAGAAGCAACAGTTTGGATTTTCTTTTCTCTCTGTTTTTTCATTTCTTACATTATGGCATACTGTTCACAATGAGCAGTAGTGGGCAGCATAACATCAGGCAACATCAAGCAGATTGTAATGGTAGCCTATCTGTGAGAAGAAGGAGAAATTCTTTCATAAGTTTCATCCCCTTTCCATTTTTCTTTTTCTTATGACTAAGAACGTTTTTTATTTCACATCTGTGAATAGGGCAGATCGGTATCCACCTTAATACTGTTCAATACACTTTTTAAGGGGGGAGGGCACATGCTTTGCGGTACTGGCCAGGTGTGATCTGACTTCTCTCTTTTATGCAGACTCTTACTCACTTCCATACCTAACTGTTGATTGTCTCCGTGTCTCCAAAGCAGAAATGTCGCCACAGCACAACAAAAGAAAAACATCAGCAGGGAAGTTGTCAGAAGTGGCACCACAAAGTAAGACTGCTGGAGAGAGCAGCACAGCTGATACACCAAGGCAAAGCAGGAGGGCACCGTGAGTCAAAGCAGGAACACAAGGACAGTCAACACAGGTCATGGATGCTCTTATGATGGAGCTGAGAAGGCAAATCGAACAACATGGTATGGCTTCGGTAACTCAGCAGCTGCAAGCAATGGGCAGCAGCACAGCTGTAAACAGCTCACCAGCCCCAGTCTGTGAGCTACAGGTACAAATACCAGAGGCTTCTAGGCCCACAGACGGTCTGAGGGTAAGTCATCTTGTAGTACTATCAAATCACCTCCCTAACATACACCTCATAGTAATCCAGATATGTCTTTGGCAGATGTTATCAGAAATGCTATACATACATATGAAACTAGAGAAGGAACAATACCTTGGGACATATCCAGACCAATGCAGCACATCAGCAAGCGGCCAATTTAGCAGGGCCAACTCACAATTTGGACACGGTAGACACCACAAGGCCTATAAGTAAGGAAGGTGTCTAGATGTGTATCGAAAGGTATGAAAGAAAAAATCTGGAGGAAGGAATTTATTGATATATGTTCACTGCTCCTTCGCGAACAGGAGGATGATAGTACGATCATGACGGACAGACTTCTTTACCCATTTGAATGAGAGAGAAAACCAAGAATATTTAAATCCATCAACAATTGGATATTCACATTTCATATCTTTATGACCATTATAGTTGCGAGGGAACCCAAAATGAACCTCTATCTCATTAGATACATGGACTCCATAATTGAGGCGCATAAGCGCTATGGAGGTTAGGCATGGCTCAACTATGACACAAAATTTAGGAAAAGCATAGCTGACGATCCATCTAGTCCATGGAAACATAAGAGTTGTGGATCTGTAGCTGGATGAGATGTCATTGCACCGACCTTTTCAGCCAGACAGCTTTACCTGTACTGAAATGTCAGCACACAGGCAGATTCAGTCGGACAGAACATCAGCTGCCAGCAGGGGGATTAAATCAATATGGACCACAGCAGGGAAAAAAGCTTGGTACCCCTGTAAGTTCAGACACGCATGCTATATATATATATTTTTTTTTTGTTACATTTGTACCCCGCGCTTTCCCACTCTTGGCAGGCTCAATGCGGCTTACATGGGGCAATGGAGGGTTAAGTGACTTGCCCAGAGTCACAAGGAGCTGCCTGTGCCTGAAGTGGGAATTGAACTCAGTTCTCCAGGACCAAAGTCCACCACCCTAACCACTAGGCCACTCCTCCTAGCCACCTAGCATAGAGCCCCAAAAGATAGGAGAGCCACAGGTTTCCAAGCAGGACACAACTCTGAGGGTACAGGCACCGTCCCCCATCAAGCTTGATGCCATGTCCTCATGGCTGTATAGGTACCCAGATAAGACAAACACAGCAGCAATTAGGACAGGTTTTGATACAGGTTACATTATACCTTATACAGGGCCACAGCAGTATTCACTTACAACAATACAGTAAGATGAAGCAAATACTAATGCAGCTGCATCTTACTGAATTAAAAAAGTTAAGTGGTCAGCATTCTCAATTGAGAAGGGTAGTTAGTGGGGTTCCTCAGGGGTCTGTGCTAGGACCGCTGCTTTTTAATATATTTATAAATGATTTAGAGATGGGAGTAACTAGTGAGGTAATTACATTTGCTGATGGCACAAAATTATTCAAAGTTGTTAACTCGTGACAGGATTGTGAAAAATTACAGAAGGACTTTACGAGACTGGGAGACTGGGCGGCTAAATGGCAGATGATGTTTAATGTGAGCAAGTGCAAAGTGATGCATGTAGGAAAGAGGAACCCAAATTATAGCTACGTCATGCAAGGTTCCACGTTAGGAGTCACGGACCAAGAGAGGGATCTAGGTGTCGTCGATGATACGTTGAAACCTTTTGCTCAGTGTGCTGCTGCGGCTAAGAAAGCAAATAGAATGTTAGGTATTACTAGGAAAGGAAAGGAAAACAAAAATGAGGATGTTATAATGCCTTTGTAACGCACCATGGTGTGACCACATCTCAAATATTATGTTCAATTCTGGTCACCGCATCTCAAAAAAGATATAGTAGAATTTGAAAAGGTACAGAGAAGGGCGACGAAAATGTTAAGAGGATGGGACGACTTCCCTATGAGGAAAGGCTAAAGCGGCTAGGGCTCTTCAGCTTGGAGAAAAGGCGGCTGAGAGAGCTCTATAAAATAATGAGTGGAGTTGAACGTGTAGATGTGAAGCGTCTGTTTACGCTTTCCAAAAATACTAGGACTAGGGGACATGCGATGAAGCTACAATGTAGTAAATTTAAAACGAATCGGAGAAAATTTTTCTTCACTCAACGTGTAATTAAACTCTGTGGAATTTGGTGCCAGAGAATATGGTAAAGGCGGTTAGCTTAGCGGAGTTTTTAAAAGGTTTGAACGGCTTCCTAAAGGAACAGTGCATAGACCATTATTAAATGGACTTGGGGAAAATCCACTATTTCTGGGATAAGCAGTATAAAATGTTTTGTACTTTTGGGGGATCTTGCCAGGTATTTGTGACCTGGATTGGGCACTGTTGGAAACAAGATGCTGGGCTCGATGGACCTTTGGTCTTTCCCAGTATGGTAATACTTATGTACTTATGTAAGTGTTTTGGGTTTGTTTGATTAAACAGCAAAAAAAAAAATTTCTCTTCCTAGATATTACTTGGTGTCTTGATCTTAAAGCACTAGTTCCTGAAGAAGCCTCAAAGGGTTGAAATGGTGGCTCCGTAGAACGTTTGAGAGTTAAGTGCTGGCTTTTTTTACTAAATTGGAAGAGTTACAAGAGTTCACATAAGTTTTCATGGATGAACTTTAAATGATTGCACATATAAAAAAAATAGTTTTCAGCCCAATGATAGAAATTAAGTACTGGTTTTGAATGTCTAACCATGTCTCACTAAAGGCTATAGTCCTTAAGTTTCTGAGGGTTTTTCTCCATAGAAAAAGATTCTTTCAGCATTTTTGAATATTATATGCTAATGCTTGAATATTTTTAGTATTAGATTACCTTATTTTGCATTAGTATTTGCTGCATCTTACTGTATTGTTGTGAGTTATTACTTGGGGCAGTATGTCTATCAATCCCAGGAACACAGCCTTTAGTTTCTCAATGCAAGAAGCTAGTGATTTATTAAATGTCCCTTCTGAATATGATTTTGAACAACAGAGCAAACATGCTAGGAACGATTGGAATGACATTACACAAAAAAATAGAAACATTACTAAGATGGAATTAAATAGTGGAATCCTCATAGAATACTGTAAAAAATAGAGGATACCTAGAGGCTTACGTATGAACAAAGCCCTGCAATATTTTTGTGATGACAAGGAGTTCGTAGACAAATGGAACAAAATTCTCAACAAATGCTATTGATCATTGACAAGAGTCATGCACAGATCAATAAATTAAAAGAGGAACTGGACAATGATTTATTAAAGATTAAGAATAACAGTTCTTTGGAAGAATTTGATAAACAATATCAGTTGCTGAAAGACAACACTGAAAAATTTAAGGACACAGTAAAGAAATCAAAATAGAAAAAATTCTCCCTTGATGAGAAAGACTATTTGAATAATTGTGTCTATTCTTGGTCTTGCGGCAATGAAGGAGATGCTTCCAAGCAAATTGAAACAAGTAAACATCCCCATTTTGGTGATTCCTCTTTGTCCAGCAGTGGTGAGGATTCCTCTTCAAGCGGTGAAGGACGTGTTTTTTTTAGGAACAAGGACAAGAGGCAGGGGAAGAGGAAACAGGAGGGGCAGGGGGATGCAAAGGAACAGACCATGGACAAGATCACAAAGAGATCATCAGTGGTAATCAATTTATCTAACAGAATATTATCAGAGTGGAAGAACAAGTTTTAGCAAAGGGTCTCTCCTTTGTTCCCTCTCTACAATTTAATGAGTTTCAATTTATGATTGATTTGGAGACGTTCATCAGAAAATGACAAACTAAGATGTTGTTTAAATCATCTGAGAACTTTATAGATAGAACAATCTTAAGACCAAAATTGACATGGAAACCTCAAGGTCCGCTGGATCCTGCACTTAACATTTTTAAACAGATGTTATTAAGGGACGTAGATAACATGATTAAACAAGATCTGTCCAAAGCCCATTGTAAGTGGAACCTGACAAGGGATGAGATGGAGGCAGTACGAGTGTTACAAAAAGATGAGAGCATCGTAATCAAGAAGGCTGACAAGGGAGGAGCTATTGTACTTCAAAATAGAGAAGACTATTTGACAGAGGGATTACGTCAATTGCAGGATGAACAATCATATAAGAAATTAGCATTAAATCCCACCAAAAAATTACTCAGGATAACCAACATAGCTGTGAATGAGGGTTTTATTACTATGAGAGATAAGAGTTTTCTTAACTGCCCTAATCCCACAGTCCCTGTCATGTACTTTTTACCCAAAATACATAAGAGTCTGTCTCAGCCTCCAGGGAGACCAATACTGTCAGCAAATCGATCAGTTCTAGAGCCGCTATCTTCCTTTGTGGACACGTTTTTGAAACCGGAAGTTGCTAAAGGAGCTTCATATTTGAGGGAAACTACACAATTTTTACATAAGTTGAGTAAGGTCAACATCCAGCAACAACATAATAAGATCATGATGGTAACTTTGGATGTGTGTTCTTATACACATCAATTCCACAGGACGAAGCCCTTGAAGTTGTCAAGGAGATTTTGGAATTGAGAATGAGACCTCATTTCATACCTACGGATTTCATTTTGTCATTAACTAAGCTAGCATTAACGGAGAACTATTTTATGTTTATTGGTACTATCTTCAAACAAGTGGTGTGGCCATGGGGGTGTGCTTTGCCCCATCCACTGCCAATTTGTACATGACCAGGTTTGAAAAAGAATAGATAGATCATTCCCCTTTTAAAGAACACATACAGCAGTGGTGGAGATACATCGATGATGTATTTATGTTGTGGAGTGGCACATCCATTGAGCTGTCACAATTTATGAACTGGTTAAATACCTGTAATTCTAATATTCAATTCACCGAACAACATTCCTTTAAGTTATCCATTACTTAGATGTTGAGATCTCGTTAAGTTCCTTTGGCTTTCAAACCAGAGTTTTTGAAAAAAAAAAAAAACACTGATAGAAATACCTTCTTACATAATTTTAAGTTGTCATCCAGCACATTTAAAGAATAGCCTCCCATTTTCACAAATGCTTAGGACATGTAGAATCTGTTCAGACATTAATATGTTTAAGAAGCAATCAAAAGATATGATGAACAAATTAAAAAGACAGGGGCTATTTGCGTAAGATCCTGAAGTCTGCTTATATGAGAGCCAACAACAGAGATCCCTTGTTATCAAGTACTAACATTAGAGATAAGGAGTACAATACCATGGTATTAAAATACACAGAGGCAAGTTCAAAATTGCGAACGTAGTAAGAAACCACTGGGACATTATTCAATCCAATCCTGTCTTTAAAGAAAAGAATTTAAGAATTGCATTTGCAAGAGGAATGAACTTAAAGGAGAAGTTAAGTCCCGCAGACATATCCATCAAACCTCGGAAAAAAGTGAATCAAATCATTGTGCATTTTAGATGCAGGACCTGTCAAATATGGCACATCATTAATCAAACAAAAATTTTCAGAGATGATGTTAACCACAGAACCTTTGCTTTAAGACATTTTAGTAATTGTCTGTCGGATCACGTGTATACGATCACTTGTCCATGTTTACAAATTTATGTTGGAATGACAACTCGTCAATTAAAAGTAAGGCTACTCGAACATCGATCAAACATCAGAAGATCAATCCGCAAGGAGCCTTTAGTAGAACATTGCATGCAGATACAGCATTCTTTCGAGGATCTTAAATGTTGTGTGATTGACAGGATTGAACCTCTTAGCAGAGGAGGGGATCGAAAGTTAATGTTACAACGTAGCGAAATGAAGTGGATTTTTCTCCTCAAAACTTTAGAACCCACAGGTTTAAACAGTACCATTGACTGGCATGTATTTTACTAAAATTTAAATTTACATTAACATCTTTCTCAAGAGTATATTCAAAAGGTATTATATGTCTGTGAAGCCCCATGGGGGGCGGGGCGTTTCCATGCAAATTGTGGTGATGATGTTTTTGTATTTAAATATCCGGAGTTGGCGTCTGATCAGCGCCATTTTCGAATGGGTGTTCCAGAGGATTGTTCCAGCTGAATTTAAAACGTCACATGTTTTGGGTTTGTTTCAAACAGCAAAAAAGTTTTCTCTTCCTAGATATTACTTGGTATCTTGATCTTAAAGCACTAATTCCTGAAGAAGCCTCAAAGGGGTAAAACGGTGGCCCCGTAGAACGTTTGAGAGTTGTGCTGGCTTTTTTTCACTAAATTGGAAAAGTTACAACAGTTCACATAAGTTTTCACGGATGAACTTTAAATGATTGCACATATAAAAAAGAAAACAATGGAGTTTTCAGCCCAATGATACAAATTAAGTACTGGTTTTGAATGTCTAACCATGTCTCACTAAAGGCTAAAGTCCTTTCGTTTCTGAGGGCTTTTCTCCATAGAAAAAAAGATTCCCACAGCAGTATTCACCAGAACACCCTAACGCAGCCTCTGTTCAAATTCACCACAAGGTGGCAACTGAAAAATTAGAAAAAGAAATATCTCTTGGCAGAATAGTGGGCCCCTTTGAAGTTTCACCATTCAGAACATGATTATCTCCCCAATTGGCATAGTACCTAAAAAAGGACCCAGGTAAATTTTGCCTCATTCATAACATCCTATCCCACAGGAAAATCTGTGAATGATTTCATTGACCCACAACTCTGTTCTGTTCAATATGTGTTCTTTGATCAGGCCATCCAGATAATAAAAAACCATGGTGCACACACAAAATTTGCAAAGGCGGATATCGAGGCCGCATTCCGTCTACTTTCAGTACACCTCGAGTCTTTTCGCTTGCTAAAGTTTCATGTTTAATAACCAATACTATTTCGACAAATGCAATCCAATAGGCTGCGCCATATCTTGCGCAAACTTTGAGCAGTTTAGTTCCTTCGTCCACTGGGTAGTAGAGCAGTTGGCTACAGCTGGGGCATTTGTTCACTTCATGGATGACTTTCTGTTCATTGGTGGGATACTCATTAGTGAGCGTCCATGTTATAGATATTCACACAACTAGCGACTAACTTTGGCATTCCTTTAGCGAATGACAAGATTGTAGGGCCCTGTAGAGTACCATTTTTAGGCATAGAGTTAGACATTGACAACCAGTATTACAGACTCCCACAGGAAAAAATACTCAAGCTACAGTAAGGGCAATACCACATTCCAAAAAAAAAAAAAAAAAACCATGCTAAAGCAATTCCAACAACTACTAGGGCTGCTATGCTTTGCCATGTGGGTTATTCCTGTGGGGGGCATATATTTGCCAGGAGACTGGCATTGGTGACCACAGAAGTAACCAAGGTCCACCATCACATCAGAGTATCCAAGGCCATAAAAGATAGTCTGCTAGGGTGGAGTAAGTTCTTTACTGCTTTTAATGGGTTGGCCTTCTGGCAGGACCCCCCAACGCAGACTGAGGCACTTCAGCTATTCACAGATATGGCAGAGGAAGAAGGATTTGGCATTTACTTTCGGGGCACTTGGTGAATGGCTCAACGGCCTCAGATGTGGATCGAGTCGGGCACCATGAGGACATTACATTTTTAGAATTATTCCCTATCATGGCGACTTCCCATATTTGAGGCCAGCGCCTGGCGAACAGGGCACTTATTTTCAACTCTAATAACATGGAGGTAGTAAAGGCTATTAAGTTATCGGCCAATACACTTAATACCATTAACTTATTGAGAGAAATAGTACTGCAATGTCTGTATTATAATGTGGGAATTAGAGCAAAATACATACCGGGCAAAGAAAATACCATAGCAGATGGTCTTTCTCGTTTTAAGTTCTCAGATCCATCACCCCTACAGCGGACAGGATACAGATACCAGTACTGGACAGTGTATGGGAATCTGGCCCAATAAGGATTGGGAATTGATGCTGCAATCCTTGTCAGACACAACAAAGAGAAGATATACACATGCATTCTTATCCTTCCTACATAGATAGAGAAAATGTTTCTTCACTCAATGTGTAATTAAACTCTGGAATTTGTTGCCAGAGAACGTGGTAAAGGCGGTTAGCTTAGCGGGGGTTTTAAAAAGTTTAGACGGCTTCCTAAAGGAAAAGTCCATAGACCATTTTTAAATTGACTTGGGGAAAATCCATTGCCATTTCTGGGATAAGCAAAATAAAATGTATTGAATTTTTTCAGGATCTTGCCAGGTACTTGTGACCTGGATTGGCCACTGTTGGAAACAGGATGCTGGGCTTGATGGACCTTTGGTCTATTCCAGTGTGGCAATACTTATGTACTTAACAGGGAAACAGGGACATTTTCAATGTACACACTCTTGTTATTCTTCAGTCCCGAGACAAAGGGCACAGTAAGCCTATACGTACTTTTGGACATTTCTGTGAGAGTCTGATATGTACAGACAGGGAGAGGGATCTTGTGGTGATAGTATCTGAGGACAAGGCGGTGGCAGTAGCCAGAAGGTTGCTAAGCTGTATAGACAGAGGTGTGACCAGCAGAAGAAAGGAGGTGTTGATGCCCCTGTACAAGTCATTGGTGAGGCCCCACCTGGAGTATTGTGTTCAGTTTTGGAGGCCATATCTTGCTAAGGATGTAAAAAAATTTGAAGCGGTGCAAAGAAAAGCTACAAAAATGGTATGGGATTTGTGTTACAAAATGTATGAGGAGAGACTTGCTGGCCTGAACATGTATAACCTGGAGGAAAGGAGAAACAGGGGTGATATAATACAGACGTTCAAATATTTGAAAGATATTAATCCGCAAACGAACCTGTTCCGGAGACGGGAAGGCGGTAGAACTAGAGGACATGAAATGAGGTTGAAGGGGGGCAGACTCAAGAAAAATGTCAGGAAGTATTTTTCATGGAGAGAGTGGTGGATACTTGGAATGCCCTCCCGCGGGTGGAGATGAAAACGGTAATGGAATTCAAAAAAGTGTGGGATACACATAAAGGAATCCTGTTTAGAAGGAATGGATCCTCAGAAGCTTAGCAGAAATTGGGTGGCAGCACCGGTGATTGGGAGGCGGGGCTAGTACTGGGCAGACTTCTACGGTCTGTGCCCTGAAAATGGTAGATACAAATCAAGGTCAGGTATACATATAAAGTAGCGCATATGAGTTTTATCTTGTTCGGCAGACTGCATGGACCGTACAGGTCTTTTACTGTCGTCACCTACTATGTTACGTAGTTTCAACATTAGCCAGCATTAGTTTATTCGCCAAAGCAGAAGGCATAGACAACCCGACAAAGAAATTTGTGATTACCAGAATGATGAAGGGCTGGGAGAGGGCTAACATGTCAAATGTGGATAGGAGACAGCCCAATACTCCAATACTCATAACTGCCTGATTCGTCTTTTCAGAGTAATAGGGAATGTGTGTTTCAATGAGTATGAAGCCGGCCTATTCAAATGGCGTTCCATGGGGCCTATGCTCCAAACAAGTTTAACCTAACAGTGGCCTGTCAATGCAAGATATTATCCTCAAGGTTAACTCTTTAGAATTATTAATTTGAAAATCCAAAACTGATCAATTTGTCAAAGGGACCAGTAGTGGGTAACCTAGCCTGCCTCATTAATATTTTCAAAATGTACATGGCAAGCAAGCCGCAGGGACCTAATTGGCTGCTTATTCATGAAACAAAACCCCGGTAACACATTTCCAATTTACTAGAATCTTACATCTCTGCCTCAAATGCTCAGGCATGCAAACAGAGTCATAGAACGCACTCATTCAGAATTAGGGCAGCTACTTCGGCAGCAGCACAGGGACTTCCCAGAGAGCAGATTAGGTCCCTGGGCAGATGGAAATCTGATGCATATAAACGATACATTAGACCTGTCGATGACTCTGACAGACGGCAAGACGTCCACTAAACAGACCAGGCATTACCGTACTTTTCGGACTATAAGACGCACTTTTTCCCCCCCAAATTTGGGAGGAAAATGGGGGTGCGTCTTATAGTCCGAAGGTAGCGATTTCCCTCCCTCCCTCCCCCCGGCCCTGTCACCACTTCTCCCTACTCACGTCACGCGATCTTCCCTGGTGGTCTAGTGACGTCGGGGCAGGAAAAAGCCCCCTCTTTCCTGCCCAGCGCGCTGCTCTCCGTCCTCCTGTATGCAGCCTGACGAGAATCGGCGGCCATTTTGAATCTCGCCGAGACCGTCAGGCAGCATACAGGAGGACGGAGAGCAGCGCGCTGGGCAGGAAAGAGGGGGCTCTTTCCTGCTCCGACGTCACTAGACCACCAGGGAAGATCGCGTGACGTGAGTAGGGAGAAATGGTGACAGGGCCGGGGGGAGGGCGATCCCGAACTCGGACAAGACGCACCGGAGCACCTAGGTTTTAGAGGAGGGAAAAAGGAAAAAATTTTTTTCCTATTTCCCTCCTCTAAAACCTAGGTGCGTCTTATGGTCCGATGCGTCTTATAGTCCGAAAAATACGGTATATCATTTCTATTCCTTATCACATACCTTGCATGTTGCCACAACGAGCAGCGGCGAATTTGGATATGCGGACACTCATACATACAGTGAGTGCAGAAAAGGGCAAACGTCAGGCCGGCCGGTGAGGACGTTGGCTTCCCTACAATGAAGGTAGTAGTTAACTGGATAGGACTCAGAGGGATGAGATGGGACCACTTTATGCCAACCGTGCTATGGACGCTGAGGAACCAACCTGCCCCATATGTAATAATAGTGTACCTGGTGTTGCTGGTAAAAATGATACAAATTGATTTTCTAACATTGGCTAGCCTCATACCATGGTTGCATCTGGCTTGGTCTTGCATCACCCCAAGACAGGAGTGGAGCACTGGCATAGCTATGAGGGCCTGGGCACCCCCAAATTGTCTCTGGGGCCCCCGGTTTGGCTGGTGGGGGTCCCCAACTCCAAACCCTGCCAGCTGAAGCGTTTATCTGTCCCACACTTGCCTCCTCTTCTGTTTCTAGTCACGCAGTGCATGCTCTCATTTTAATGAAACTGAGCATGCTCGTGCATGCTTTGTTTCATTAAAACGAGCATGCAGTGCACAGCGTGCTGTAAACAGGAGAGGAAGCAAGTGCAAGACCAGCGTGGAACAGATAAACGCTTCAGCTGGTGGGGGTTGGGGACCCCTACCAGCAAAAGTACCTTGTGGCGGTGGAGGCAGTGTGGAAGGGGGGGGGGGGAACAGGCGGTCTAAAATGTGCCCCCCCCCCCCCCCAATACTTTGGGCTCTGGACTCTCCTCACGCCAAAGTCTGGCTATCTCACCAGTCGATAAGACAAGGCCAGAAAAAAATATTAACACGTGGATGTTGAAATTTATGTACAAAATAAAAGGTCAGGTGATAGTACAAGATTTAATATCGAAATCCTGCAATGGGCTATATAGACCAGATGGAGTTCACCTAGAAATTGAGTTAGACGTAGACATTCTGAATTTGTATTTCCAAGATTACATAGAAGCGATAACATTAGGAAGTGGCCACAGCTAGGATTAGGTGGAGCCCCTGGCAAACGAGGTGTCGCTATATACACAGCACCTTGACAGTTAATGGTTGAAAGTTAAGTGTTAAATCTATACTGGTTAAGTTGAAATGTGATGAAAGAAAGATACCTGAGAGAAAAAACTTTTGGACATTTCTGTCTCCAACCTTGCACGGTTGGGAGGCCTGGGACATTGGATGCTGAAAACAGCAGTGTAGGCACATCCTTTAACGGGATAGGCCGAAAGACAACATGTAGTCAGAGAGACAACACAGAGAGTAGAGACAGGATGCTTGAACAGCAACATCTGTGAGGCAATAGGAGATTGCAGATAATGAAGCCTATGTACCCAGGCAGGAGTTAGATATTATGAATGTTACAAGTTATGGAAGTATTACATATTGTGATAACAAATATATAATTTACTCCTGTGTACTTGTAGTATTGTAAATGTATTTATTTGTTACATTTATATCCCACATTCTCCCACCTATTTGCAGGCTTAATGTGGCTTACAAAGTACCATAATGGCGTTTGCCATTTCGGTTGATAACAAATACAAGATTGTGTTGTGGTCAAATGAGGTAGAAGTGAATCAGACATGAGGGGTCAAGGGAAGAGGATAGTATGTTGTCCAGTACGATCATTGATTATGTTGTGTAGCTGGGTGTGGAGATTTATGTTGGATCGGTGTGATAGGCTTTTTTGAAGAGGTGGGTTTTTAATGATTTCCTGAAGTTTAGGTGGTCATGTATTGTTTTCACTGCATATGGGAGACCATTCCATAGCTGTGCGCTTATGTAGGAGAAACTAGATGCATAAGTTGTTTTGTATTTTAGCCTTTTGCAGTTTGTGTAATGTAAGTTTAGGTATGATCGGGTTGATCCACATTTGTTTCTAGTTGGTAGATCTATGAGGTCTGTCATGTATCCTGGGACTACACCGTAGATGATTTTGTGAACCAATGTGCAGATTTTGAAGATGATCCGTTCTTTAATTGGGAGCCAGTGCAGCTTTTCTCGAAGGGGTTTAGCGCTTTCGAATCGTGTTTTACCATATATCAGTCTGGCTGCTGTATTTTGGGTTGTCTGGAGTTTTTTTGTGAGTTGTTCTTTACATCCCGCATAGATTCCGTTGCAGTAATCTGCATAGCTTAGGACCATTGATTGTAATAGTTTACGGAAGGTGTCCCTCGGGAAGAAAGGTTTTATTCGTTTAAGTTTCCACATTGCGTAGAACATTTTCTTTATTACGGTTTTTACTTGGCTCTTGAGAGTGAGGTTGCGGTCGATTGTGACTCCGAGTATTTTTAGGCTGTCTGAGATAGGGAGTGCGTGTCCTGGGGTATTTATTGTTGCAGGTTTGTAGTTGTTATGTTGGGATGAGAGGATAAGACAGTGTGTTTTTTCGGTGTTCAGTTTCAGTTGGAATGAGTTTGCCCAAGAGTCCATGATGTTCAGGCCCTCATTGATTTCATTAATTATTTCAGTCAAGGCATGTCTGAAGGGAATGTAGATTGTATCATCATCTGCATATATGAATGGGTTAAGGCCTCGATTGGATAAGGACTTTGCCAGTGGGATCATCATCATGTTGAAGAGTATTGGTGATAACAGTGATCCTTGAGGTACTCCGCAGTCTGCTTTCCACGGTGATATGTTTGAATTTGATTTTTCTTGGTATGTTCTGGTGGTTAAAAAGCCTTTGATCCAATTGAGTACATTCCCTACAATCCCGAAATGGCCAAGGAGTCTTAGTAGTATATTATGGTTTACCATGTCAAATGTGCTCGACATGTCGAATTGAAGGAGAAGTATGCTTTTACCTATGGCTATTTCCTGTTTGAATTTGTCCAGGAGAGTGACTAGGACAGTTTCGGTACTATAGTGGGAGCGGAATCCTGATTGTGAGTCGTGTAGTATTGAGTGCTTGTCCAGGTATTCCGTAAGCTGTTTGGTCACCAGGTTCTCCATCAATTTTACTACTAGAGGGATGGATGCAATTGGGCGGTAGTTAAGTACATAAGTAATGCCACACTGGGAAAAGACCAAGGGTCCATCGAGCCCAGCATCTTGTCCACGTCAGCGGCCAATCCAGGTCAAGGGCACCTGGCAAGCTTCCCAAACGTACAAACATTCTATACATATGTTATTCTTGGAATTGTGGATTTTTCCCAAGTCCATTTAGTACCGGTTTATGGACTTGTCCTTTAGGAAACCGTCCAACCCCTTTTTAAACTCTGCCAAGCTAACCGCCTTCACCACGTTCTCTGGCAACGAATTCCAGAGTTTAATTATGCGTTGGGTGAAGAAAATGTTTCTCCGATTTGTTTTAAATTTACTACACTGTAGTTCCATTGCATGCCCCCTAGTCCTAGTATTTTTTGAAAGCGTGAACAGACGCTTCACATCCACCTGTTCCACTCCACTCATTATTTTATATACCTCTATCATGTCTCTCCTCAGCCGTCTCTTCTCCAAACTGAAAAGCCCTAGCCTCCTTAGTCTTTCTTCACAGGGAAGTCGTCCCATCCCCACTATCATTTTAGTCGCCCTTCGCTGCACCTTTTCCAATTCTACTATATCTTTCTTGAGATGCGGCGACCAGAATTGAACACAATACTCAAGGTGCGGTCGCACCATAGAGCGACATAACGGCATTATAACATCCTCACACCTGTTTTCCATACCTTTCCTAATAATACCCAAAATTCTATTCGCTTTCCTAGCCGCAGCAGCACACTGAGCAGGTTTCAGTGTATTATCGACGACGACACCCAGATTCCATTCTTGGTCTTTAACTCCTAATGTGGAACCTTGCATGACGTAGCTATAATTCGGGTTCTTTTTTCCCACATGCATCACCTTGCACTTCCTCACATTAAACATCACCTGCCATTTAGCCACCCAATCTCCCAGTCTTGTAAGGTCCTTCTGTAATTTTTCACAATCCTGTCGCGAGTTAACGACTTTGAATAACTTTGTGTCACCCCTGAGGAACCCCACTAACTACCCTTCTCCATTGTGAATACTGCCCATTTAACCCCACTCTCTGTTTCCTATCCTTCAACCAGTTTTTAATCCACAATAGGACATTTCCTCCTATCCCATGACCCTCCAATTTCCTCTGTAGCCTTTCATGAGGTACCTTGTCAAACGCCTTTTGAAAATCCAGATACACAATATCAACCGGCTCCCCTTTGTCCACATGTTTGTTTACTCCTTCAAAGAACTGAAATAAATTGGTCAGGCAAGATTTCCCCCATACAAAAGCCATGCTGACTTGGTCTCAGTAATCCATGTCCTTGGATGTGCTCTGTAATTTTGTTTTTGATAATAGCCTCTACCATTTTCCCCCGCACCGACGTCAGACTCACCGGTCTATAATTTCCTGGCTCTCCCCTGGAACCTTTTTTAAAAATCGGAGTTACATTGGCCACCCTCCAATCTTCCGGTACCACGCTCGATTTTAAGGATAAATTGCATATCACTAACAGTAGCTCGGCAAGCTCATTTTTCAGTTCTATCAGTATTCTAGTTGGTAAGGTCGTTTGTTTTTTTCTTAGTATCTTTGGGTAGTGGGTAAGTAGGATATTGCCATAGTCCTCGGGGAAGAAACCTTGTTGTAGCGTGAAGTTTAGGTGGGATGTGAGGTCTTCTATGAATCGGCTGGGGGCGGATTTAAGTAGATGACAGGGACATATGTCCAGTTTGCAGTGGGTGTTGGCGAATCTGTGAGTTGCTCGCGTAACTGATTCAATGGTGAGTAGATTGAATGTAGACCAGATACGGTTAAGCTGGGTATATGCCCGGGATTGGGTCTAGGTCGTCGAAGAATTTTTCGATGTCGGTGTTGTGATGAGGAAGAGTGCTGCGTGATTTTGTTATTTTGTCCTTGAAGTAAGTAGCCAGTTTATCTGCAGATGGGATGTTTGTGTTGGATGTAGTGACAGGGGTGGTGTCTAGTAACTTATTTACGAGTTGAAATAGTTTCTTAAGATCTTTGTTATCCGGTCCTAGTTTAGTCTTGTAGTAGGACCTTTTGGTTTCTCTAATGGCATATTTGTATTTTCTCTGTATTTGTTTCCATGCATTGAGTGTATATTCGTTTTTAGTTTTTTTTTTTCCATGCTCGTTCAAGTTTTCTGGATTGTGTTTTCAGTTTTTTTAAGTCATCATTGAACCATGGTATCGAGTTTTATCTTTTTGATATTCTTGTCTTTATGGGTACTATTTCGTTTAGTACGCTACTGCATCTAGCCTCCCAGTGGTTGAGATAGTATATGGAGTCAGTTCGTGTTGTCCATTCGTTGTCGTAAATCTGTTGCCAGAATATTTGTGGATCTATTTGCCCTCTCATAGTGTAGGTTGTTTGCTCTGGTATAAAATTTGAGCCCTTCTTTCGCCAATTTAGGGATAGGTTCAGTTTGTAGTGAACTGTCCAAGGTACTTCTGACCATTTGATATCTGTTATTGATAGGTTAAGATCTGTGGACATTTTGTGTGATAAGAGGTCCAGTGTGTGTCCCTTGGTGTGGGTAGTTTGTGTAATGCTTTCCGCAAGGAGAGGTGAGCCCTTGTACTCGACGAGGGAAACCCCTCACCAGGCTGTCGGTCAAAACCTCAAGTTCCCCCTGTGTCTCCCACCGGTCCCCAGGGGTTGAGCCCCTGAGTGCGGGTAGCCAACAGCAGAGAGAACAAAGTCCAGCACAAAGTCCACAGGGTTAGACCAGGCAGCAGAGAACAGAAGATCCAGGGACAGGCAGTGGTCAGTACCAGGCAGCAGACAATAGCAGATCCAGGAACAGGCAGAGGTCGGTACCAGGCAGCGGTCAGTAGCAGATCCAGGAACAGGCAGAGGTCAGTACAAGGCAGTGGTCAGTAGCAGGTCCAGGGACAGGCAGAGGTCAATACCAGGCAGCGGTCAATAGCAGATCCAGGGACAGGCAGAGGTCGATACCAGGCAGCGGTCAATAGCAGATCCAAAAGCACTGCAACTAATCAGCGAACTGAGTAGAAGCCAAAACACGGAAGGACTGAGGGTGGAGTCTTAAATAGTGTAGAAATTAGGCCCAAACTAGCACAGCTGAAATCATGATGACTGCCCCATCAGTGACACCCTACGCCCAAATATGGGCTTCCTTCCTGAAGCTGCCCTACTCCAAGATGGCTGCCATAACTTAAGCTGCCCCTACTAAGGTGGCTGGCCAAACCTGGAACAAGCCCAAAACCAAGATAGCCATCCGATCCTCCGGTGCCCATACTCTGCATAGACAGGGAACGTAGGGAATCCAATTCTGTATATACATATATTTTAATTGGATTTCATCAATAAATTACACTTTGTTTCCCTGCGATCTGCTTCATTTATTTTCCGTGGAATGCATTGTGTATTTTGAAACGTGGTGGTAAACGTAGTCTATAAGTCACGGTTCCTATGTGCTCCGTGACGGCAAAAGGTCCGATGAACCTGGGCGAGAATTTAAAGGAGGGCAGTCTGAGCTTGAGATACTTAGTATTAAGCCAAACTCGTTGACCTGGTACCAGCTGAGGGGCGGATTGCCTCTTCCTATCTGCGAAGTTCCGGTAGGTCTCTACGGCCTGGTGGAGGTGGCCCTGTACGTCCCTCCACACCTTGTGGAGATCGGTCAGAGTTCTGAAAAGCTGAGGAGGAGCAGAGGCAGGAACTGCCCCTGCCCCCTGGGGCATGGGAAGAGGCAATCGTGGGTGCCAACCATAGGCTGCAAACAACGGAGAAGTGTTCGCGGCTGAATGGAGGCTATTATTATAAGCAAACTCTGCCCATGGTAATAATGAAACCCAATCATCTTGTTGAGCATTAACATGCATCCTTAGATACGATTTCAATGTTTGATTTTAGTCTAGAATTAGACTTCTGAAGGGTGCATGGTGGGAGCCTATTCTAAAAAGGAACATAGGTGAAGGAAGGACACCTACCCAAGTGGTGTATTGGAATAGCATCACCAACTTGGCTTTAGCTAAAAAAAACAAACAACAACGTAATCCACAAATCGCAAACGAGTCCAGCACTTATTAATAAAAGCAAAAAACAAAAAAGACCCCCCCTCCCCCCCCAAAAAACAGTGCCTCTTTACCAGTGTTCTCCAAAGAATAGCAGTCTAACATAGTATTCTAGAACAACAGATTTTGGCAGCAATTCTGATACTACTCTCAAGACTGCTGGTATATACATTCCCATAGGGGGGTGACTCATGCAAATAACTAAAAAAAACCAAAAAAACCAAAACCAAACTAAAGAAAGCAAATATATACTACAAATAAGATAAATCACAATCAAAAAGTTAAATGTCACACAGAATCGTTATTTGGAAAGCAAAATTATAAATCCTGATGGTAAAAGCAACCCAATGGAACAAAGCCAGCCAAAATTGGCAAAACCATTAAGAGCTCAAAAAGAAGTATAAAACAGGTTGAGATCAATCTGAATTACTAATTTTCTAAACAAAAATCACCTAGAAAACATTTTTTTAAATGGTAGTTTTTTTTTTCATTATAACTTCCAGGTTTCAATGACATCAGTGCATTCCACTAACATGGGTGAGTATTAAAAACCTAAGGGGCCCTTTTACTAAGGTGAAGTAGGCCAAATGCAGGCCTAATGTGCGGTAAAATGGCACTAATGCAGAATGTGCTGAGGCATCCCACAGCAGTTTCCTGCTCAGCGTACACCAATCCTGCACTGGAAAATATTTGTTATTTTCCAGAATGGGAGGTGTGCCCATGGGTGAAGAGTAGGCATGCCTGTGCTAATCAGGTAGCACAGGCACATTACTGAACTCTACCTGATTAGCGCGGGAGCCCTTACTGCTTCCTAAACAGATGGTGGTAAGGGCTCCCGCAGTAATGGCCATGTGCTAATGGGGAAATTAGCGCATGGACATTACAAAAAAAAAAAAAAAAAGCTATTTACTGGCACGCTAAGGTGGCCACATCACATGGTAAACCCACACGCTAAAGGTAGTACGGGCCACCTTTTAACGTAAAAGGACCCCTATGTTTCCAAGTATTAATGCCTGAATATTGAAAGCCTTCAAACAATTAACACTATTAAAAAGCAAATAATGAATTATAGACACCAGCTACATGATAATAAAAGCACCGTACCTATAATGTGAGCAAGTGCAAGGTGATGCATGTGGGAAAAAAGAACCCGAATTATAGCTACGTCATGCAAGGTTCCACGTTAGGAGTTACGGACCAAGAAAGGGATCTGGGTGTCGTCGATAATACACTGAAACCTTCTGCTCAGTGTGCTGCTGCGGCTCGGAAAGCAAATAGAATGTTGGGTATTATTAGGAAAGGTATGGAAAACAGGTGTGAGGATGTTATAATGCCGTTATATCGCTCCATGGTGCACCTTGAGTATTGTGTTCAGTTCTGGTCGCCGCATCTCAAGAAAGATATAATGGAATTGGAAAAGGTGCAGCGAAGGGCGACTCAAATGATAACGGGGATGGGACAACTTCCCTATGAAGAAAGACTAAGGAGGCTAGGACTTTTCAGCTTGGAGAAGAGACGGCTGAGGGGAGACATGATAGAAGAATATAAAATAATGAGTGGAGTTGAAAAGGTGGATGTGAAGCGTCTGTTCATGCTTTCAAAAAATACTAGGACTAGGGGGCATGCGATGAAACTACAGTGTAGTAAATTTAAAACAAATCGTAGAAAAAGTTTCTTCACCCAACGCTTAATTAAACTCTGGAATTCATTGCCGAAGAACATGGTGAAGGCGGTTAGCTTGGCAGAGTTTAAAAGGGGGTTAGACAGTTTCCTAAAGGACAAGTCCATAAACCGGTACTAAATGGACTTGGGAAAATCCAGAATTCCGGGAATAACATGTATAGAATGTTTGTACGTTTGGGAAGCTTGCCAGGTGCCCTTGACCTGGATTGGCCACTGTCGTGGACAGGATGCTGGGCTCGATGGACCCTTGGTCTTTTCCCAGTGTGGCATTACTTATGTACTTATATAAAAGAAATTAAAGAAACACTGAGGAACATTACTATTAAAACTCAAATCATGAATTATAGATGGCAGTTACATAATAAATAATAATAGCCCCGTGCCTAAAAGTTAGGGAGCATTATAAAACATTTGCCAAGTATAATGCCAAAAATATAAAAAAGTCATAATAGATCATATTCATTATTATTCAATAGTGTCCTAATGTCACCTCTGAAAAAAACTCACTGCAAACAAAAAGGTGGTCAGAAATATACTAACAGATTAGTATCCATATTTAAACCTCCAGGAAAGAGGGTCCGGAATAGAAAGATAAGCCTCTGTTTTGTTTTAAGTAGTAGGTTGTCCACCGAACCACCTCTCCAGGATCTCCTTGGTGCAGCCAGAGCACAAAATTTATAGTCCTCAAAGGTATGTCCAACTTCCAAGGTGTGGTCCACCAGTGGTTTCTCTCTTACTCGCACTTTTATGTTACATTATCCTAATATTCAATCTCCTCTTGGTCATCCCAATATAGACCAGACCACAAGGCATACCACAGCATATACCACACCTTCAGTTTTACAATTTGAAAATTGTTTCAGGACAAATCTTTCACCAGATGACATTAGAGTTCATGTTAATTCTGCACACAGAACAGTTCCCACATTGAAATCCTGCTGGGAGTCTCCTTGTTGTCCTGGTTTCCAGAGGTAGGGCAGACGGTACAAGACTATCCCGGAGAAAAGTTTCAGGTTCTGCACAATATGTCAATGTTGTTTTCAAACCTTTACAATATGATTTGACATATGTGTAAATGGCAAGGTGCATATAACCTTTCCAGTTCTTTTCTTGTCTGCTGGTTTAAAGCAAGGATTTCCTATTGCAAGCTAATGCCTTCTCAAAGCATTCTTTAACACATAAGGCAGCATATCTTTTTCTCTGAATCTTTCTTTCATATCATGAGATCTTTTATTAAAAATGCAGTATCTGAACGTAACCTTTTTAGACATAAAAACTGGCTGTATAGAAGGTGTTTCTTAAGGGATTTGCCATGACAACTGACAAAATTCAAATATCTGACATCCATAGGCTTACGATATCAGTTTCAAAAATTACCTCCACGGACGCTGGTCTGTATGTCTAGGAAAGGCATATTTGTTTTATCGTAATGCATTTGAAATTTCAAATTTTTTTTATCTAAACAATCAGCAATATACCTTTTCCATAGTACTATATCCTATCCTATATAATAAAACGCACCTCCAACATTCTGAAGCTGACTGCATGGCTGAGGCATTCCTGCTCTCTGTATCCATCTCCTGAATTGACATCACGTACTTCCGGGTTCGTCACAAGCAGAAGTGACCAACCGCACGAGGTTTCTCGGCTTCAGAATGTTGGAGGTGCATTGTATTAAATAGGATTGGTCAGTTCCTTGAAGCACAGCCAGAGCTCAGCGTCCTGCACAGTAAGGCTCAGACACCAGAGAGGGGGGGGGGGGGGGGGGGGGCTGACACCAGAGAGAGGGAGGGAGGTGGGCCTGACACCAGAGAGGGGAGAGGGAGGTATCTCTGTCACACACACACTCTCTCTCTCACAGTCAATGTCTTTCTCTCTCTCACTCTCACACACTGTCTCTAACACACCCTATGTCTCACACTGTATCACATTCACTCTCTCTGTGTCACACAGTCACTCACACACTCTCTTGGTCTCATACACTCAGTCTCACAGAGAGTCTGTGTCTCACACACACTCTCTCTCTCGCACACACTGTATCTGTGTGAAACACACTCTCTTTCTCACACTCTCACACATATGCACACACTCTCATTCTCACGCACACACTCTCTCACAGACACACTCGCACCCAGACGCACTCTCTCTCTCACACACACACTCGCACATTCACTCTCTCTCTCACAAATAGTCACTCTCACATACACTCTCTCAAACATACACACTCCGAGGAAAACCTGAGGAAACCCTTGCTAGCGCCCGTTTCATTTGTGTCAGAAACGGGCCTTTTTTTACTAGTTAATTTCATAATCATGTACGGAAAGAAATTGCTTCTCAAAATCACCCACATATAGATTCACCACTGAGGGGGCCATTTTTGTCCTCATGGTTGTTCCCTTTATCTGTTGGTAAAAATTTCTGTTAAAAGAAAAATAGTTCTTATTGCTAAAGCTGCAAGTTCCGCTATATATTCGGTAGGTAATCTCCAAAAAAAAATCTCTTTGTCTAATCATTTCCCTAATTATTTCAATGGCTTCTTTTTGAGGTATGTTGGCATATAAAGATTCAAACCAAAACTATTAATTCATTTTCTGCTGATAATGAAAATGTGCTCGAAACCGAAAACAAAAGAAAAGGCCTTGAGCCTGCTTGTGTGAATATGAACACATTTATTTTATATTATCATTTTTGAAATGTCTGGAATAAAGGGAGCTACCTAAACATTTTGCAATAACAACCACAAACCTGAAATGAATTAATTAAAATTTTACTTGCACAAAGTGACATCTATTTCAAACATGTCTAAATCCAGACTGTGTACAAATTTGCACCTACTTGTCACAGTGTGTTTCTGTATGTATGGATAATTTTAAAAGAGGTATTTTATGCATATTTACTGGCTTATGAGAGTGAAAAATCCTTTAAAAATTCTTCCTTTTGTGAACACATTCAAAACTACAGAGTGACAAAAAGAACTTGGTATGGATAGTGAATGCCTTGTACAATAAAACTAAGGTACTCCCCACATACAGTGGATGATTGCATTGGTGTACACATCTAATAGATCCAGGGAACATAACCAATCTGTCATACCCAGGAGGAGGAAGTACAATGTTCAGTGATGTCATCTTGAACATTTCCCAAAGCAAAAATATATTGTAGACTTTTAGAACTAGCAATGGTCTTAAACCTCTCAACTTCCTTTGGAATTAAGCAATATCAAAAATATAAGTTTCTGTTAGTCTTTCATTGGGAGTTGTTCTACTACTTTTTTCAGATAGAAGTTTTTAAATCCTTTTGGAGTAACACCAGTTTACAGCTAATTCAGCTCATGATTTTTTAACAGATGAGTGAGCAGTAATTGAGGGATGTGTAGATGATAATCTTGGATCACAATTCACAGGAGTACAATCTCATGTCATTTCCAGCCAAGATTTGGTGACCTATTGAGTTCTCTCACCTACTGGAAGGGAATTTATCACATTCATGAAAAGACTGATTATGCCGTCTTGTTCAAAATGAAGTGGTTTTAACTGCACAACTGCTTGACTGACTCCTTTCCTATGCTTAGGCAAGGGTGCCCAAATTCAGTCCTCAAGGTCTGCAAACAAGTCAGGTTTTCATTATATCCCTAAGTAATTTGCACAACATAGATTTGTATACATTGGAGGCAGTACACCTGAAGATCTTGCATGCGTATACTCTTTAGGGATATCCTAAAAACCTGACATACTACTACTACTATTAAACATTTCTATAGCACTACTAGACTTACACAGCGCTGTACAAATTAACATGAAAAGACAGTCCCTGCTCAACACATACTTGAGGCCCTTGAGAACTGAACTTCTGCACCCCGGCTTAGACCTTGGAGGCTATTATTGACAGTATTTCCAATGGAAAAGATTTTTTTTTTTTTTTTTGAAGAGGTAGACTGCTAAGCCACTGCAATGGGTCTTTGAAGATGTAACTTTTTTTCTGCATTATATAAGTAGAATATAGGAATTAAAGGGAAAAAACACCTAAGTGCCAAATTCTGGGATGTCCTCATATAGAACAAAATGTTTCAAAGTATTTAAAATCAGACCGTAAACAGGATACACGGATTGTTGTCATCAATGCTGCAGTTGTCCAGGATTAATGGAATACCATCTAAGTGGAAAACCTGAAACACATAAGCAAAATGTGACTATTTATTTTACAAACATTCTCTCATTGGAGGAATTTCAGTTTTTTAGATACAGTGGTGGAAATAAGTATTTGATCCCTTGCTGATTTTGTAAGTTTGCCCACTGACAAAGACATGAGCAGCCCATAATTGAAGGGTAGGTTATTGGTAACAGTGAGAGATAGCACATCACAAATTAAATCCGGAAAATCACATTGTGGAAAGTATATGAATTTATTTGCATTCTGCAGAGGGAAATAAGTATTTAATCCCTCTGGCAAACAAGACCTAATACTTGGTGGCAAAACCCTTGTTGGCAAGCACAGCGGTCAGACGTCTTCTGTAGTTGATGATGAGGTTTGCACACATGTCAGGAGGAATTTTGGTCCACTCCTCTTTGCAGATCATCTCTAAATCATTAAGAGTTCTGGGCTGTCGCTTGGCAACTCGCAGCTTCAGCTCCCTCCATAAGTTTTCAATGGGATTAAGGTCTGGTGACTGGCTAGGCCACTCCATGACCCTAATGTGCTTCTTCCTGAGCCACTCCTTTGTTGCCTTGGCTGTATGTTTTGGGTCATTGTCGTGCTGGAAGACCCAGCCACGACCCATTTTTAAGGCCCTGGCGGAGGGAAGGAGGTTGTCACTCAGAATTGTACGGTACATGGCCCCATCCATTCTCCCATTGATGCGGTGAAGTAGTCCTGTGCCCTTAGCAGAGAAACACCCCCAAAACATAACATTTCCACCTCCATGCTTGACAGTGGGGACGGTGTTCTTTGGGTCATAGGCAGCATTTCTCTTCCTCCAAACACGGCGAGTTGAGTTCATGCCAAAGAGCTCAATTTTTGTCTCATCTGACCACAGCACCTTCTCCCAATCACTCTCGGCATCATCCAGGTGTTCACTGGCAAACTTCAGACGGGCCGTCACATGTGCCTTCCGGAGCAGGGGGACCTTGCGGGCACTGCAGGATTGCAATCCGTTATGTCGTAATGTGTTACCAATGGTTTTCGTGGTGACAGTGGTCCCAGCTGCCTTGAGATCATTGACAAGTTCCCCCCTTGTAGTTGTAGGCTGATTTCTAACCTTCCTCATGATCAAGGATACCCCACGAGGTGAGATTTTGCGTGGAGCCCCAGATCTTTGTCGATTGACAGTCATTTTGTACTTCTTCCATTTTCTTACTATGGCACCAACAGTTGTCTCCTTCTCGCCCAGCGTCTTACTGATGGTTTTGTAGCCCATTCCAGCCTTGTGCAGGTGTATGATCTTGTCCCTGACATCCTTAGACAGCTCCTTGCTCTTGGCCATTTTGTAGAGGTTAGAGTCTGACTGATTCACTGAGTCTGTGGACAGGTGTCTTTCATACAGGTGACCATTGCCGACAGCTGTCTGTCATGCAGGTAACGAGTTGATTTGGAGCATCTACCTGGTCTGTAGGGGCCAGATCTCTTACTGGTTGGTGGGGGATCAAATACTTATTTCCCTCTGCAGAATGCAAATAAATTCATATACTTTCCACAATGTGATTTTCCGGATTTAATTTGTGATGTGCTATCTCTCACTGTTACCAATAACCTACCCTTCAATTATGGGCTGCTCATGTCTTTGTCAGTGGGCAAACTTACAAAATCAGCAAGGGATCAAATACTTATTTCCACCACTGTAAATACTGGACATTTAGATGTTGATACCACAAAATGACGTAGTTAGTATAAACTACTAACAACTGGAGACTACAGGGCTCATATATTAAGTCCATTTTAGAAACTTTGTATGGCATGTACATTTTGTACTGCATACACATGTAAATACCAATTTTAGAATGATGTTTGCATGTGTGGATGCCTCAAGACTCACAGGTTCAAAGGGGGTATGATTTGGGTGCTCCAAAATGATATGGACACTTCCAGTTTGTAATGGGGAATACAATTACGGAGGAATTCTGTATAGGGCACCCACAGTTAGGTGTTAGGATGATGCGCGATAAGTACAAATTCTATAAAGGCAGCTCTGCACAGAACCGTCTCTAAAGAACTTATTTATTTATTTATTTATTTTATTGCATTTGTATCCCACATTTTCCCACCTATTTGCGGGCTCAGTGTGGCTTACAATACATTGTAAATAATGGAAATACGATTTGTTACAAATCAGTTATGGATTACATTGTGAGAAGTTAAGCGAAGACAGAGTCAAGGTATCGTTAGGGAATAAGACAAGGAAAGAACAATGGAACAATGGAAAGAGACAACGGGAAATTAATAGGGTAATAGAACCTTAGCGAAAGAACATTTGGTATAACATTTTCTGTGAGTAAAGGTTTAAGTGTGATAAAATTACGGGGGATGAGAGTTCAGAAGAGAATGTATTGGTGTATTTCTGAAACAGTGAGTGTGGACTTCATGTGTATTGATCCTTACAGTAAATTTTATCAAAGAGATGAGTCTTCAGTAGTTTGCGGAAGTTGGTTAGTTCGTGGATTGTTTTCAAGTTGCGTGGTAGAATACTAGCATAAGTCATTTTCACATCTAACTTTAGGCTTCAGCATTTATGCCTGCCAAAGGATAGTGTAAATGCTCGTGCCTAACTACTGTGAGTTAGGAGCGGAAATTGAATTATTCTATACCTCTGCGTCTAAATTCTGGGAATGCCCATGACCCACCCATGCCCCTCCCTTGGTTACACCCCCGTTGGAGCTGCAAATGAGATGAATTAGGCATGCAAGTTATAGAATAGGTGTGCAGGGCAGATATACTCATAACCAGTAATTAGTGCCAATTAGCACTTGCAAGTCCAGTTATTGTCGTCACCAATTTAGTAAATTAGTTTACATATGTGACTAATTTTGGGTGACCTATAAAGGATTTGTGGGTTACTGTATATATATTTAAAATTCCCACATCAGTTCTTGAACTTCACCGAAGAATGCATAGATTTCAAGCAAAATGCTTGTTCAGACCAGGGTTTGCAATGAGTGATTGAGGGGAACATCTATGCTTGGGCCCCGAATAATTTATATACCCCTTACAAAGTAAAACTGTGCCTTCTGGGACTTCACACCTAAATCGGTTGCACTTATATGAATAAGTTTGCTGGATATAAACAACTCTTATATACTTAGGGCCCACTGTCTTCCCTCTCCCTGCCCACTTAAATCATGCTCAGTGGGTAGGCTGCCAATATTCAGCAACACTTAACCAGGCAGTGCCACTGAATACGGTCACTAACCAGCCATCTCAAATCCAGGCAGGAGAGGTGTTCCAGGGGCAAAGCTCAGTGCCCACATAGCTAAGCAATCAAACAGGACCTCACAAAAGGCTGTCCTAACTTTGGTCACTTAGCTATGCAGGTCCTGGCACTGAAAATCGATCTGCACTTGCATAGCTTCTGGGTTGCAGCTGGAATCCTGTGCTGTGTTCCCCTCTTCCCCCCCCCCCCCCCCCCCCATCTCCAGTCAAGAGGCAACCCCTTCCTTATAAGAACAATGCCCTTTCCAGCAGCCTCCCCACCCCATCAGGGTCTACCTTTGTTTTCCCTGGTGATCTATTGTTGGTCTGGGCAGGAGAGATTCCTAGTTGCTTCTGGTCATGCAAGCTCCAGCAGCAATCTTGCAGCACTGTTGCTAGAGCTCAAGGCAGCCATTTTAAGGCTGGAGCAGAGGATCACTCCTGCCCAGAAGACCACTAAATACCACCAGGGAGAATGAAGGAAGTCTTGAACTTGGTGAAAACCCCTTATATATGCTCTGGCTGAACCCACATAAATGTGTTATGTGAGTAATGACTGAATATCATCTGGGCCCCTCTAAGTCCAGGTGGCCAGGTGTAGTCCAGTCAGACCTGGATATTCAGACTACATGAAACCCAGTTTAAGATTCTACATGATGCTTATATCTCTAAAAGTAGAGGGAGATCGCTAAGACTATGGGACAATGAAGTATGTGATAAATGTGAAGTAGGTAGGGGCACTACGGTACATCACTTTTTGGAATGTATTAAACGTCAGCCATTCAGGTCTGGAGTTCCCTATGTTATAGAAGCAGTTCTGGGAGTAACATGTGAATGGACATATGCATCTCTTTTATTGGGCTTGGACTCTAACCTCAGTGTCCAGGGCTTTTTGGAGCACCAGCATCATTTTGCACTTCTGGCGTTGTTGCTGGCCCGCAAAACAGTACTTCGTCATTGGGTGGGGAAGGATCCCCCACTCCTGGCTGAGTGGAAGGCTAGTATGTTGAAAATGGCATCCTGGCAGTTGATGCGTACACCCAAATCCAAGGAGGGGATTCTGGGACTGTATAAGGATCTTTGGAAGACACTACAGGCCTCCCTGGGTGGGAAGCCATAGTCACTGCCTACCTGAGAAGACATGGAGTAAGGGGAGGGAGGGAGGGATGGGGGATTGTGGAGACTTTGTTGGTGGTTAAAATGAAAATGATACACGAGGACAACCAACTTATCACTGTACTTGTTTTATCACTGTGCTTGTTGTACAGAGAAAAACTTACTGTTTGGCTGTTTGCTGCTATTTGTTTCGATATACTTGTGTGTATCATTCTTCAATAAAGATATTTTAAAAAAAAGCATAGGCTTGCTGTCAAATTGAGAACCATTGCTTTACACATTAAAAAGCAAATCATACCTTCTCTTGGTTATCCTCATGTTTGTAACACAAATTTGCAATCAAGCGAATGAGATGAGCCTTAAACCCCACAGCTGGATGGGTTACCTCTTCTATTTCAGACACAGAGTGAGAAGCTGTGAAAACATTCTTGTTCTGTTTCCCAGCAAACTGAGTTAGCCTCAAGATATCTAAATAAAAAGGAAAACATGCTTATATAATGTACTCAACTGCTGTGGGACAAAATCTAAAATCAGAGCAATGCATACCACTTTTACGTTTATCACACACACAAAAATAAATACATAAATGGATAATCCAGAAATTATTTGTCAATAAAAAACTGAAAAAAATACTTAAAGAAGTCAAATAAGACTTAGTTATTCGTAAACTGTTTCCATTTATAAAAATAAATAAGTGGGGAAAACACAGAATATGGGTCATAGTATTCTTTCCAATCCTTTTGCATGTGTGTCTGTGTGCCTGCATGTGTGTATATGAGCAATCACAAGTGCACCCACATCTCTCTTTATATCTGTGTTACCTAAATGCAGAGCTGCTAAGGGGTCCCGATTTTTGAGAGGGAGATTTTAGTACACGCCCACAGCCCTGCCCCATTCTGATTTGGCCCCACCCACTCTACCTCATAGCTCTACCCCATCCAATCCTACAGCCATTGCAGAAAATATTTTATTTACACCAGTAACAGCAGAGAATGGGGTAAGAAGGAGTGTTTCAGTTCACTCTGTTATACCCCCTATCCAGTATCTATTCTCCCCCAGGGGCACAACCGCAAGGGGGCCTCAGCACCCCCCTCACTTTGATCTTCAAATTTGTGGCACTGGTTGAATCACAAGCGCTGCTAGCTGGAGAGGTCCACTGCATGAGTCCCCTACCGTGCTGTCTGAGCAGAGCAGGAGTTAGCAGCGTGCTTCAGCTGCCAATGCCGAACCTCATACATATGTTCAGTTCAGGCACTTGAAAATCGAAAATAATACCGTTTTCCATTAGCTTTCAGAGACTAAAACCTCCTCCCTCAGGTCAGGTCACTGATGTTATAGTATCCTCTCCTGACTTGAGGAAAGAAGTGTTGGTCTCTGAAAGACTAGTCAAAAATATATTAAAATTAGTCCAATATAAAAGTATCACCTTATTTTCTATTTTGTGTTTTATTTATATTTATTATCCTTTATTAACACAGCTACACTACTTTATCCTAAATTAATAAAATTATTTTCTCTACCTTTGTTGTCTGGCCATTTACTTTTCCAATTGTGTTGCTCCCATTCTCTTGTTTCTGCTTTTCTTCATCTTATCTTAACTCTCCTGCCAGGGTTTCCTGTCCATTTTTGTCCTTTTTCTCTCTCCTGTTTCTTTCAGTTTTTTTCAATTTATTTTTCTGCCTCTGTCCAGATTTAATTCATTCTTCCTATCCAGTCTTTAATTTCCCTCTTTTTACTTCATCTACCTATGGCTTTTTATCTTTCCCTCACCCTTGTTCTTCCCTACGCCCCTTCCTCTTATTTTCCAGTCTTTCACTAATTCTATCCTCTCCCCCTTTCCATCTTGCATTTCCCCTTTTTCTTTCCCTAACTTTCCATCCAGCGTCTTGTCTATTTCTCCCCATTCTTCCAGTGTCTCCCCCTATTTCTCTTTACATCATTCCATCCAGTGTCTCCTCTCTTTCTCTCCCTACCCTTCCATCCACTGTCTTCCCCCTTCTCCATCCTTCCAGTGTCTCCCCCCTCTCCATCCTTCCAGTGTCTCTCCCCCTCTCCATCCTTCCAGTGTCTCTCCCCCTCTCCATCCTTCGTGTCTCTCCCTCCTCTCCATTCTTCTCGTGTCACCCCCTCCATCTTTCCTGTGTCTCTCCCTCTCTCCATCCTTCCAGTGTCTCCCCCCTCTTTCTCTATGCATACTTCCATCCAGCATCTCCTCTTTCTCTCCCTACCCTTCCATTCAGTGTCTTCCCTCTTTTTCCTCCCCATTCTTCCAGTGTCTACCCTCTGCATCCTCCCATCATGGCTCTCTCTTCTTTCTGTCCCCATCTCTCCATCTTCCCTCTTTCTCTCTCCCTCCTTCCAGCTAGGTTCTCCCCATCTTTCTACTCAGCATCTTCTCCAACCCTTTTCCATCCATGCCCCCTCTTTCTGTCCCCATCTTTCCATTGATCACCTCTCTCTCTACCATCCAGGTCCCCACTTTTCTTTTCCCTCACCTCTCTCCATTCATCATCTCTTTCTCGCTCCATCCTTCCAGCTAGGATCTCCCCAGCATCTTCTCCAGCCCTTTTCCACTCATGTTCCCCTCTTTCTCTCCCCATCTTTCTTCTCATCACCTCTCTCTCTCTACCATCCAGGTCCCCACTTTTGTATCTTTTTCCTCACCTCTCTCCATTCAGCATCTCCTGCCTCTGTTTCCACAAGTCCTCCCCTCCCCTCTTATATGGCATCAAATAGGAAATGCAGGGCCACAGCCTTCAGGCATGTACTGTTAGCTCTGCAGGGTCCTCTTCCCCAGGACCGGGAAGTTGATGTCACTGGGGGTAGAGGACCCTGCAGAGCTGACAGTTCTCATCAGGAGAAGCAGAAGTGGTGGTGCAGTGGTGCAAGAATTTCTCGCTTTGGCAGGAGATGACCAGACGCTCGATGCGGCAGACTTGCAGGTCTGTGGATGAGTGGAGAATAATGATTAGTGCAGTGGGCTGAGAAACTGGAGAACTGGGTTCAATTTCCACTGTGGCTCCCTATGGTCCTGGGCAAGTCACTTATCCCTCCATTGCCCCAGGTACACTCCAGAGAGTGCCAGAGACGGATCAGCGGCAGACGGCAGGAAAGAGTGAGATTCTTTCCTGCCCCCCCCCCCCCCCCCCCGTAGCTGCAAAGGCCACCACACCACCAGGGCGACCTTCAAGGATCAAAACAGGTCTTGTGTGCAGTGGCAGTAGCCAGTGGAGCATAGTGTATGGGTAAGAATGGCAGTTTCTGGTGCCCCTCGAATGTTGGCACCCCCCTGCCATACATACCCTGCTTACTGCGTTCTGCTGGCCCTGCAATTACCCCGATATTGCCTGGACAAATGTAATATCAGCACATGCTAGGAAGACAAAGTTCCTAGATAAAAAATCAAGGACTGCTTTATGGAGCAGCTGGTTCAGGAACCAACAAGAGGGGGAACAATTCTAAACCTAGTCCTTGGTGGAGCACATGATCCGGCACTGGGGCCACTTTAACAGTGATTATAACATGATCAGATTTAATATAATGTCTGGCGTAAGTACACGTTGGAAATCCAATATGTTAGCATTTAACTTTCAAAAACAAGACTATGATAAAATGAGGAGAATGGCAAAAAAAAAAAAAAAAAACAACAACAACAACAGAGGAGCAGCTGCAAAGATAAAAAATTTACATCTGGCATGGATGTTGTTCAAAAATATCCTGGAAGGCCAGATAAGATATATTCCATGTATTAAAAAAGGAGAAAGGAGGTCAAGTGATACCTTGCTGAGAGAGCGGGTGTCGGTGGAAAGAGCTCCCGAGACTCGCCTCCTAAAATTGGCCTCCAAAAGGCGTTATTGCTAAAACCTGACGATGACAGTGCAGTTAAAGGAATCAGGAGTTAAGATCTGGGGTTTGGTGCCTTTTTCTTGGAAGAGAAGAGAATGGCTTTGAAAGCACAACGCCGAGAGAAAGAGAGAACACAGCAGTGTGAAGCTAAGATGGCGGCCGGAGGGGACTCTGGAGCTTCCAGCGTTAGCTCCGCATGGGTGGTGAAGCAAGCCATTGATGCGTCACTGGACAAAAATTTACAAGCGATCACAGATAAATTAGATAGTGTGGATGGAAAACTAGAGGCAATGCACGAAGAGTTTTCAGCATACTGCCAACGAGTGTCTGATTTGGAAGATCAAGTTCAGCAGCTTACCGCGTCTAATTCAAGTTTCCAATTCAAGCTCAAATACTGGAGGACAAGCTCGATGATATTGAAAATCGATCAAGGAGAGGAAATCTAAGGTTGGTGGGTTTACCAGAGTCTGTCCCTGAATTGGATTTGAGAAAATTTTTGAAATCTTGGTTGGCATCGGAGCTATGCCTAAAATCAGCAGCAGGGCCTCTGCGTGTGCAGCGTGCTCACAGGTTGGCTAAGAGATCAGCGGAGCCCAGGCCTCGTGTGGTCATCTTCAAAATCCTGAATTATGCCTACAAAGCGGAAATTCTGAGAGCCATTAGAGCTAAAGGTTCTCTAACGTATGAAAATAAGTCGGTTCTGTGTTTTCAGGATTTTTCTGCTAGGGTATCGACCATGAGACGTGCATTTGCTCCTGTTTGTTCAGAACTACATAAGCGTCATGTTCAATTTGCTCTGCTGTATCCGGCGAGGCTAAAGATTTTTATTTTTATTTTTGTTACATTTGTACCCCACGCTTTCCCACTCATGGCAGGCTCAATGCAGCTTACATGGGGCAATGGAGGGTTAAGTGACTTGCCCAGAGTCACAAGGAGCTGCCTGTGCCTGAAGAGGGAATCGAACTCAGTTCCTCAGGACCAAAGTCCACCACCCTAACCACTAGGCCACTTTATGGATGGTAAAGAACAATTTTTTGACTCGCCAGAGGATGCGAAAAAAACTGCTGGCTAGAAATGGCTCAGAGGGAGTTACGACATAGCACACAGTTCAGGCCATGTCAGGAAAAAGGACACTAAGGCACTGAGGAGAAAGCCTATTATTGAACATACACACACAGTGGTTTGCTGAACTTAGATGCATTAGCTCTGAAATGACTTCTGGTTTCTTATAAAGATGTTGGATAGACATAAGATTTGAAAGAAAGCATGATTATAGTGGGGTTTTTTTGTTTGTTTTTTTCCTGTTGCTTCCCATGAGTGTTTACCACTATTGTGGGAGCCATTCAGTTGATCTGAGATTGCAATGGTACCAATGGAATATTGCCTGTCTGAGAGTGGCGTGGTCATATGACCATGGTTGCTCTATTTAATAAGTATTGATGTGTGAGGTGGGGAGGAGATGTGGGGGACATGGGGGGGGGTTGAAATTAAGAACGGTGATACGGGTGCATGTGGTATGAGAAAAAGGGGAGGGTTCCTCTTTTTTTTATATCTTCTGAGGAGTGTAAGCTATAAAGTGAATTTGTTAGAAAGATGAATGGTTCTTGGACATATGAGAGAGTGGGAGGTTTGTGAGAGGGTTGGGAGGATGGGAAGAATACATATGGAGTTTTGACAAAATATTAATGCATTATTGTATACATCTGTGGGGTTTAAAAGTTGTTGTGAGGTTGGTTTTTTTTTTTTTTTTTAAATTACTATGTCTACAGAAACAAAGCAGCTAAGGTGAAGGTTGAATTTCTTGTATTTGATTATGGAGGAGTTGGGAGGAGGGAGGATTTCCACACTGACCTCAGTCCACTTGTTGGACGGAGCGGGAACGGGAGATTAATAGAAATTGGCTTTTAGGGATAGGGGACTGTACCGGGGGGGGCGGGGGGATGGGTTCGGGGTTGGTTTTGTTATTTCAGGGGTTTCAGTATGGGAGGTTTTGTGTTGGGTTCTTACTTTTGGGGAGATTTTTGATGCTTGGGGCAAGGTGCATGTGGTGCCGAAATTTTAGAGAGTTGGAGATAGGGGGGCTGATGGCTGGGACAGTCCTTTGGCTTGATAATGTTATACATCTGATAAACGGGCACACCTTATGTGAGAAGACCTGAGAGTTAAACTGGTTTCATGGAATGTAAATGGGGTAACGTCACCTATTAAACGCCAAAAAATCTTACAAGCCTTGAACTGTCAGAAAGTAGACTTTGCCTTTCTGCAAGAGACCCATTTATCTGCGGTGGAACATTTGAAGTTCAGGCATTGGTGGGTGGGGCAAGTGATGGACACTCCAGCAGCTCACCGTAAAGGCGGTCTCCTAGTTTTTGTGCGAAAGGGGATAGATGTAGTGATTCAGAAATCCTGGAGGGATCCCAAGGGGAGGTTCTTAATGATTAAGGCCCTTAACAAAAAAAACAATGCTGCTATGTAATGTGTACAGGCCCAACGTATATGAACATGGATGGATAAGAGCTATTATTCAGAGGGTGGTAGGGTTGGAGGATATGCCCATTTTAATAGGAGGCAATTTCAATATGGTTCATGAGCCAGCTCTAGATAAATCTAGAGGACTCATACAGAATAAGGGGATCTCTTCCAAAGGTATTCCGCTTCTTTGCTCGAGTCTAGACCTTTTGGATATTTGGAGAACTTTACATCCCACGGACCTAGACTACGCGCATTTGTCTCGGGCAGCACATGGAACACAATCTAGAATTGATTATTGGCTTTTGTCGGCGACACTCTTTTCATCCGTGAAAGATACAGATACAGCACCGTATAGTGTGTCAGACCATGCTTTGGTGTGGTGCACTTTGGATTTTGGAGGATCGGAGAATAAATTGAGCCATTGGAGATTTCCTTCACAATTATATTGGGATCAGGCTTTCCGAGAACATTTACTGCATAAATGGGAAGAGTATCAAATGCATAATGTAGATCACATACAGCAACCAGTGCTTTTTTGGGAGGCGGCCAAGGCTGTGTTAAGAGGGGAAATAATTGCTTATTCCTTTTTCAAGAAAAAATCTAGAGATAGGGAAATCTTGCGATTAGAAAAACTGGCGGTTAGAGCTCAGAATCTATATTGGGGAGCATCCGACAGCGCAAGCGAGAAGTTTTCTTCTGGAGATTCAAACAGCTCTTACAGTACTTCTTCATGATAGGGCAAAGAAATCCATGAACTATTTCAAATATCAATTATACCTACGTGGAAGTAAGTCTGGGAAATTACTGTCCCATCTGATTAATCGTCCTGGGGGGGGGATCACGTATTGTAGCTCAATTATAGGAGACGGAGTTCGAGTGAGGTCGGATCGGGAGATAGCGGAGATTTTTCAACAATATTATCAAAAATTATACACTAGCCCGCTGGAGATACCTATGGAGGGCAACCACTATCTTGATAGTCTAGAATTGCCCTGTTTGGGTAATAAAGATGTGGATAATGGCCCCAGATTAATGGTCCAAGATTGCGGAGACAGGAGAACTTCCGAAATCTCTCCAATTGGCCAATATGATAGTCTTGTTGAAACAAGGGAGGGATCCAGACAATCCATCCTCCTACAGATCCATTTCACTTCTCAATGTGGAAGCAAAGTTATACACAAAAATATTGGCTAATCGAATGGCTCGTGTACTCCCGGCACTGATAGCAGATCCCCAGGTGGGCTTTGTAAGTAGTCGTACTATTACGCATAACATACAAAAGATCCATATATCCATGGAGCAAGTAGAGCACACGGCTAAGCCCTCTCTGCTGGTCAGCTTTGACACAGAGAAGGCATTTGATCATGTTGATTGGGGATTCCTTTTCGTTGTTTGACGCCGATATGGGTTTAATATTTTTTTCTGGATGCCGTGGGGGCATTACACTTGATACCTGAGGCAAGGATCCAAGTGAATGGGTTGACATCTTCGGTTTTTGAGATACGTAGAGGTACACAGCAGGGCTGTCCCCTTTCTCCACTTCTTTTTGTTCTGTCATTAGATCCCTTGGTTAGGGACATTATGTGTAATAGAAATATTCAGGGGGTTCGCATAGGAAGCTATGAGTTTAAAATCTCGGCTTTTGCGGATGATCTGTTGGTGCATTAGTGGAACCCCAGATGTCTTTGGTGGAGCTGATGGAGAGTTTTAAGGAATATGGAGATTTTTCTGGTTTCAGGCTGAACGCAGGCAAGTCCTTAGCATTGCCTACTGTTTCATCGATTCGAAATAATTGGATCGGTCCTTTCCCCTTGAAGTGGGCAGATACCTCTTTTCGATACTTGGGAATTCAGTTACCTTTTAAGATTTCTATGTTATATCAGGTTAACTTATCACTATTATTGGAACAAACTAAAATGAGCTTAGATCAGTGGGCGCACTTTCCTCTCTCACTTCACTTAATATGGTTTTGTTTCCCAAATGGCTTTATATTCTTCAGCTGTTACCTCTCAGAGTGATGAAGCGGGATTTACAGGCTCTAAGGAAACCTGTGACTCGTTTTTGTTGGGTGGGTCGAAAACCAAAACTGGCCTTTAAATATTTAATTGGAGCTTTCAAATACGGGGGATTGGGTCTTCCCGATATGCATCTTTATAATTATGCGTGTCTTCTTCGTCATCTTGGAGACTGGTTTCTTGAAGAGCGGAATTATACACCCAGAGAATATGAAACAGCTTTTTACTCTCCGTGGCATATTAATTTGTTGCTGCATAGTGCGAGAGAGGATTTACCGCTTAATCTACGCCAGAATGTGATTGTAAACTCGATGAGACAGACATGGCGATATTTAGTGACATTGTTGGAAAGGCAGCCGGAGATCTCAGATCAACTTCCTATTCGGGAAAACCTGGGCTTTATTCCAGGACAAGATGGAGCTAGCTTCCAACGTTGGGAAGAGAAGGGAATTACTTTGATGCAACACATGTTGGATGGTGAGGGTAAGATGCTTTCCTGGGATAAACCACAGGCAAGAGGAATAGTTGAATCTAAAGATTCTTTGGCCTACTGTCAGATACAACATTACGTGCGTGATCTCATACGGTTGGCCTTGTATCCGTCGTTAGGGAATATTTTGCAGAATTTTTTTGATAAATTTAGGAAGGGGGGCCTGACGGTCTCAGCCCTTCATATAGCTTTGCGACAGAAGAAATCCTTTGAGGAACTTACCCATAGGTGGAGTAGGGACTTAAGGGCTTCCGCGGAATTTCTTGACTTTCATAAGTTGATCAGGAGAAGCCCCGAGGTTTCAGTGAGCGTAGAAATCCGGGAATGCCAGTTTCGCATTCTGCATAGCGCTTATTTTACGCAGGAACAGAATTTCAAAGCAGGGGGTATAGAATCACCTGAATGTCAAAAGTGTAAACAGGACACTAACACTTTCTTTCATGCTTTATGGGATTGTCCTAAAATTAACTTTTTTTGGAGGGAAGTTTCAAGGTACATGGAACAGTTATTAGATCAGGCCATACCATTCTCCTCGGATGGGTGGTTGCTCGACAAATATGAAACTTTCAGAATACATAATCGTGCGCACGTATTACTGCTGCGTAAAGCGGGGGCTGTAGGTAAACAGGTCATTATGAGTGTATGGGTGGTGGAGGAAGCCCCTTCCTTTTGGGCTTGGAAGAATCGAAGAAGAGTTTTGCCAGAGGCTCTCCTAAGCGTTGGAAGGCCTTTTTAGCAGTATGGGGGGTATATGTAGAGTCCCTTTTGCATAGGGCTAGGAGTCTGATATTCAACGCCCCTTAAGAGACACTTTCAGTTCTTGATTACTAGGTGTGCTGCTGGATTACCCCCCAATGTCAGTGTGTATTGATGCTTTTGAACTGGATGCAGGTAGTGACCGTGCGCACCTTACCCAAGTAGGTAGGTTTGGATATTTTTTTTTATCTCTCTTCTTTTGGGTGGGTTTAGGGGAGGAGATATACTGTAGAACATGGACATTGGATGGCAGGATTTGTTTTCCACACTGTCATGAAGTTATTATTTATATGAAGTAATGTGGCTTACGCATGCTATGGTCATAAAGACCACTGGGAATGTGTCATCAATAAGATTGTTGAAGCGTGACCTGGGGGGGGGGGGAGAGGGAAGAAGGGTGGGGAGGAGAGGTGGGGATATTTGTTGGTTCATTCATAGGAGGCGGGACCATAAGAGTTCAGGTTCCTCACTCCTTGTTTGACTCACTCATCTGTTGTGTGGAACCACATTTAAAGGGGGGAGAAGATCTTGGTTAGGATAGGAAAGTGCACAAAAGATAGGTCCTGGACATCAGGCCAGATGAGATCTGTGCCTACGGCATGTCTGAGCTGAAGGTTTGTAGTAAGGTTCAACATTTTGTTATTTGAGGGAAGGGGTTGGGGAGTAATGGGATGGGGAGGGAAGGATTCTATGTTAAAAGCTTGATGACAATATACATCTTTTCTAAATTTGTATGTATGATCGCGCATTTCAATTTGTGTTACTCTCGACAATGTTTATTGATTTCTGTATTGTTTAATGTGTCATCAATACAAATGTTATACCATAAAAAAAGAGAAAGGAAGGCCAAACAGCCAGCATGGTTAAAAAGTGAGGTGAAGGAAGCTATTAGAGTTAAAGAACATTCTTCAGAAAACAAAAGAAGGATCCGACTGAAAATATGAAACACCATAAGGAATGGCATGTCAAATGCAAAGCAATAATAAGGAAACCAGAGAGAGACTTTGAAAAGAAGACTGCACTGGAGGCAAAAATACATAATAAAACCTTATTTAGGTATACTATAATCAGGAAGTCGGTAAAAGAATCAGTTGGACTGACAGATGACCAAGTGGTAAAACGAGCACTCAGGGAAGACAAGGCCATAGCGGAGAGACTAAATGAATTCTTTGCTTCGGTCTTCACCGAGGAAGACGTGGGGGAGATACCAGTACCAGAAATGGTATTCAATGCTGATGAGTTAGAGAAACTGAAACAAATCTCTGTAAACCTGGAAGATATAATGGAGCAATTTGATAAATTAAAGAGTAGCAAGTTGCCTGAACTGAAAAAAGAACTTGCAGAGTTATTGTTAGTAATATGTAATATATCTTTAAAATCAAGCATGGTAACAGAAGATTGGAGGGTGGTTAATGTAAAGCCAATTTTTTTTTAAAGGGTTTCAGAAATAATCTGGGAAATTATAGAACGGTGAGCCTGACATTGGTGCCAGGCAAAATGGTGGAGACATAAGTATAGATTAATGAGACAAAGCCAACATGGATTTAGACAAGCGAAATCTTGCCTCACCAATCTACTACATTTCTTTTGAAGGGGTGAATAAACATGTGGATAACGGATATCTGGATTTTCAAAAGGCACTTGACAAAGTACCTCATGAACAATTTCTGAGGAAATCAGAAATGATGGGATAGGAGGTAGAGTCCTATTATGCATTAATCACTGGTTAAAAGATAGAAAACAGAGTAGGATTAAATGGTCAGTATTCCCAATGGAGAAAGGTAGATAGTGGGGTTCCCCAGGGGTCTGTGCTGGGACTGATAATTTTTAACATATTTATAAATGATCTAGAGATGGGAATAACTAGTAAGATAATTACATTTGCTGTTGACACAAAATTATTCAAAGTTGTTCAAATGCAACAGGTTTGTGAATAATTACAAGAGGACCTTACGAGACTGGGAAACTAGGCATCCAAATGGAAGATGACATTTAATGTGAGCAAGTGCAAAGTGATGGATGTAGGATAGAGGAACCCAAACTATAGCTAGGTGATGCAAGATTCCATTGGATAACGTACTACCTCTTTAGGGAGCACATCTGAACATAGTGATCAATTGAGCTCAAAAGATAAATTAACCCTATCTACTAATCACCACATGCTGCCTGTGTGGATAAAGTACAGAATGATGAACTCTGTGCCACTGTAGCTATTTTTTGCAATAGTTTATGGTTTTTATTCTTAAGCAGTATTCCCAATACTCATCAAGAGCAAGGAACGGAGGTACTGTTGATGCCAATCATGAACATCAGCAAAGACTGCCAGCCAACAAGTTGCATACTAGAATACCAATCATGAACAGCAGCAAAGAGTGCCAGCATACTAGCAGCTGAATACAAGAACTCTGGCCTTGCTTCAACAACCTATTACAATACTGAGAGAACTAGTGAGGAGGGTGGTAATAAAGACAAGAATGCAATAGTTCTACACATACACGTACACACAAAATGCTAAACAAAATCTTATTATGCATATTACTTACCAATGACTGTCTCAAGCAGTACTGGGCAATTTTGAAGGCATTCAAGATGTTTAGTGTTACATGTCATTTCACAAAGGACATCAAGAAGTCGAATCACAATCAAGGATTCCTACAAGAGAATACATACCATATATTGCATATAGAACACTAAATATTTACCTAAAGCCTGAAGAATATTTTGATACACAAATGGTATGAATCAGAAAAACAGCTATTTGGACAGCTGAAGAAAGATTTTCAGCTACATCGTCTCTACTTTTCTATGAAATTGATGCTGATCTGCAGGACTAGTGCTTCCATTAAACAAACTACACAATTGTCTAGAGCACCAAAATTTGGGGACTGGGGTAGTAAAATCTTGTTTACTGCTGTAGTGTGCTCCTTAATTGTTGTACCTGATTCTCGTTGCAGATGCTATGTTCTCCCAATTTAATGCTTGCTCTGCATCCTCTGACTGCCATAACTTTGCCCACCAGCTGACCCAGAGACATTGTGATCTCCGGTTTAGGACTTGCCCTGCAGCCTCTGATCAGATGTGACTCCGCCCACCAGCTGACCTGAAGATGGTGGCGTAGAGTACCTTTAAAAATATTCCATAAGCAGCGTTCATGCCACACTGATACACGCCAAAGGAGCAGGACGTGCTCCTTGGGGTTGTAGGGGTGTTTCCCAATCTCACCCTTGGTAAGCCTGAAGCCTGAATGCAACATGAACCATCTTGTCTAAATCAATATGGATTCTGCAGCTTGAGGCCTGGTTACTGCCTGAATCATCTTGCCTGCAAGTAAAATATGGACTCTACATTTCTTTCCTGGCACAGCTGTGCTAGTGACTTCATTCAACGACATGGTGTTTACTCGGTCTTACCTTCCAGTTTATCTCCTCGGAAGGTGCGGACGAGCGAGCTTCAGTGAAAATGTCTCCGGTAAAATCTGCAAACTGTGGAGAGGTTTGGCATTGCGAGACTACCACTGATATAAGATGTTCTTGCTGGAAGCCAAGGCCCCTCATTGTTGTCTGTATGTAACCTGTGGGGCATGGGTACGGAATTGGTGATTGGTCTTTGTTCGTCATGTGTGAACCCAGAGGGCTGTGCTAATGCTGGACTTGGAAAAAGGAAGAGAACAACAAAAAAAGGAGAAGCGCACCCATCCTGACATCAAGAGGTGACCGGTTCAAATCCCACTGCTGCTCCTTGTGTTCTTGGGCAAGTCACTTAACCCTCCATTGATTCAGGTACAAACTTTGATTGTGAGCCCTCCAGAGACAGGGAAATACCCAGTGTACCTGAATGTAACTCACCTTGAGATACTACTGGAAATGATGTGAGCAAAATTCAAATTCGAATAAATATATATATATTGATCTATCTGTATGTATACGTACGTGTATATGTATATATATATATATATATATATATATATATATATATATATATATATATATATAATCTTTAGTATTTGTTGCATAATATATTTTTGTATTTGCTTGCCATAATTGCTATTATATAATAAGTATATTTCCACCTTCACATTATTCCTTCATTGATGACTGCCTAGCCAGAACCTAAGGCCAAAACTTTAGGTACTGTCATATCCCTAGCCAAATGTGTCCAGTGTAATTGTTATCTGAGTGGTTACCTGTTTCTAGTAGTTCCTATGGGGTGACTCCAGGGTGACATTTGAACTTAATCTCACTATGCCCAGGTCCCCCTGACTCATTCCCATATGGCCTATTCGTCTCACCTTTGTTTTGGCTTTCTTTTCTGGCATCCTAACTATGACCCTTACGTATACATCTATTCCTCTTTTTGGTGGATACAGACCTCCATCCCCCCTTTTCATTCTCAGTTAAGACACTTGGTTGCCTGTTGTGTGTCATTCTGTGTTCTAACCTCTCCGTGTTCTCTCACACACTGTCCCTCTTTAGTTTCACCCCTCAGGTCAGGTCTCTTAAATTGTATATTCATCTGACCAAAAAACCACTGCTATTTCTGATTTATTACCACATCAAATCTATCACTTCTTTGCATGACTGAGATATGGCTTAAAAATAGCGACTCTCTTGTCGAAATGCTTGCTGAGGCTGTGGCATGCTGTATAAGTCTTATTCTTGGTGATTGTAATTTTCATGCTCACATCCCTCAGCACTTCATCACTTTACTCTGATTTGGGTCTTTCATGACATGTCCCATTTTCCACACACAATGCTGGTCATACTCTAGACCTACTTCTCTCTGTCCCTAATTTATAAGATTCAGAGCTGTCAACATTACTTTTACCATGGATATTTTACTTTGCAGTGCTATTCCACCTTATTTCACCTCTAAAGCCCTTTTGTATACTTCCCATTCTACCATCTTATATAGAAGGTATATAAGGTAATTAAACCAACTGATTTCCCATCCCTTAGTACCTCCTTTCCCTCTGAATTTACTCCCTTTCCACTGCAAACTAGATATATGCCCCAGTCATCTACTTAAATCCGCGACTGGCCGCTTCATAGCAGACCATACATCCCACCTAAACTTCATGCTACAACAAGGTCTCTTCCCTGAGAAAAATGGTAACATTCTACTCACCCCAATACCAAAAGACACTAAGAAAAACACAAACGACTTTGCCAACTACTGCCCAGTTGCGTCTATCCCACTAGTAGTCAAACTGACGGAAAGCTTGGTGACCAAACAATTTACGGAATACATGGACAAGTTCTCAATACTACATAACTCACAATCAGGATTCTACCCTCACCATAGTACTGAAACTGTCCTAGTCACTCTCCTGGCGAAATTCAAGCAAGAAATAGCCACAGGTAAAAGCATACTTCTCCTGCAATTCGACATGTCGAGCGCATTCGACATGGTAAATCACAATATACTATTAAGACTCCTTCGCCATTTTGGGATTGATGGAAATGTACTACTACTATTTAGCATTTCTATAGCGCTACAAGGCGTACTCAGCGCTGCACAAACATAGAAGAAAGACAGTCCCTGCTCAAAGAGCTTACAATCTAATAGACAAAAAATAAAGTAAGCAAATCAAATCAATTAATGTGTACCGGAAGGAGGAGAGAAGGGTAGGTGGAGGCGAATGGTTACGAGTCAAAAGCAATGTTAAAGAGGTGGGCTTTCAGTCTAGATTTAAAGGTGGCCAAGGATGGGGCAAGACGTATGGGCTCAGGAAGTTTATTCCAGGCGTAGGGTACAGCGAGACAGAAGACGTGAAGTCTGGAGTTGGCAGTAGTGGAGAAGGGAACAGATAAGAAGGATTTATCCATGGAGCGGAGTGCATGGGAAGGGGTGTAGGGAAGGACGAGTGTGGAGAGATACTAGGGAGCAGCAGAGTGAGTACATTTATAGGTTAGTAGAAGAAGTTTGAACAGGATGTGAAAACGGATAGGGAGCCAGTACAGCGACTTGAGGAGAGGGATAGTATGAGTAAAGCGACCCTGGCAGAAGACGAGATGGGCAGCAGAGTTTTGAACCGATTGGAGAGGGGAGAGGTGACTAAGTGGGAGGCCAGCAAGAAGCAGATTGCAGTAGTCTAAACGAGAGGTGACAAGAGTGTGGATGAGGGTTTTGGTAGAGTGCTCGGAAAGAAAGGGGCGGATTTTACGGATGGTGTAAAGAAAGAAACGACAGGTCTTGGCGGTCTGCTGGACATGATCAGAGAAGGAGAGAGAAGAGTCAAAGATGACCCCAAGGTTTCGAGCTGAGGAGACAGGGAGAATGAGAGAGCCATCAACAGAAATAGAAAACGGGGTGAGTGGGGAGGTGTGTTTGGGGGGAAAAATGAGAAGCTCGGTTTTGGTCATGTTTAATTTCAGGTGGCGTTGAGACATCCAGACAGCAATGTCAGACAAGCACGCTGAAACTTTGGTTTGGATGCAAGGTGAGATATCAGGGGTAGAAAGGTAGATTTGGGAGTCATCAGCATAGAGATGGTAGGAAAAGCCATGGGATGAGATTAATGAACCAAGGGAAGAAGTGTAGATAGAAAAGAGGAGGGGACCAAGAACAGAACCCTGAGGTACGCCGACAGGCAGAGGGATAGAAGTAGAAGAGGATCCACCAGACTGAACACTAAAGGTGCGGAGGGAGAGGTAGGAAGAGAACCAGGAAAGGACAGAGCCCTGGAATCCAAGTGAGGACAGGGTATCGAGAAGTATGCTGCGATCAACAGTGTCAAAAGCAGCGGAAAAATCAAGAAGAATGAGGATGGAATATTGATCTCTGGATTTAGCCAGTAATAGGTCATTGGAGACTTCAGTAAGTGCAGTTTCGGTTGAGTGGAGAGGGCGAAAACCAGATTGTAGTGGGTCAAGAATAGCATGTGAGGACAGAAAATCAAGGCAGCGGTGGTGAACAGCACGCTCAAGTAATTTGGAGAGAAAAGGGAAGAGGGAGATGGGTCGCTAATTAGAGGGACAAGAAGGATCGAGTGAAGGCTTCTTAAGGAGAGGTGTGACCACAGCATGTTTAAAGGCAGTAGGGACAGTTGCAGTGGAAAGTGAGAGGTTGAGAATGTGACAGATAAAAGGAATAAGAGCAGGTGAGATGGCATTAAGAAGGTGGGTGGGAATGGGATCAGAGGAACAGGTGGTACATTTTGAGGAAGAAAGGAGAAGTGTAGTTTCCTCTATAGTAACTTCAGGAAAGGAGGAAAAGGAGTGAGGGGAAGGAGAGAGAGAGGAACGGACTAGTGGAGGGAGAGGTGGTGAGATAGAGAATTCAAGGTTTATCTTTTGAACCTTGTCGTGAAAGAATTCAGCAAGGGTCTGAGGAGATAATGAAGGGGGAGTTGGGGGAGGGGGCACCTTGAGGAGAGAGTCCAATGTGGTGAAGAGAAGTCGAGGGTTAGAGCCAAGAGAGTTGGTCAGTTGGATATAATAATCCTGTTTGGCGCGTAAAAGAGCAGATTGGAAGGAGGTCAGCATGAACTTAAAGTGTAAGAAATCAGCAAGGGCCCGAGATTTCCCCCAGAGGTGTTCGGCGGAGCGGGTACAGGGAACGTAGGTAACGGATATTAGAAGTCAGCCAAGGTTGGGGTTTTGTATGCCTTATAGGACGGGTCATCAAAGGTGCAAGAGTGTCTAAGGCAGAGGATAGAGTATTGTAAGAAGAAACAGCCTCGTTGACAGACGTGGATGGTGCCACATGGGAGGATAGAGATGAAGGGTCAATATCGTGAAGATTCCTAGATAAATTAGATAAGATAGGACGGGACTGGGAGGGAGGAGATTTAAGTGTGAAAGTTATAAGATGGTGATCAGAGAGGGGAAGATCAGAGGCAAGGAAACTAGAGGGTGAACAGTTGGAGGAGAAGATGAGATCAAGACAGTGACCATTTTGATGAGTGGGGGAGGTGGAGCATAGTTGGAGATTAAAGGAGGATGTTAAAGCGAGTAACTTGGAAATATAAGAGTTGGAAGGATCATTAGCAGGAATATTAAAGTCACCAAGGATGAGAGAGGGGGAGGAAGGATCATGGAAGAAGGCAAGCCAGGCATCAAAGTCACTGAGAAAGGATGAAAGGGACTTATCAGGGGGATGATAAATGACCGCTATTCGAAGAGGCAGAGGAGAAAAAGGCGGATAGAGTGGACTTCAAAGGAGGAAAAACAGTGAGATTGAGGTGGAAGAAGGGGTTGAAATCTGGAGGAGGGAGAGAGAAGTAGTCCAACACCGCCCCCGCGACCAGCAGGGCGAGGAGTATGTGAAAAAAGATAACCGCCATGGCAGAGGGCTGCAACTGAAGCAGAGTCATCAGGGCAGAGCCAGGTTTCTGTTATGGCAAGCAGATGGAGGTGACGCGAGATAAAGAGGTCCTGGATATAGGGGAGTTTGTTACAGATAGAGCGGGCATTCCACAGGGTGCAAGAGAAGGGCAGAGGAGGGGAGTAGAGGAATAGAGATGAGGTTAGAGAGGTCACGGTGAGATCTGTGGAGTTGGGATAATAGTTGGTGAGGAGGGCAAGGATTGGGATTGATGTCACCGGCTGAGAGTAAGAGAAGGAGTAAAAGAGAGCGGAGGAGAGTAGGAGAGGTGTGACCACGAAGGCGTCGAAGGCGACAGGTATTTAGGTGGAATGGGGAAGGCAAAATGGAGGGAAGAAAGAGACGGAGATTAAAAGCCAAGAGGGAGGAAGAGGGTAGGAGAGAAGCAGGGCCGTGCCTAGGGTCTCCGGCGCCCCCCTGCAGTTGGCTCCACTCCGCCGCCCCCCCCCCCCCCCGCGAAACGATCGCTACACTACCCGCCCTCTTCTCCCCAGATCCTTTTCCTTTTTTTTTGTTTAAATTTACCTCTGTCCGGCGGCAGCGTAGCGTTAGTGAGGAGGCGGCGCTCCCCCGCCCCGACGTGTCAGTCTTCCCTTCGCTCAGTGTCCTGCCTTCTTCTGACATCATTTCTGATGTCAGAAGAAGGCAGAACTGAGCGAAGGGAAGACTGACACATCGGGGCGGGGGAACGCCGCCTCCTCACTAACGCTACGCTGCCGCCGGACAGAGGTAAATTTAAACAAAAAAAAGGAAAAGGATCTGGGGAGAAGAGGGCGAGGTAAGCATGGTGCGGCGGGTCGCCCCCCCAGAGGATGGCGCCCTCCTGCCATGCTTATCTCTCTTACCATGTTGGCACGGCCCTGGAGAGAAGGTGAGGTGATGAAGTCGATGGATGGTCAGTGAGTTCCTGTAGCAGAGAGAGGTAGGGGGTGAGGGAAAAGATTAGGAAGGGACAGGGCTAGGAAGAGAATGTGAATAGGGGCCATAAATGACTGAGGTACTTTAGCAACTGGGAAGAAGATTAGATGTAAAAAGAAAAATGCCCCGGCGCGCGGCACCTAGAGCGGAGGCCCTGAGTGGATCATAGTGGACCTGGGTGTCACCCCGGAGAAGGCTGTAAGGATATGCAGATGAGCTGCAAGTCCTCCACAGCACCTGAAAGGCAGCCGGTGGTAGAGCTGGGCACCTCTCAGCTGAGGAAAGGCTTACCAGGGGTTAGGCCGAAGCCAGCATTCCTCCCCCTGAGGGTCGCCTGTACTTAATTGGATCAAGGGTTTTCTAACCACCAGAACATATCAAGTAAAATCAAACTCAAACATATCACCACCGTGGAAAGCAGCCTGCGGAGTACCTCAAGAATCACCGTTATCACTAATATGCTTAACATAATGATGATCCCATTGGCAAAGTCCCCATCCAATCGAGGACTCAACCCGTTCATATATGCAGACGACGTTACAATCTACATTCCCTTCAGACATGACTTAACAGAAATAACCAATGAAATCAATGATGGCCTGAACATCATGGACTCCTGGGCAAACTCATTCCAACTGAAACTGAAAACTGAAAAAACATACTGCCTCATCCTCTCATCTCAATATAACAAATACAAATCCACAACCATAAACACCCCAGGACACACCCTCCCTACCTCAGAGAGCCTAAAAATACTCGGAGTCACAATCAACTGCAACCTTACCCTAAAGAGCCAAGTAAACTCCGTAATAAAGAAAATGTTCTACTCAATGTGGAAACAAACAAATAAAACCATTCTTCCCGAGAGAAATTTTCCGAAACCTAGTACAATCAATGGTTCTAAGCCATGCAGATTACTGCAATGGAATCTACATGGGATGCAAAGAACTACTCACAAAAAAACTCCAGACTGCCCAAAACACAGCAGCCAGGCTGATATTTGGTAAAACACGATTCGACAGTGCTAAACCCCTCCGAGAAAAGCTGCACTGGCTGCCAATCAAAGAAAGAATCATCTTCAAAATCTGCACTTTGGTCCACAAAATTATCTATGGAGTAGTCCCAGGATATATGACAGACCTCATAGATCTACCGACCAGAAACAGATTCGGATCAGCACAATCATACCTAAACCTACATTACCCAAATTGCAAAGAGCTTAAGTACAAAACATCTTACGCATCCTGCTTCTCCTACATAAGCGCACAACTATGGAATGGACTACCAAAAGTTGTGAAAACAATTCATGACCATCTAAACTTCAGGAAATCATTAAAACCCAACCTCTTCAAAAAGGCTTACTCCACCGACCCACCGTAAATCCCCACTCCCAGCAACATATCCTAACCAATGATAGTACTGGACAATATACAATCTTCACTCCCTCCGATCCTCATAGTGCCTAATACACACCTACCTCTTTCGACCACAATATCACCTGTATTTGTTATCAACCGAATTGGTAAATGCCATTACTGTACTATATAAGCCACACTGAGCCTGCAAATAGGTGGGAAAATGTGGGGTACAAATGTAACAAATAATAATATCTGATCAGGCTTCACTCTGGGACTCTATTCTCTCAATAACAGATTCCATAGTACCTATATGTTCTTCTTGATCACCTGAAACAGCAAGCACATCATGCTGAGGTATGATGGAGGCAATGTAGATCCCCATCAACACTGTCCTTAGTTAAGGAAATACTTCATTTCTACCAGTCTCAAGTTCAGCTGAGTAAACAAAACTACTATGTCAAAAGAGTTAATATTTTTCACAGTTATCCGCAATCTAATAGGACCACGACAACTAGACTTCAGCATCAACACTCCCTCTGCTGTAGACCTTGCTAAGTACTTTCATGATAAAGTTGCTCTTTTATGTAACTTCTTACTCAATTCTAGTTTGACTCATTCAGAAAGGATGGTACCACCAACTGTCTGGTCCTTCTTTAAAGAAATTTCTCTGAATTCACTTAAGTAGACATTGAGGCTTATTTTCAAAGCACTTAGCCTCCCAAAGTTCCATAGAAACCTATGGAACTTAGCCTCCCAAAGTGCTTTGAAAATATGCCTCATTATCTTCTATGAGATTCACAACTACTCTACTTGATTTTATTCCATCTGATTGGTTCCGTCTTTCTCATCATGGTTTGACCCCACTCATCTTGGCTCTTATCAACAATCGCTTTATTTATTTTATTTATTTATTTATTGCATTTGTATCCCACATTTTCCCACCTTTTTGCGGGTTCAGTGTGGCTTACAATATGAGTTAAATGTTGGAAATACAATTTGTTACAGATTGGTTATGGATTACATTGTGCAGAGTTATGCGAAACAATTGAGGTGTCGTTAGGGAATGTAACAATGGAACATAAACATTGAAACTTTGGAAGGAAACAATGGGAGCTTAGAGGGCGATAAAAAGGCATGAGGACATATGGTATATATCTTTCTTTGAGTAAAGGTATGAGAGATGTGATATTACGGGAATGAGAGTTCAGAGGTGAATGTATGATGCATTAGTGACCATTAAGTGTGGACTTTGTGTGTTTTGTTTCTTTTTGTAAATTTTTTCGATAATCTGCGGAAGGAATCTTGCTCGTTGATTGTTCTTAGGTTGCGCGGCAGTGTATTCCAAAACTGCGTGCTCATGTGAGAAAAGGTTTCCCTCTGGTACAGTTCCCAATTCCTGGATGTTGTAGGTCATCATTTATTCCCCTCTAGATTGCAAGATATTGGCATCACTGACACTGTTTTCAATTGGTTTACTTCTTATCTCTGTGACCACTGCTTCTCTGTTGAACTGAATGGATCTCAATCATCACATATCAATCATCACATCAATCATCACATATCCCACAGGACTCCCACTCTTGTTCTGCTGTTATTTAACATTTTTCTTAGGTCACTCGATCTGCTTGTTCAAACTTACGGAATTAGTACATATTATTATGCTGATGACATTCTCTTGATTCACTACATCTGCTCAGCCAGCCCTGGCCAATGTTTGGCTGCTGTATTAAACTGGCTTGCTTCCAATCGTCTTGTTGGCTTGCTGGCTGACTGGTTGTCTCACTAAGCCATCTTTCCCTCCTACTATACGACTCCTCAATCACCATGGTAGACAATAAAATACCTGGGTGTTATAATACATTATCAGCTTTGAAAAAAATGTTATTGTCCTGACAAAATTCTGTTTTTACACATTATCTCTCTCGTTCTATGAATTTGTTTCTTGACTCTGCGTCAGAGATGACTATACCTGTTTTCTCTCTAAAATAAACCACTGCAATATTTACTCCAGAATCACTCACTGCAATATTTACTCCAGAATCACTCAATCAGTTCTCAAATGTTTACAAACATTGCAAATAACTGCAATATAATATATTTCAGGCACCAGACAATTTTCGTGCCATCCCAGTCTTGAATCTTCCTTCTTGGCTTCCTGTCTCATTTCAAATATAATTCAAAATACTAACACTGGTGTTTAAGATTCAGTTCCAGACTATGCTCCTCCTTCCTTGTGCCCCCCACATAGTATCCATTCTTCAGTGTGCCTTCTCTTATACTGCTCCATCACTCTGGAATACTCTTCCACCTAATCTACTCTCAGGAGGAGCAAGGTCTAAATTCAGGATGGTTCTTCTAGCTTTCCTTTTTACAAAGGCTTTCAGCGATTAGACATGTTGTGGCTGGTATGTGACCGCCAAGAGAACAGCGTCAACTGCTCTATTTATCCCTACCCCCGTCTTTCCCCTATTCTTCTTTTCTATGAATACATTGGTGTTCTTTTTCCTTTTTACTGAACCTGTTTTTATTATAAACCACTTTGACAGCAAGTCCTGAAAGGCAGTATATCAAGGGTAATACAAGAAACAAATAATTCCAGGTTTCATCTGCCTTTTTTAAGGAAGGCAGGGCACTGATTACAAACATTTTTAAAACTTGTGATCAGCACTTCCTGATCACTGATCATTCAGCATCAATTCAGAAAAATCAACGAGTCAAACATACTGGTCCATGAGTTTTAAAAATGGTTGCAGTACCAACACTTAGCAATTAGAGAAGCACAACACTGAAAAAGAAGCCTGTAGCTGCTACTGGAGCCCACCCCACCAAAGGCCAAAAAGTACAGGAAAGGTCTGGAATCCCTGGCAGAGCACATCCAACCAACAGTTGAGGAATGCAGGAATCTCTGGGGTGGGCACCATTTTGCTAGTGACCCAAAACAGGAAGTGGTCTCGATCTGCCATGGAATATGAGGAAGTAGTAAGGGATGGAGAGTGAGTGTGTCCTGGGATGTACTAGGCAGTTGGTGAGATGTACAGAGCGAGAGAAGATGTTGGGAACTGTGGAAAAAGGGCAAATAGACTGTGGGGATTCTGGTATGCTGGCCAAGGAGTAGAGGGAGAGAGAAGCAGTAAAAAGGAGTTGGCAGTATGTGCAAGGGTAAAAATGATTGAGATGTGGCACAGAGGTTGAAGGAAGGAAGGAAGAGAGAGAGAGAGAGAGAGAGAGAGAGAGAGAGAGAGGTTAAGTGCCAGGGCCACTGCTGTCAAAGGAGGAGGAACTTAGTGAAAGCCACCTCTAGTAAGAGAGAGCACTCTGCTGGAACTACTGCTTGTAGGATAGTAGAGGGAAGCAGGATGCAAGGCTGAAAAGTTCCTCTAAAGAATCTAATACTAGGTGAGGTTTGACCAAAAGGAATGGGCAGTTATTTCAAACAAATATTGTTCATTGATAAAGAGTGTGTACTATGGCACTAGAGTTGATCCAAGATGGTGGCTGCATGCTAGGACACAGCCACAGCTCTTACCTCTTTACATATTTTCCATGGGCAAGTGAAGGAGAAAACAGTCAAGTCAGGTGAAAAAGCTCCTGGCGATGCCGATGGTTGGTCCATTAATTCTTATGTGGTTCACCCAGTGAGGAGGTCTGAATGGTTTCTTGCTGGGAGTGGTGTCTCATGAAGGAGACAGCTCCAGATCCTTTGGGACAGATCCTAACATTTAATCCACACTAGAGAACTCCACTTCTGGTTACTGAGCAGAGATTGCTGATTTCAGAGGAGCAGCAGGAGAGTTCAGACACCTGACAACCGGGAAAATCTTCTGGAGCAGACAGTGTTTCTGCACAAACTTTGATGGCTGAAGCTCCTTTGTTTCCAGGAGAAGGAAACTGACTATTGAACACCCCCAAGATCCAAGAAGAGACATGGAGAGTAGGAGTGTCTGTACTAGCACATTGATATGGGCAGTACTGGCTAAATACCTTGCTTGTGGGAGTATGTCTAAAAGGGGTCTTTTACTAAAGATTAGCTCTAGTTATCTGCAGCAGGTCCCATTTTATTCCTATGAGCCCTGCTGCAGATAACTCAAGCTAATCTTTAGTAAAAAAAAAAAAAAAAAGACCCCCTATATGTGTTATACATGGCCTGTCAGAAGTTGTACAAGAGCTGTCATTCTCAGAGGGTGTCACTAGTCCTTCTCTTCTGTAAATCACAAAGGAGTCAGCTCCCATTTGGCAACAAAGCTTCAGAATCCCCCAGGAGAAATAACTGGGATAAACATTTGAGCTAGTCCCTAGTGAGCAAGCAGTCTCAGAGCCATATCCCTTGATAATTTATTTATTGCATTTGTATCCCACATTTTCCCACCTATTTGCAGGCTCTTTATGTTTGAGTGATGAAGATATAAAGACACCAGAGTCTGTCTCCGAGTCAGACATCTGTTTTAAAAGAGAGCAAAATTTAAATTTAGCCTTTCCTTTTAAGGAGGATAACACTGTGTGTAGTCTCATAGGAGACACAGAGCTAGAGGAGTGGTGTGAACCACAGCAGCATATTGTGTTAGCTTCTGTTTCCCAGCCAGGAAACAGTGCCCCGGAGCCCAGTTCTCTTTCGGTGGGCACAGAGAAAAGTTCCAATATAAAACTGACAGAACTCATGCGGGAGGTATCACACTGCATCTAGAACTATAATATAAATGCCTCTTAATTGCTTGCTTTACATCCTATAGCACCACATTGAAGCAAGACCTATAATGCTTTTAATGATCATTATACACCTGTAATTTAAATGTTGCTAGGTTTTCCATAGCACTATATTGAAGCAAGATCAGTAAAGCTTTTCAACTGCTTATTAGGTAGCTCATATCATAACATTGCATCTAAAACTGTAATTGTTTGCTAGGTTTGCTTGGTTGTCCATAGCATTATACTGTAGCAAGATCTGTAATGCTTTTCAACTGCTTAGTAGGCATCTCATATCATAATATTGCATCTAAAACTGTAATTTGAATGCCTTTAAATGTCTGCTAGGTTTTCCATAGCATTTTTATGAAGCAAGATCTGCAATGCTTTTAACTGCTTATTAAGCATCTAAACCTGTAATTTAAATGTCGGTTAAACATCATAATACTACATCTAAAACTGTAATTTAAATGCCTTTTAAATGTTTGCTAGGTTTTCCATAGCATAGCGTAAGAATCAATCACCCAAATTTACAGGAACACCTTAATGCAGTCCTACAGACCGCCAGGCAACTGACAAGATTCCCAAACACACTTTATGGACTTTATCTCGAACACATGTGTCACTACCTCAAACCTTATCATAATAGGAGATATCAACCTGCACCTTGAAGATCTTACCTCAACAAGCGCCCAAGAATGCAAAGAGTTCCTACAACTATGAGATCTTCACGGACCAAACTCACAACCAACTCACACTAAAGGACACACACTAGACATTATCACACACAAATTCGATCCCGAATCAAACCTTATACTAACAGATACAAAATGGACACCCGCACCATGGTCAGACCACTATAAAGCATACATTTCCCTCCAATGGCGAACGAAAGACACAATTAACAAACAAGAATGAAAACCTACACCACGAGAGGAAAAATAGACCCGGTAATATTCTGGCAACAGATCTACCACAACGGAAGGACAATAAAGGCAGATACAAATCAATTCCTCCTAGAATGGGACGATAGATGCAGATCAATATTAGACAATATTGCCCCAATTCAAACCAGAACCTCACACAGAAAGAACTCAATACCATGGTTCAATGAAGAACTGAAAAAATTTAAACACAAGTTAGAAGGTTAGAACATGTGTGGGGAAAAAAAAGAAAGACGACCCCATACTTAACGCATGGAAACAACTTCAAAGAAAATATAAATATACCATAAGACAAACTAAAAGACTATATTACAAAACTGAAATTGGACCAAACTACAAGGACACACATAAACTCTTCCAACTCGTGAATAAACTACTAGATATCACCCCAGTCACAACCAACAGCAAAGATACACCAGGAGCAGACAATCTCGCGAGATACTTCAATGAGAAAATCGTACAATTGCGACTTAAAATACTACTACTACTGCTTAACATTTCTAGAGCGCTACTAGGGTTACGCAGCGCTGTACAAATTAACGAATAAGGACGGTCCCTGCTCAGAAGAGCTTACAATCTAAAGAACGAAATGTCAAGTTGGGGTATATGAGATTTCCTGAGAAGAGATGTAGTGATTAGGTGCCAAAGGCACCCGTACTCCTTGATTGTCTAGACCCAGACCCTGGTGTATATCCCAGACAGAACCTGGACCAACTTCGAGATATATCGGAGGATCTCATCTCCCAAACGCTCAAAAGATTCGCCAAATCTCATTGCAAATTAGACATATGCCCAAACAACCTTATGACATCTGCCCCTCAACAATTTATAACAGACCTAATGAATCACATGAACTATATGTTACAAAATGGACTTTTCCCGAAGGAGAAAGTACTATTACTACTACTACTTATCATTTCTATAGCGCTACTAAACGTACGCAGCACTGTACACTTGAACATGAAGAGACAGTCCCTGCTCGACAGAGCTTACAATCTAATTAGGACAGACAAACAGGACAAATAAAAGATAAGGAAACATCCTACTCACCCCCATACCCAAAGACGCAAAGAAAAGCGCTAGTGAACTAACCAACTACTGGCCAGTAGCATCCCTTCCCTTAATAACCAAACTAACGGAAGGGATGGTGACCAAACAACTCACAAACTATTTAAACAAATTCTCTATACTACACGACTCCCAGTCAGGATTTCGGTCTAACCACAGTACTGAAACAATACTAGTTACTCTCATGAATAAATTCAAACAAATGATTGCAACTGGCAAGAATATACTACTTCTACAATTTGACATGTCTAGCACCTTCGACATGGTTGATCATGGAATACTACTACATATCCTCGAGTCCTTCGGAATTGGAGGCAATGTTCTCAACTGGTTCAAGGGGTTCCTAACCACACGATCATACCAAGTGACATCTAACTCGACTACATCAGCCGCATGGATACCTGAATGTGGAGTTCCATAGGGATCCCCCCTCTCACTGACCTTATTCAACTTAATGATGATACCCTTGGCCAAACTACTATCAAACCAAAACCTCAACCCATACATACAGTGGTGGAAATAAGTATTTGATCCCTTGCTGATTTTGTAAGTTTGCCCACTGACAAAGACATGAGCAGCCCATAATTGAAGGGTAGGTTATTGGTAACAGTGAGAGATAGCACATCACAAATTAAATCCGGAAAATCACATTGTGGAAAGTATATGAATTTATTTGCATTCTGCAGAGGGAAATAAGTATTTAATCCCTCTGGCAAACAAGACCTAATACTTGGTGGCAAAACCCTTGTTGGCAAGCACAGCGGTCAGACGTCTTCTGTAGTTGATGATGAGGTTTGCACACATGTCAGGAGGAATTTTGGTCCACTCCTCTTTGCAGATCATCTCTAAATCATTAAGAGTTCTGGGCTGTCGCTTGGCAACTCGCAGCTTCAGCTCCCTCCATAAGTTTTCAATGGGATTAAGGTCTGGTGACTGGCTAGGCCACTCCATGACCCTAATGTGCTTCTTCCTGAGCCACTCCTTTGTTGCCTTGGCTGTATGTTTTGGGTCATTGTCGTGCTGGAAGACCCAGCCACGACCCATTTTTAAGGCCCTGGCGGAGGGAAGGAGGTTGTCACTCAGAATTGTACGGTACATGGCCCCATCCATTCTCCCATTGATGCGGTGAAGTAGTCCTGTGCCCTTAGCAGAGAAACACCCCCAAAACATAACATTTCCACCTCCATGCTTGACAGTGGGGACGGTGTTCTTTGGGTCATAGGCAGCATTTCTCTTCCTCCAAACACGGCGAGTTGAGTTCATGCCAAAGAGCTCAATTTTTGTCTCATCTGACCACAGCACCTTCTCCCAATCACTCTCGGCATCATCCAGGTGTTCACTGGCAAACTTCAGACGGGCCGTCACATGTGCCTTCCGGAGCAGGGGGACCTTGCGGGCACTGCAGGATTGCAATCCGTTATGTCGTAATGTGTTACCAATGGTTTTCGTGGTGACAGTGGTCCCAGCTGCCTTGAGATCATTGACAAGTTCCCCCCTTGTAGTTGTAGGCTGATTTCTAACCTTCCTCATGATCAAGGATACCCCACGAGGTGAGATTTTGCGTGGAGCCCCAGATCTTTGTCGATTGACAGTCATTTTGTACTTCTTCCATTTTCTTACTATGGCACCAACAGTTGTCTCCTTCTCGCCCAGCGTCTTACTGATGGTTTTGTAGCCCATTCCAGCCTTGTGCAGGTGTATGATCTTGTCCCTGACATCCTTAGACAGCTCCTTGCTCTTGGCCATTTTGTAGAGGTTAGAGTCTGACTGATTCACTGAGTCTGTGGACAGGTGTCTTTCATACAGGTGACCATTGCCGACAGCTGTCTGTCATGCAGGTAACGAGTTGATTTGGAGCATCTACCTGGTCTGTAGGGGCCAGATCTCTTACTGGTTGGTGGGGGATCAAATACTTATTTCCCTCTGCAGAATGTAAATAAATTCATATACTTTCCACAATGTGATTTTCCGGATTTAATTTGTGATGTGCTATCTCTCACTGTTACCAATAACCTACCTTTCAATTATGGGCTGCTCATGTCTTTGTCAGTGGGCAAACTTACAAAATCAGCAAGGGATCAAATATTTATTTCCACCACTGTATATACTGTCTCTGTATGTGAACCTGGTTTCGTTGTTAAGCGTTTCATAATATGAAAGAACTGTTTAGGTGAATTTGAGGCATCCTGAATTTGTTTAGAGAAATAATTGGTTTTTGCTATTTTTTTTTAAATCTTTTGTTTATCATTTTAATATAAAATATACAAATAATAACTAACTCTTTGATAAGATACACCAATCTAGGAAACATGTTCTAACTTAATAGATAAATTTTACAAGCAAAAATATATATTCAGTTGCTTATTATAGTCCACAATACTTATTTCCCTCTGCAGAATGCAAATAAATTCATATACTTTCCACAATGTGATTTTCCGGATTTAATTTGTGATGTGCTATCTCTCACTGTTACCAATAACCTACCCTTTAATTATGGGCTGCTCATGTCTTTGTCAGTGGGCAAACTTACAAAATCAGCAAGGGATCAAATACTTATTTCCACCACTGTATTCTTCCCCAACTCAAAATAGCCTCAGTCAGAATCAACCACTCCAACTTACGTGATCACCTAAACCTAATCTTATTCTACAGACCCCTGGGCAACTGGCAAGACTCACAAATGCACTTTCTGGATTTCATATCGAATACTTGTGTTTCCACCCAGAACCTTCTCATAGCAGGAGATATCAACCTTCACCTTGAAGATACTAACTCAAGCAATGTACGTGGATGCAAAGACTCCCTCCAACTATGGGAGCTCCACTGGCCAAACATACAACCCACCCATAACAAAGGACATACACTAGATATCATCACCCACAAATTCTCATCAGAACCAAATCTCACACTAATAGACACAAAAAGGACAGCCAGGCCATGGTCCGATCACTACAGTGCAAACCTTTCCCTCCACTGGAGAACAAAAAAAACACAACAAAAACAAAAACAACAAACTTACACTACGAGAGGCAAAATAGACCCACTAATTTTCTGGCAACAATTATACACTGACGAATGGACAACACCTACAGACTCACCCCAATTTCTTCAAGAATGGAATAACAGATGCAGAACAATACTAGACAATATAGCGCAACTTCAAACCAGAGCCTCACATAGAAAAAAACTCAATACCATGGTTTAATGAAGAACTGAAAGAACTAAAAACACAGGTCAGAAGATTAGAAAGAGCATGGAGCAAGAAAAAAAGACGAAAATACACTCAAAGACTGGAAACAACTACAAAGAAAATGCAAATACACTATCAGACAACCTAAAAGGACGTATTACAAAACCAAAATAGGACCAAACTACAAGAATACACACAAACTCTTCTCACTCGTAAACAATCTACTAAATACTAATATGGTTACTTCCAACAACACAGATACCCCATCAGTAACCAATCTTGCAAATTACTTCAAGGAAAAAATCATAAAGCTCCGACTCATGATACCTACCAATATAACGGACTACACAAATATCCTTGAATGTCTAGACCCAAAACCCGGGGAACACCCAGCAGATCGATCATGGACCAACTTTGACACGCTTTCATCAAAAGAAATCTCACATTGGCTCGGAAAATAAGCAAAATCGCAATGCAAATTAGACATTTGCCCTAATAGTCTAATAAGATCCGCACCCAAACAATTCAAAACAGACCTCACGAACCACGTAAATTACAGACTCCAAAATAGGCTCTTCCCCACGGATAAAGGAAACCATCCTACTCACTCCGCTACCGAAAGATGCTAAGAAAAGCACAATGGGCCTAACCAACTATCGCTCAGTAGCATTTATTCCACTTATAACCAAACTCATGGAAGGCATAGCGACGAAGAAACTTACCGAATACTTAAACACTCAATCCTGCACGAGTCTCAATCAGGATTTCGGTCAAATCACAGCACCGAAACTGTTCTAGCGTCCGCAATGAACTCATTTAAACAAGCAATTGCAACTGGTAACAACATACTCCTCTTTCAATTCGACATGTCCAGCGCCTTTGACATGGTTAATCATGAAATACTATTACATATACTAGAATACTTCGGAGTAGGAGGCACAGTTCTCAAATGGTTCAAAGGATTCCTGACCACAAGATCATACCAAGTAACAACGAACGTGGACAGATCACTTCCATGGACACCTGAGTGTGGAGTACCCCAAGGATCACCCCCCTCTCACCAACTTTATTCAACCTAATGATGATACCTTTAGCCAAACGTCTAGCCAACCAAAACCTCACCCCTACATATAGCGAATGCTACATACCTGTAGAAGGTATTCTCCGAGGACAGCAGGCTGATTGTTCTCACTGATGGGGTGACGTCCACGGCAGCCCCTCCAATCGGAAACTTCACTAGCAAAGTCCTTTGCTAGCCCTCGCGCGCCCGCGCGCACCGCGCATGCGCGGCCGTCTTCCCGCCCGAAACCGGCTCGAGCCGGCCAGTCCAGTATGTAGCAAGACAATACACTTCAAGGGAAGACACAACTCCAAAGGGGAGGCGGGCGGGTTTGTGAGAACAATCAGCCTGCTGTCCTCGGAGAATACCTTCTACAGGTATGTAGCATTCGCTTTCTCCGAGGACAAGCAGGCTGCTTGTTCTCACTGATGGGGTATCCCTAGCCCCCAGGCTCACTCAAAACAACAACATTGGTCAATTGGGCCTCGCAACGGCGAGGACATAACTGAGATTGACCTAAAAAATTTACCAACTAACTGAGAGTGTAGCCTGGAACAGAACAAACAGGGCCCTCGGGGGGTGGAGTTGGATCCTAAAGCCCAAACAGGTTCTGAAGAACTGACTGCCCGAACCGACTGTCACGTCGGGTATCCTGCTGCAGGCAGTAATGAGATGTGAATGTGTGGACAGATGACCACGTCGCAGCTTTGCAAATTTCCTCCATGGTGGCTGACTTCAAGTGGGCTACCGACGCTGCCATGGCTCTAACATTATGAGCCGTGACATGACCCTCAAGAGCCAGCCCAGCCTGGGCGTAAGTGAAGGAAATGCAATCTGCTAGCCAATTGGATATGGTGCGTTTCCCTACAGCCACTCCCCTCTTGTTGGGATCAAAAGAAACAAACAATTGGGCGGACTGTCTGTGGGGCTGTGTCCGCTCCAGATAGAAGGCCAATGCTCTCTTGCAGTCCAATGTGTGCAGCTGACGTTCAGCAGGGCAGGAATGAGGACGGGGAAAGAATGTTGGCAAGACAATTGACTGGTTCAGATGGAACTCCGACACAACCTTTGGCAGAAACTTAGGGTGAGTGCGGAGGACTACTCTGTTGTGATGAAATTTGGTGTAAGGGGCCTGGGCTACCAGGGCCTGAAGCTCACTGACTCTACGAGCCGAGGTAACTGCCACCAAGAAAATGACCTTCCAGGTCAAGTACTTCGGATGGCAGGAATTCAGTGGCTCGAAAGGAGGTTTCATCAGCTGGGTGAGAACGACATTGAGATCCCATGACACTGTAGGAGGCTTGACAGGGGGCTTTGACAAAAGCAAACCTCTCATGAAGCGAACAACTAAAGGCTGTCCTGAGATCGGCTTACCTTCCACTTGGTAATGGTATGCACTGATTGCACTAAGGTGAACCCTTACGGAGTTGGTCTTCAGACCAGACTCAGACAAGTGGAGAAGGTATTCAAGCAGGGTCTGTGTAGGACAAGAGCGAGGATCTAGGGCCTTGCTGTCACACCAGACGGCAAACCTCCTCCAATGAAAGAAGTAACTTCTCTTAGTGGAGTCTTTCCTGGAAGCAAGCAAGATGCGGGAGACACCCTCTGGCAGACCCAAAGAGGCAAAGTCTACGCCCTCAACATCCAGGCCGTGAGAGCCAGGGACTGGAGGTTGGGATGCAGCAGAGCCCCTTCGTCCTGCGTGATGAGGGTCGGAAAACACTCCAATCTCCACGGTTCTTCGGAGGATAACTCCAGAAGAAGAGGGAACCAGATCTGACGCGGCCAAAAGGGAGCAATCAGAATCATGGTGCCTCGGTCTTGCTTGAGTTTCAACAAAGTCTTCCCCACCAGAGGAATGGGAGGATAAGCATACAGCAGACCTTCCCCCCAATCCAGGAGGAAGGCATCCGACGCCAGTCTGCCGTGGGCCTGAAGCCTGGAACAGAACTGAGGGACCTTGTGGTTCACTTGAGATGCGAAGAGATCCACCAGGGGGGTGCCCCACGCCTGGAAGATCTGTCGCACCACACGGGAATTGAGCGACCACTCGTGAGGTTGCATAATCCTGCTCAACCTGTCGGCCAGACTGTTGTTTACGCCTGCCAGATATGTGGCTTGGAGCACCATGCCTTGACGGCGAGCCCAGAGCCACATGCTGACGGCTTCCTGACACAGGGGGCGAGATCCGGTGCCCCCCTGCTTGTTGACATAGTACATGGCAACCTGATTGTCTGTCTGAATTTGGATAATTTGGTGGGACAGCCGATCTCTGAAAGCCTTCAGAGCGTTCCAGATCGCTCGCAACTCCAGAAGATTGATCTGTAGATCGCTTTCTTGGAGGGACCACCTTCCTTGGGTGTGAAGCCCATCGACATGAGCTCCCCATCCCAGGAGAGACGCATCCGTGGTCAGCACTTTTTGTGGCTGAGGAATTTGGAAGGGACGTCCCAGAGTCAAATTGGAGCAAATCGTCCACCAATACAGGGATTCGAGAAAACTCGTGGACAGGTGGATCACGTCCTCTAGACCCCCAGCGGCCTGATACCACTGGGAGGCTAGGGTCCATTGAGCAGATCTCATGTGAAGGCGGGCCATGGGAGTCACATGAACTGTGGAGGCCATGTGGCCCAGCAATCTCAACATCTGCCGAGCTGTGATCTGCTGGGACGCTCGCACCCGCGAGACGAGGGACAACAAGTTGTTGGCCCTCGCCTCTGGGAGATAGGCGCGAGCCGTCCGAGAATCCAGCAGGGCTCCGATGAATTCGAGTTTCTGCACTGGGAGAAGATGGGACTTTGGGTAATTTATCACAAACCCCAGTAGCTCCAGGAGGCGAATAGTCATCTGCATGGACTGCAGGGCTCCTGCCTCGGATGTGTTCTTCACCAGCCAATCGTCGAGATATGGGAACACGTGCACCCCCAGCCTGCGAAGCGCCGCTGCTACCACAGCTAGGCACTTTGTGAACACCCTGGGCGCAGAGGCGAGCCCAAAGGGTAGCACACAGTACTGGAAGTGGCGTGCGCCCAGCTGAAATCGCAGATACTGTCTGTGAGCTGGCAGTATCGGGATGTGTGTGTAGGCATCCTTCAAGTCCAGAGAGCATAGCCAATCGTTTTGCTGAATCATGGGGAGAAGGGTGCCCAGGGAAAGCATCCTGAACTTTTCTTTTACGAGATATTTGTTCAGGGCCCTTAGGTCTAGGATGGGACGCATCCCCCCTGTTTTCTTTTCCACAAGGAAGTACCTGGAATAGAACCCCAGCCCTTCTTGCCCGGATGGCACGGGCTCGACCGCATTGGCGCTGAGAAGGGCGGAGAGTTCCTCTGCAAGTACCTGCTTGTGCTGGAAGCTGTAGGACTGAGCTCCCGGTGGACAATTTGGAGGTTGAGAGGCCAAATTGAGGGTGTATCCTTGCCGGACTATTTGGAGAACCCACTGATCGGAGGTTATAAGAGGCCACCTTTGGTGAAAAGCTTTCAACCTCCCTCCGACAGGCAGGTCGCCCGGCACTGACACTTGGATGTCGGCTATGCTCTGCTGGAGCCAGTCAAAAGCTCGCCCCTTGCTTTTGCTGGGGAGCCGCGGGGCCTTGCTGATTCGCACGCTGCTGACGAGAGCGAGCGCGCTGGGGCTTAGCCTGGGCCGCAGGCTGTCGGGAAGGAGGATTGTACCTACGCTTGCCAGAAGTATAGGGAACAGTCTTCCTTCCCCCGAAAAATCGTCTACCTGTAGAGGTAGAAGCTGAAGGCTGCCGGCGGGCGAACTTGTCGAATGCGGTGTCCCGCTGGTGGAGAGACTCTACCACCTGCTCGACTTTTTCGCCAAAAATGTTATCCGCACGGCAAGGCAAGTCCGTAATCCGCTGCTGGACTCTATTCTCCAGGTCGGCGGCACGCAGCCATGAGAGCCTGCGCATCACCACACCTTGAGCAGCGGCCCTGGACGCAACATCAAAAGTGTCATAAACTCCTCTGGCCAGGAATTTTCTGCACGCCTTCAGCTGCCTGACCACCTCCTGGAAAGGCTTGGCTTGCTCAGGGGGAAGAGCATCAACCAAGCCCGCCAACTGCCGCACATTATTCCGCATGTGTATGCTCGTGTAGAGCTGGTAAGACTGGATCTTGGACACGAGCATAGAGGAATGGTAGGCCTTCCTCCCAAAGGAGTCTAAGGTTCTAGCGTCCTTGCCCGGGGGCGCCGAAGCATGTTCCCTAGAACTCTTAGCCTTCTTTAGGGCCAAATCCACAACTCCAGAGTCATGAGGCAACTGAGTGCGCATCAGCTCTGGGTCCCCATGGATCCGGTACTGGGACTCGATCTTCTTGGGAATGTGGGGATTAGTTAATGGTTTGGTCCAGTTCGCAAGCAATGTCTTCTTCAGGACATGGTGCAAGGGAACAGTGGACGCTTCCTTAGGTGGAGAAGGATAGTCCAGGAGCTCAAACATTTCAGCCCTGGGCTCGTCCTCCACAACCACCGGGAAGGGGATGGCCGTAGACATCTCCCGGACAAAGGAGGCAAAAGACAGACTCTCGGGAGGAGAAAGCTGTCTCTCAGGAGAGGGAGTGGGATCAGACGGAAGACCCCCAGACTCCTCGTCAGAGAAATATCTGGGATCTTCCTCTTCCTCCCACGAGGCCTCACCCTCGGTGTCAGACACAAGTTCACGGACCTGTGTCTGCAACCTCGCCCTGCTCGACTCCGTGGAACCCTGTCCACGATGGGGGCGTCGAGAGGTAGACTCCCTCGCCCGCATCGGCGAAGCTCCCTCCGCCGACGTAGTCGGGGAGCCTTCCTGGGAGGTGGCCGCGGTCGGTACCGCACGCGGTACCGACGTCGGGGACCTCAACCTGGGCGATGGGCCAGCCGGCGCCACGCTCGACGGTACCGGTGGCGCAAGCACCGCCGGTACCGGAGGGGTAGGGCGCAACAGCTCTCCCAGAATCTCTGGGAGAACGGCCCGGAGGCTCTCGTTTAGAGCGGCTGCAGAGAAAGGCTGAGAGGTCGATGCAGGCGTCGACGTCAGTACCTGTTCCGGGCGTGGAGGCTGTTCCGGGCTGTCCAGAGCGGAGCGCATCGACACCTCCTGAACAGAGGGTGAGCGGTCCTCTCGGTGCCGATGCCTGCTGGGTGCCGAATCCCTCGGCGACCCAGAGCTCTCGGTGCCGACACGGGGAGGAGACCGGTGTCGATGCTTCTTCGATTTCTTCCGAAGCATGTCACCGGAGCTCCCCGGCACCGACGAGGAGGACGTCGAATCCACCCGTCGCTTCCTCGGGGCCGAGACTGAAGAAGGTCGATCTCGGGGGGGCTGTACCGCAGGAGCCCTCAGGGTAGGCGGAGACCCACCCGAGGGCTCACCGCCACCAGCAGGGGAATGGACAGCCCTCACCTGCACTCCACCCGATGCACCACCGTCCGACGACATCAGCAGACGAGGTCCTGGTACCACCGACGTCGATGCAGCTATCCGATGTCTCGGCGCCGATGCAGAGGCCCGATGCCTCGATGCACTCGATGCAGGGGCGGCCGAGGAAGATGGTCTGGACGCTGACGACGTCGATGCACTCGAAGATCCCGGTGCCGATGCCGACGAAGAGCCCGAGAACAACACGTTCCACTGGGCTAGTCTCGCTACCTGAGTCCGCCTTTGAAGCAGGGAACACAGACTGCAGTTCTGAGGGCGGTGCTCGGCCCCCAGACACTGAAGACACGACGAGTGTCGATCAGTGAGCGAGATAACCCGGGCGCACTGGGTGCACTTCTTGAAGCCGCTGGAAGGCTTCGATGTCATGGGCGGAAAAATCACGCCGGCGAAATCAAAAGCCGAAATGGCGAAATTCGAAGCACCAAATTTAGAGGGAGAAAAAATCTCGACCGAGGCCGAAAAAAAGGCCTACCCCGACGACGAAAGAAAACTTACCGGGGCAAAAAAGCTGGAAGTACGGGGAGGATTTACACGAAACCCGGCGGGGGGTTTCCGGAGCACTTCCCGACTAGGACAAAGCTTTCCCGAAGGAAAAAAACACGTTCAAACAAATTGGACGCGCGAGGTCGACTTTCCGGGGCTCGACACGGCGAAAACACGACCGTACCGAGTGCGGACAAAAGAAGACTGGCCGGCTCGAGCCGGTTTCGGGCGGGAAGACGGCCGCGCATGCGCGGTGCGCGCGGGCGCGCGAGGGCTAGCAAAGGACTTTGCTAGTGAAGTTTCCGATTGGAGGGGCTGCCGTGGACGTCACCCCATCAGTGAGAACAAGCAGCCTGCTTGTCCTCGGAGAAATGCAGATGACGTCACAATTTACATCCCATTCAAACATGATCTAAATGAAATCACCAACGAGATCAACCAAAGCCTCAAAATAATGCACACCTGGGCAAATACATTCCAACTAAAAATGCAGAAAAAACACAATGTCTTGTACTGACCTCACAATACACTTCTCCACCATAATCACACCATACTGTTCTCTTCCTGTCTCACTAAACTTGAAAATTCTTGGAGTCACCATTGATCGAAACCTCACTCTTGATGCCCACGTGAAAAACACTACGAAAAATGTTCTACTCCATGTGGAAACTCAAAAGAGTAAAACCTTTCTTCCCGAGATACATATTCCGTACCCTGGTACAGTCAATGGTAATAAGTCATCTGGACTACTGCAACGCACTGTACGCTGGCTGCAAAGAACAGACTATCAAAAAACTCCAAACTGCCCAGAACACTGCCGCCAGACTTATATTTGGAAAAGCTAAATATGAAAGTGCAAAACCCTAAAGAGAGAAACTTCACTGGCTCCCTCTTAAGGAACGCATTGCATTCAAGATCTGCACGATTGTACACAAAATCATTCACACAGACGCCCCAACCTACATGCTAAACCTCGTGGACCTACCTCCCAGAAACGCCACAAGATCACCTCGCAAATTTCGCAACCTGCACTTCCCCAGCTGTAAAGAACTAAAATGCAAGCTGATGCACGCCTCCACCTTCTCTTACATGAGCACGCAGGTATGGAATGCATTACCCACAGACCTGAAAACAATCGACGACATAACCATCTTTCGCAAATCTCTGAAGACATACTTTTTCAACAAGGCCTACAATGAGAACCTATAGCCTCACTAATCCACAACACCAACCCATTCAGTTATGAAAGCCCACCTTCTATAATTACCCTAATATATCCCTCCCTTCTTCTTTCTTCCCTTAACTAATCTCTACACAATATTAACTGTACCTGATATATTGGAATAACTATGTTTACAATACTATGTAAGCCACATTGAGCCTGCAAATAGGTGGGAAAATGTGGGATACAAATGCAAATAAATAAATAAATAAATAAATAAATAAATAACAGAATCACTCCAAATCCCCACTTGTGATAACAGCAGTGTTGATTTACTTCCTCTGCAAATTGATAGCATTCCTGGGCATGAAAGCTCTAGTATGTTAAAACAAACTCTGTTGTTATCTAACAGTGAACAGGATAAACACAGTGATGAGAATGAGAGTCCTATGCACGACTCCCCTTCTTTCAATGTCATGAGTGAGCAAGAGGGTGACATTGTTTCTTTGCTTTTATCAGACTATGATTTAATTATGCCAGTCTCTCCCTCAGTTAAAGACTGTGAGGGAATGTCAGCCACTGTTCTCCCTCTCAAAGGGAATGCAATTGTTAACCTGGGGGAACCCAGATTAGCAGAAGCTATAAACACTGCAGGAGTTAAAAAGAGGTGGGTGTCAGTGCATCCTCTGCCCAGTGAGTTTGGGAAAGATATTCCCTCTGACAGTGATAGTGGCTTTGACATAGACTCTGAAATAGATGCTGAGGTAGAGAATTTTGTTGCTGATCCATATACTTTGGTAAATACTAACAAATATCAACCTGTGTTAAAAGTTGATTCTATTTCAGAGAGAAATCCTCATGCTGTCCCTGCCTATTGTATATAACCACAGATCCCTAAGGAAGAAAGGACTGCACAACCCTTTCTCTCTTTCTTCCAAGGTAAAAGTACCAGACATTCAGAGTAGAGAATAATAAGGGGACAGGGACTTGCGGTAACCATGGGGACAGAACCTGAGGCGACAGGACAGGGAAGGGATGGGGACAAAGTTTGTCCCCGTGTCATTTTCTACTTTGAAGCCTGCCAATGAACTTGGCTGTTATTTATGTTTGAGTGATGAAGATATTTTGATTTTTTGGAAAAACAAGCAAACATGCTGGCCACAACTAGCAAAATCTGCAACGGGGAATCCTGTACATTCCTGCTACCAGCATATCTTCCAAGAAGACATCACAGTTGGATGTGGGAGGGGTGCTTGATGTGGTATACTTGGATTTCAGCAAAGCCTTTGACACGGTTCCACACAGGCGACTGATAAATAAATTGAATTCCCTCTGTGCGGGACCTAGAGTAACTGATTGGGTAAAAAATTGGTTGAATGGTAGGAGAGGGCCAAATGCACTAAATTTAATGAGCCATAAACGAGCCATTAGCGAGCCAATAATGAGCAAGTAGTAAACCCTGACATGCACTAAAGGCTTCTCTGAGGCATTTTCCGATGACGGTAGCAGCTAACAAAAACGGAATGCAAACAAGCAAACTACTATGGCAATGTGGTTGTGTCACGATGCACTACCGATACCGACGAATGCACAAAAGGAATCCAAATCCTTTTCTGTGATATATTGAACGTGTGGTCAGAGGCTGCTGGTAAAGTCCACAGCTGTCATAAGCACGTCATAACACATCTATGTAGTGCGTGCACATCGACGTGCTATATATGCTTGGTTATGCGCGTGTGCTCATTTCTCGGAGAAGTCATGGCTGCACGAAGGAGAAAGCTCAACTTCTCCGACATGGAAGTGCTGTGGCTAGCCCAGCTGTTCATTATAAACGAGAAGCGTCTTTTCCCCCGTCCGGGGAAAAGGCGCAATATTACACGGATGGACGAGGGGTGGAAAGTTCTACAATGCTTATTTCATAAGCGTTCTTCATACCCCAGATCCGTAAGTATTGGCAGTATATAGGGACGTTTGTATGTGCGTGTAAAAACAGGTATTGGTCTAATGACCATTAGTAGAATGGGCGGTACTGTTCATCCTAATATTTCCTGCAAATATGAACGTTATGGGCGTGCACAAAAAAGGTGTTTTCAGTGGGGTGGAGCTAATGACCACTGGGATTTAGGAGTGAGTGCTCGCCCTCTGCAAATATGAACGTTCGTTATGTGCGTGTACAAAAAAGGTGTTTTCTAGAACGTGGGGTAGAGCTAATGAGCATGACAGTGCATGATTGCTTTTTTATATATATTTCTTTTCATCTGATCGCCCTTCTTCTTGTTTAACAGGTTGAGGAGCTGAAAAAACAGGTGCGGGACTTAAGGAAGGACCACACAGAATGGCTCCAGGAGGTCAAGTCTAACCTTGACAACAGCCCAGGTATTTGTTGATTTCACATGAGTCTGCCACATGAGATTTGATACTTGTCTCTGTAGAAATGTCATCTTCTGAGGCTGAGGAGGATGATGATGATGATGACGGCAATGAGGGGTCCCTGGCTGGTGCTGCTCCTCCCCGACCTTCCGGTCCTACCCCTGGTCCCTACCTCTTGCCTTATGCCCTTGTCCGTCCCGGCCCCTACTCTGGTTCCCCCCCCCCCCCCCCCCCACCAAAGAGATCCTGCCAAACCCCAGTGATGTGGCTCCCTGCACCAAAACACGGCCCTTTCCACCTTGCCTCTCCTCCTCCCTGAACAGACTTGAGCCCCCCTGCCTCCCCCACAAGCCGCACAGTCCCACCAGCCATCCTGTTTCCCCTGCCTCCCCCCTCCAGCCGTACAGTCCCACCAGCCCTCCTCTTCCCCTTGCCGCCCAGCCTCCCCCCTGCTACCCCCCTCCCACGCTCCCCCTCGGACTTCCCTCCCCCTTTACCAATGCCTTGACAGGGCCTCCACCTCCGCCTCCCCTGAGGAACTCACCCCTCTCCTGGAGCGATTCCAGATGGAGGTGATAGTACTACATGGTGAGTTTCAAAAGAATGATTGTGTGCATGTTAAAGCTGTCCGTGAGGAAGCTTTCTAACAGTCCTTGTTTTGTCTTTACTGGCGCGGTCCACAAGGTCAAGGGTAGGAGTGGGAGGGATAGGGGAGCTCACGGAGAGCGTTCTAACAGTCCTTGTTTTGTCTTTACTGGCAGGTGTCATGGTGGACCTCACAGGGGAGGACATTTAAGACATCCCCTCTCACACCCCCTCTCATCCCCCTGCTACCCTCGACAGCAGTGTCTCCCCCATTCCCCTTCTCCCACCCTCGCCAGATCCACCTCCCCTATCCCTCCCACTCCTACCCTTGACCGTTGTACCTCTCCCATTCCCCCTGCTCCCACCCACACCCAATCCACCTCCCCTATCCCTCCCACCCTTGTGGACCGCGGCTCGTCTCCCATCCCTTTTGCCCGTACCAACCTGCCCCCTGAGGAGCTCCAGCTGATGGCCCAGACCCTGCACATGGGAGGAGAGGCACTGGAGGACCTTTCCCAGGTGCTCCTGTATCTGTCCTCCCAAGTACAGCGTCCTTGAGGCCATCTGCTCTCCCTTTCCCCCCTATCCGACCCCTCTTCAATACCGTGCAATATATCTGTCCCCCCCCCCCCCCGTATATAGTCCCCCTCCCCCAATATATTTTTGTAGATAATCGTTATATATTTTTATAAGTTTATAAAGTTATGTGTTATCACTATTCTGTGTGTTCTAGTGGTGTGATTTCCAAACTGGTTGTGTGGGGGGGTGGGACAGAAATAATAGCAATTGTAGTACAGGGGTGAAAGAGGTGGTATATCAAGGGGTCCTTCTACTAAGCTGCACTGAAGTGAACCACTTACAGTGTGGCCATTTCTGGAGAGAGCACTTAACGCCACCCAGGAGGAGAGGAGGAAGAAGAAGGAGGTAGAGGACGACGAAGAAGAGGGTAGAGAAGGAGGAGATTTGAGGCTCCAGCTGCCCTCCTAACCCAACATCCCTGCCTTTTTATATATCATTCTACATCTACTAACATTTTTAGCGGTAAAGTGTGTTGGAGTATAATACTTATAATATGATACTTATGCTGACCCAGAATATTTGTTTTCTGACATGCAGAATGTTTGTTTTGACCTGTTGCTACAAGAATATTTGTTTGACAGGTTGCTACCACAACGCTCCATTGCGGTGGGTAACTCACTACAGGACTGTGCTGAGAAACAAGTCCAAAGGCTGGTGTTTTCATCAGAAGGTGCCTGTGAGAGAGGAATGCAGATTGGCCACTCCATTGTTCTGTTCCAGGCGCACTTGTTTGTGAGCTGTTATAAAAGGAGGGGAAGCCCTGGCTGAGACAGAAGCTCTGTATCTGGTTGGAGGGACGCCTTTTTCCAGTGTGGAATTGTCCCGCAGAATCACTGGGCGGTCATCGGTGCCTCCCCGATTAATGTTGCAGCTCAGATGAAGGCTACAATCCTGTGGTGATGTATGTATACTGCATAAGAGTGTTATGTAAAATGTGTGTGCCTATTGATGTGTGAACTGCATAAGAGTGTTATGTGTGAATAAACAATCTTTAAAGCAATATCCGAACCCTTGATTTGCTACATTTGGCGCTGTGAGCAGGATTTTGCGGATTGTTTAAAGCAAAAAAAAAAAAAAAACATGTTTCAGAAAGGGAATAAAAACAGAACCATAACAGTATTGGTGCTGGGATATCAGAGGACACTGTGCAGGCACAGTTACCTCAGTTATTTAGTATCCCGGGGTGGGATAAGTATCCCTATCATGCACTGGCAACTGAATGGGCTACTGATATGGGTTTAAGTGAGAATTGGGATGTTTGCCTAGGAGAAGGAAAGTGTGAGGAAGTGTTGCAATGTCTACAGAAAGCCCCTGTAATTAAAGGCAAGGAGTTGCGCTCAATAAGTCGACATGGGTGGATTTTATTGTCGGCATATCGTCTGGTGCATCAACAAAATGTACTTCTCCAGCAGCAACTACTGGAAGCACAGGCAGAAATGCTGACAGTAAAAAGTGATTTGGTAACGGCACTATGTCAGGGAAAGTTGATGATGGATAAGTGTACAGGGTACCAGAGGGTTGCAGAAAGGGCGGCTGTAAGGGTAGCCCAGTATAAGTATCGTAAGAGACGAGGGAGAGTAAGCAAAAAGAAGGTAGCAATGGCAATGGTGAGGGCCAGTGTAGGGGAAGACTGGGATCCTGAAACATGGGATGGTGACGTTTGCTCGTCTACCCCAGTAACACGTTCTGATACGGAAAGTGATCAGGCTGAAGCAAAACCAGTAACATGCCGAAAGTTAGTGCAGGATGCTCAGGGACAGCACCGGAAAGATACCATTGAAGATTTTACACAACACGAGATCGCTGATATTCAGGACAGATTCCAAAAAAACCACAAGAAAATTTATTAACTTGGTGTGTGCGGTTATATGAGCAAGGGGCACAGGGGATAAAATTGGACCCTATGGACTGTGGTCAATTTATTACCATTAGTCGCGATTCTGCTGTCCAACAGGCGTTTAGGGAACACAGCGAAAGACAAGATGGACAGGGGGTTACATTGTTAGAATTGGTAGCGGTTGGGTGTAACCGTAAATATATAACTGAAGCTGAGTGGCCCCCAAATGACCGTATCTGGTATACCCTGCGAGACTGTGTGCAGAGGTTAAAAGAGGAGGCTATGAAGACTTGTATATTTGTAAGACAAGTGGATGCGCTGAATGCAAGTCCTGTAACTGTAAATATGTGCACCAAATTGATCAAGACAGGCCCCCCCCCCCCCCCCGCCTATAAACATGTTATCCTGACTCTTCTGACAAATGAAACAGGAAACCCGGTGGAAGAGGTGATTCAAAAGATAGAACAGTTAGGAGATCTAGGAGACTGGGGTCTCCAAAAGAGCACTGAGCAGAGGTTTGAAAAACGATTAAATCAAAATAAACCGTTAGCTAAAGATAGAGAAAGGGTATTGCGTAAAGATATGTTTGCTGCCTTGCTCAAGGCGGGGGTTCCACGGGAAGAAATTGATGGAATTAGTACAGCCCAACTCTGGAAGCGGTATCAGAAGAAAGGGTTGGATAAGGGGCACAAACCCCACAATGCGAGAGCAGTTAAAACAAGTCAGGGACAGGAAAAGCAGGCCATCGCCCCTCCCCTAATACCATCTGCTCTTCCCGATTATTCGGATTTATACCAAGAAGTGAAGAACTTACTGACTTTACATAAAAAAGAATTTTCATCTAAGATTGAGACAAACCCGTTCAGAAAGTGGGTACATGATGATAGCGATTGACTAGAAATTGCCAAGGTGCGTCAAGATCCCCGTCCCTATGTGTCAGTTACTATACAATGGGGCCCTGGGAATTTTCAGCTGGTACGCGCTTTGGTAGATACTGGCACTGAAGCAACCATAATCTCGGGTAATCCTTCCAAATTTAAGGGGAAAAGATGTACCATTGTAGGATTGGGGGGGAAAAAATTAAAGGCTGTATAAACAACCTTGTGCTTGCGAATATGGGATTTGGGATTTGAAAAGTATAAAGTGATGATTACCCCCGTAAATGAATTTATCATTGGCATGGACATTTTGTATGGTCTCAAATGACACTAGATACCGGAGTATATCAGTTTGGGAGTTCATGGTTTGTTCCCAAACGTTTACGCTACTTCTCAGTTTACAATTTACAGATGCTACCTGTATTAGTAGGGAAAGTAGTGGATGAGCCCATTAATATTCCCCCAGCCACGCGGGTTGTAGCCATGAAGCAGTATCGTATTCCAGGGGGGTTGGAGGAGATAGAGGCCACAATTGGAGATTTATTGGAAGTAGGGGTTTTGGTTCCTACTACCATGCAGTGGAATAACCCAGTGTGGCCAGTCCGCAAAGCAGATGGGACGTGGCGCATGACAGTGGACTATCGAGAGTTGAACAAACTGACTCCACCTTTGCATGCCGCGGTCCCAGATATTGTGACCTTGATAGAAACAATTCAGGGAAGGAAGGGTACTTGGTACGTGGTAATAGATCTTGCCAATGCATTTTTCACTATTCCTTTGAAGAAGAAATATTGGGATCAATTTGCATTTACATGGAAAGACAATACACGTTTACTCGTTTGCCACAAGGGTGGGTACATAGTCCTACTATCTGTCATTGTGTAGTAGCCCAACATTTGGACTCTTGTAAACTATCTGTTAATATCCAGACATCATATTATATTGATGATATACTAGTTCAGGGGGCTTCTGAGTCTGAAGAGGCCACTGCACTGCAGCAGGTGGTGCAGCATATGCGAGACTGTGGATGGGAAATTAATCCTCATAAGATTCAGGGTCCCTCCCAGTCTGTGAAATTTTGGGGGATTCACTGGAATCAGGGGAAACAGGAAATAACAGAGAAAGCAAGGCAAAAGATTGTTGAATTTCAAGTTCCCACTACTAAACAACAGACTCAGCAGTTTATTGGATTGTTTGGGTTTTGGCGTAAGCATATTCCCCATCTGGGTCAGGTCTTACGCCCACTATATCAAGTAACAAGGAAGAAACATAATTTGAATGGGGCGAGATGCAACAGAAAGCATTTGAACAGGCCAAGTCTGTTGTTCAGCAAAGTCTGAGTCTTTGGCCTATTAGGGGGAATGTAGAGGTGGAACTGCAAGTATCAGTCACCAGGGAATATGCAAATTGGAGTCTATGGCAGAAGCAGGATGGGCAAAGGGTGCCTTTGGGTTTTTGGAGTAAGAAATTACCCGATACCGCTGCTCGATACACTCCCTCTGAACGCCAATTACTAGCTTGTTATTGGGCATTAGTGGAAACAGAACTGACCACAGGGCATGAAGTTCAAATGCGGCCAGAAATACCGATTATGACGTGGGTACGTAGTTCACCAAAAACATATCGTATTGGTCATGCACAGGAAAGTTCAATTATAAAATGGAAATGGTACATACAAGACCGAGCCACTACTGGTATTTCAGGTCTCTCACAGTTGCATGAAAAAGTCATGGCTGTCCCTTTAGTGGAAGAGGGAACTTATGTACCTCTACCTATTTCAGGTTCCAGAATTCCATGGGGATGCCCATATGATGAGCTTTCAGATGAGAATAAGCGGCATGCCTGGTTTACTGACGGCTTCGCCAAGTATATCGGATCAGTTCGTCATTGGCGGAGTGTTGCCTTTCATCCACTTTCGGGTAAAATACTAGAAGCTACAGGGCAGGGACAGAGTAGCCAATATGCAGAACTTTATGCTATGTATTTAGTTCTTAAGCAGCAACTATCTCACGCCCATATTTACACAGACTCCTGGGCAGTAGCCAATGGCTTAACTACCATTTGGAAACAAAATAATTGGAATATTTATTCAAAACAGGTATGGGGTGCAGAACTCTGGAAGGAGATTATACAAATGCTTTCCAATACGAAGGTTACTGTTTTTCATGTTGATGCACATGTTTCTCCTCTAACCTCTGATCATCTTTATAACCAACAGACAGACAAATTGTCTAAGATTTCACCTGTCAATGTCGTCACTGGAACAGATTCTGCGCCTATTCCTGGGGATTCGCAAGAGAGAGGTTTGGCACAATGGGCACACCAAAAAAGTGGACATATGGGCGAACAAGCCATACTGCATTGGGCACGACAGCGTGGTACGTCGTCATACTCCTTTTGGGTGGTTACCCACTAGTGTATACCCGGACACCGGCGACGGAAATCCTCAACCAAACGAACGTGGTCCGCTATTGGTGGAAGAATTTGGAGAACAAGACGCTGACTCAAGATAACTACAATTGTACTATCAGCTACCTTATTATGAATGTTACAGTTGACAATAGCTCACTGTGGAAGGTGCAGGGTCGTGTGTTGTTGGTAACTAATGTCACCCTCAATTTGACTATCTCGAATAATACACTCTGGACGGGGTGTGTACAGCGAGCTGGCTTCCAAGATCAACAATGGATTCATTGGAACAGGACACAAAAGCTATTATTTTTAAAGGGTTGTAATATGTGCAAGAAAGATTTAATAGTGATAAATCGGACCGGGGAATGGGTGTTCGCAAATGCCACCCCAATTACTAACTGAAGTATCTGGATGGACTTCTTCCATGTTTTCTGGAAACAGGAACCGAGTATGTTATCTTCCCACATAATGCGTCTACCACAAACTTGTAAAAATATGTCAATTAAGCATCAGCGCATGATCTTAACGTATAACATCACTTTCCCTAAGATGCCACATTGTACACGGTATCGGAGGGCTTGGTATGATACCATTTTAGGAACTGTTGGTACTGGGTTGGGAGTGTTAAATACTGTAGACACTGACACTTTGTATAACAAATTACATTACTTAGGGAAGGACTTATATGAAGAATTGAATATTTTAGCGAATTGGATGCCTGCTATTCCATCACTGGGACAATTGGTGTTACCAGCAATGGAAGGACATAATCGTTTATTTAAGCAGGACTTTATGTTTCAAAATGATTCATGGACGAATGTCACAAAGGCTTTGAATTACACATGGTGTACCTTGCAGGTACTGTATGCTATTCAACAGAGAGATAATTTTCAGATGGCTTTGCAGATGGGGATGCATACCCATTTGCAAACCCTGTTTGGTAAGTATTGGCGTGGAGATGTTTGGTTGGTACCTCAGAATAGCCTTACAGTCTGCAATATGCACTATTGTACTGGAGAACTGCATGTTTATTCAATTCAGAATACACAGATTGTATGTAAATATTATATTGTACCTATTATTGTTCAACAGAATGCACAATTACAATTTTGGAGTCCACATGTAAAGAGAAAGTATATCACTAGGTATAAAGCGAATGCTACATACCTGTAGAAGGTATTCTCCGAGGACAGCAGGCTGATTGTTCTCACTGATGGGTGACGTCCACGGCAGCCCCTCCAATCGGAAACTTCACTAGCAAAGGCCTTTGCTAGTCCTCGCGCGCAGATGCGCACCGCGCATGCGCGGCCGTCTTCCCGCCCAAACCATTCGTCAGTCCCATATGTAGCAAGACAAAACAAGGGAAGACAGAACTCCAAAGGGGAGGCGGGCGGGTTTGTGAGAACAAGCAGCCTGCTGTCCTCGGAGAATACCTTCTACAGGTATGTAGCATTCACCTTCTCCGAGGACAAACAGGCTGCTTGTTCTCACTGATGGGGTATCCCTAGCCCCCAGGCTCACTCAAAACAACAAACATGGTCAATTGGGCCTCACAACGGCGAGGACATAACTGAGATTGACCTAACAACTTATCCAACTAACTGAGAGTGTAGCCTGCAACAGAATAAAAATGGGCCTAGGGGGGTGGAGTTGGATTCTAAACCCCGAACAGATTCTGAAGCACTGACTGCCCGAACTGACTGTCGCGTCGGGTATCCTGCTGCAGGCAGTATTGAGATGTGAATGTGTGGACAGATGACCACGTCGCAGCTTTGCAGATCTCTTCAATAGTGGCTGACTTCAAGTGGGCTACCGACGCTGCCATGGCTCTAACATTATGAGCCGTGACATGACCCTCAAGAGCCAGCCCAGCCTGGGCGTAAGTGAAGGAAATGCAATCTGCTAGCCAATTGGATATGGTGCATTTCCCCACAGCCACTCCCCTCCTGTTGGGATCAAAAGAAACAAACAATTGGGCGGACTGTCTGTTGGGCTGTGTCTGCTCCAGATAGAAGGCCAATGCTCTTTTGCAGTCCAATGTGTGCAGCTGACTTTCAGCAGGGCAGGAATTAGGACGGGGAAAGAATGTTGGCAAGACAATTGACTGGTTCAGATGGAACTCTGACACAACCTTTGGCAAGAACTTAGGGTGAGTGCGGAGTACTACTCTGTTATGATGAAATTTGGTGTAAGGGGCCTGGGCTACCAGGGCCTGAAGCTCACTGACTCTACGAGCTGAAGTAACTGCCACCAAGAAAATGACCTTCCAGGTCAAGTACTTCAGATGGCAGGAGTTCAGTGGCTCAAAAGGAGGTTTCATCAGCTGGGTGAGAACGACATTGAGATCCCATGACACTGTACGAGGTTTGACGGGGGGCTTTGACAAAAGCAAACCTCTCATGAAGCGAACAACTAAAGGCTGTCCTGAGATCGGCTTACCTTCCACACGGTAATGGTATGCACTAATTGCGCTAAGGTGAACCCTTACAGAGTTGGTCTTGAGACCAGACTCAGACAAGTGCAGAAGGTATTCAAGCAGGGTCTGTGTAGGACAAGAGCGAGGATCTAGGGCCTTGCTGTCACACCAGACGGCAAACCTCCTCCATAGAAAGAAGTAACTCCTCTTAGTGGAATCTTTCCTGGAAGCAAGCAAGATGCGGGAGACACCCTCTGACAGACCCAAAGAGGCAAAGTCTATGCTCTCAACATCCAGGCCGTGAGAGCCAGAGACTGGAGGCTGGGATGCAGAAGCGCCCCTTTGTCCTGTGTGATGAGGGTCGGAAAACACTCCAATCTCCACGGTTCTTCAAAGGACAACTCCAGAAGAAGAGGGAACCAGATCTGACGCGGCCAAAACGGAGCAATCAGAATCATGGTGCCTCGGTCTTGCTTGAGTTTCAACAAAGTCTTCCCCACCAGAGGTATGGGAGGATAAGCATACAGCAGACCTTACCCCCAGTCCAGGAGGAAGGCATCCGACGCCAGTCTGCCGGGGGCCTGAAGTCTGGAACAGAACTGAGGGACTTTGTGGTTGGCTCGAGATGCAAAGAGATCTACCAAGGGGGTGCCCCACACCTGGAAGATCTGGCACACCACTCGGGAGTTCAGCGACCACTCGTGAGGTTGCATAATCCTGCTCAGTCTGTCGGCCAGACTGTTGTTTACGCCTGCCAGATATGTGGCTTGGAGCAACATGCCGTGACGGCGAGCCCAGAGCCACATGCTGACGGCTTCCTGACACAGGGGGCGAGATCCGGTGCCCCCCTGCTAGTTGATGTAATACATGGCAACCTGGTTGTCTGTCTGAATTTGGACAATTTGGTGGGCCAGCCGATCTCTGAAAGCCTTCAGAGCGTTCCAGACCGCTCGTAACTCCAGAAGATTGATCTGCAGACCGCGTTCCTGGAGGGACCAGCTTCCCTGGGTGTGAAGCCCATCGACATGAGCTCCCCACCCCAGGAGAGACGCATCCGTAGTCAGCACATTTTGTGGCTGAGGAATTTGGAAAGGACGTCCCAGAGTCAAATTGGACCAAATCGTCCACCAATACAGGGATTTGAGAAAACTCGTGGACAGGTGGATCACGTCTTCTAGATCCCCAGCAGCCTGAAACCACTGGGAAGCTAGGGTCCATTGAGCAGATCGCATGTGAAGGCGGGCCATGGGAGTCACATGAACTGTGGAGGCCATGTGGCCCAACAATCTCAACATCTGCCGAGCTGTGATCTGCTGGGACGCTCGCACCCGTGAGACGAGGGACAAGTTGTTGGCTCTCGTCTCTGGGAGATAGGCACGAGCTGTCCGAGAATCCAGCAGAGCTCCTATGAATTCGAGCTCTGTACTGGGAGAAGATGGGACTTTGGATAATTTATCACAAACCCCAGTAGCTCCAGGAGGCGAATAGTCATCTGCATGGACTGTAGAGCTCCTGCCTCGGATGTGTTCTTCATCAGCCAATCGTCGAGATAAGGGAACACGTGTACTCCCAGCCTGCGAAGCGCCGCTGCTACTACAGCCAAGCACTTCGTGAACACTCTGGGCGCAGAGGCGAGCCCAAAGGGTAGCACACAGTACTGGAAGTGACGTGTGCCCAGCTGAAATCGCAGATACTGTCTGTGAGCTGGCAGTATCGGGATGTGCGTGTAGGCGTCCTTCAAGTCCAGAGAGCATTGCCAATCGTTTTCCTGAATCATGGGAAGAAGGGTGCCCAGGGAAAGCATCCTGAACTTTTCCTTGACCAGATATTTGTTCAGGGCCCTTAGGTCTAGGATGGGACGCATCCCCCCTGTTTTCTTTACCACAAGGAAGTACCTGGAATAGAATCCCAGCCCTTCTTGCCCAGATGGCACGGGCTCGACCGCATTGGCGCTGAGAAGGGCAGAGAGTTCCTCTGCAAGTACCTGCTTGTGCTGGGAGCTGTAAGACTGAGCTCCCGGTGGACAATTTGGAGGTTTGGAGGCCAAATTGAGGGTGTATCCTTGCCGGACTATTTGAAGAACCCACTGATCGGAGGTTATGAGAGGCCACCTTTGGTAAAAAACTTTCAACCTCCCTCCGACTGGTAGGTCGCCCGGCACTGACACTTTGATGTCGGCTATGCTCTGCTGGAGCCAGTCAAAAGCTCGCCCTTTGCTTTTGCTGGGGAGCCATGGGGCCTTGCTGAGGCGCACGCTGCTGACGAGAGCGAGCGCGCTGGGGCTTAGCCTGGGCCGCAGGCTGTCAAAAAGGAGGATTGTACTTACGCTTACCAGAAGAGTAGGGAACAGTCTTCCTTCCCCCATAAAAACGTCTACATGCAGAGGTAGATGCTGAAGGCTGCCGGTGGGAGAACTTGTCGAAAGCGGTATCCCGCTGGTGGAGCTGCTCTACCACCTGTTAGACTTTCTCTCCAAAAATATTATCCGCTCGGCAAGGGGAGTCCGCAATCCGCTGCTGGATCCTATTCTCCAGGTCGGAGGCACGCAGCCATGAGAGTCTGCGCATCACCACACCTTGAGCAGCGGCCCTGGACGCAACAACAAAGGTATCATATACCCCTCTGGCCAGGAATTTTCTGCACGCCTTCAGCTGCCTGACCACCTCCTGAAATGGCTTGGCTTGCTCAGGAGGGAGCTTGTCCACCAAGCCCGCCAACTGCCGCACATTATTCCGCATATGTATGCTCGTGTAGAGCTGTTAAGACTGGATTTTGGCCATGAGCATAGAAGAATGGTAGGCCTTCCTCCCAAAGGAGTCTAAGGTTCTAGAGTCCTTGCCCGGGGGCACCGAAGCATGCTCCCTAGAACTCTTAGCCTTCTTTAGGGCCAGATCCACAACACCAGATTCGTGAGGCAACTGAGTGCGCATCAGCTCTGGGTCCCCATGGATCCGGTACTGGGACTCGATCTTCTTGGGAATGTGGGGATTACTTAGAGACTTGGTCCAGTTCGCCAGCAATGTCTTTTTTAGGACATGATGCATGGGTACTGTGGACGCTTCCTTAGGTGGAGGAGGATATCCAGGAGCTCAACATTTCAGCCCTGGGCTCATCCTCCACAACCACCGGGAAGGGGATGGCCGTAGACGTCTCCCGGACAAAGGCCGCAAAGACAGACTCTCGGGAGGAGAAAGCTGCCTTTCAGGGGAGGGAGTGGGATCAGAAGGAAGGCCATCAGACTCCTCGTCAGAGAAATATCTGATGTCCTCCTCCTCCTCCCACGAGGCCTCACCATCGGTATCAGACACAAGTTCATGAACCTGTGTCTGAAGCCGTGCCCGGCTCGACTCCGTGGAAACACGGCCACGGTGGGAGCGTCGAGAGGTAGACTCCCTCGCCAGCACCGGCGAAGCTCCCTCCGCCGACATCGTCGGGGAGCCTTCCTGGGAGGCGGCCGCAAGCGGTACCGATGTCGGAGACCTCACCCCGGGCAAGGGGCCAGCCGGCGCCTCATTCGACGGTACCGGTGGCGCAAGCACCCCCGGTACAGGAGGGGAAGGGCGCAACAGCTCTCCCAGGATGTCTGGGAGAACGGGCCGAAGACTCTCGTGCAGAGCGGCTGTGGAGAAAGACATGGAAGCCGATGCAGGCGTCGAGGTCAGAGTCTGTTCCGGGCGTGAAGGCTGTTCCGGGCTGTCCAAGGTGGAGCGCATCGACACCTCCTGAACAGAGGGTGAGCGGTCCTCCCGGTGCTGATGCCCACTGGGTGCCGACTCCCTCGGCGACCCAGAGCTCTCGGTACCGATGCGGGAAGGAGACCGGTGTCGATGCTTCTTTGATTTTTTCAAATGAAGCATGTCACCGGAGCTTCCCGGTACCGACGAGGAGGACGTAGAATCCAGCCGTCGCTTCCTCGGGGCCGAGGCCGAAGAAGGTCGGTCTCGGGGGAGGGGTTGTACCACAGGAGCCCTCAGGGTTGGGGGAGACCCACCCGAAGGCTCACCGCCACCAGCAGGGGAATGGACAGCCCTCACCTGCGCTCCAGTCGAAGCACCACTGTCCGACGACATCAGCACTAGTGGAGGTCCCGGTACCACCGACGCCGACGCAGCCTTTCAATGTCTCGGTACCGACGATGCAGAGGGTCGATGCCTCGATTCAGTCGAGGTCGAAGGTCTTGAAGCTGTCGACGTCGATGCACTCGATGCCCCCGGTGCTGTTGCCGACAAAGAGCCCGAGAACAACACGTTCCACTGGGCCAATCTCGCTACCTGAGTCCTTTTCTGTAAAAGGGCGCAAAGACTACAGGCCTGCGGGCGGTGCCCAGACACTGAAGACACGACGCGTGCCTATCAGTGAGCGAGATTACCCGGGCGCACTGGGTGCACTTCTTGAAGCCACTGGGAGACTTCGATGACATGGGCGGAAAAATCACGCCGGCGAAATCAAAACTCGTAATGGCGAAATAGGTACCAAAAATAGGGAGAGAAAAAACCCGAACCGAGGCCTCAAAAGGGCCTACCCCGAAAGCGAAAGGAAACTTACGCGGGGCAAAAGCTGGAAACACGGGACAGGGTTAAAGACCGTGAAGGTCTTTTTCTATTATATTTTTTTTCAGCGAAAAACGCGAAGACGCGCAAGGGTCAACTTTGAGGGGCGCGAAACGGCGCAAAACACGACCGTCCCGAGCGCGGACAAAAGAAGACTGACGAACACGAGCCGGTTCGGGCGGGAAGACGGCCGCGCGTGCGCGGTGCGCATCGGCGCTCGAGGACTAGCAAAGGCCTTTGCTAGTAAAGTTTTCCGATTGGAGGGGCTGCCGTGGACGTCACCCATCAGTGAGAACAAGCAGCCTGCTTGTCCTCGGAGAAATACCTATTATCATAACAGGTTTAGTTTGGTACATAAACACTTTTACACCTGTCTTTCTCAGGTATTATACAGACTTTTTTTTCATTACACACATATATTTTACCTATATCATCTATACTTTGTTTTTCCTAAATAAGTGATTTTCATATCATAATGTATATATGCTTGTTGGTACTTACATCATTTCACACTGATTGTGTTACTTCACTGACAATGTTATATATTCTAAGTGATGCATTTCTCTTAAGATTTATGCTTGGCTAGTATATTGTTATTTGATAAGGTTTTCTTGATTTTTATGGTTTTACTTATAGTACATATATATACACTTAGTATAGTGCAATTTATCAATATATTATAAGGTAGACAAAGTATTATTATTTTATGTGCCACTTTCATTTTGTTTGCTTTGTCATAACACGTATTAGGTTAAGTTACTACATTACAATGATATTTACTGTCATTCTAGTGCAAATAAACTCTTTAGGTTTTTTCCATAAATAGGTTTTTCCTATGCTTAGATACTATTGTTAATAGATTTGCTTGCAATACTCAAAACTATTGATATTTTATTACACTTATATGAGACATTTTGCATTTTTGTTTGTGTGTTTATTGCAATATTATTTCATCTAGTATACTTTTTCTCCATGAACTATAAACTGCATGCATTGTCAGAGACTTATAAGCATGAGTGTCTACAGTTACTGTGGCATGGACTTTTTAACCCACTCAAAGAAGTGTTTTTGTATGCCACACTCAATTCTTACAGCGTTGTTTATTCCTAGTTGCACATTTTAAGTGCAATGCCCAGCATGTTAAGAACTGTATTCAATGGACTGGGTTTCCTATTAACTGTTAGCACAGTCATACACTGCCTGCAGCCCATGCTGTGGACATTAAAGGTCACTAAAGTAGTGTATCAAACACTACCTTCATGCTGTGGTTCATCACTCAGTTGTCGAAATTTTTTGCTACAAAGTGAGTGACGTTTCTTCCATGAACTCACAAGTGGGATCAGTGTGACTTTTGTACTTAGGAGCCTAGTTAGGGATTTAGATGTGTTTACTCTGAGCTGTTTCTATGATAAGACTTCTTGTGTCTTTATTCTTGCCTTCTTTGCACATTATCTTTGATACTACTATAAATAAATGCACACTATTTTTATAATACTTGGTTGTGGAGCTAGTTCTTTCTATTATTTAGGGCATAATGAGCTTGGATCTATGGATAAGAGGGAATACATTTGCTTCTGACACTTCACTCATTAACGCTGGTATTACCAGAGACCTATTCCTGTTAGAATTTATGCTAAGTGTCAGGTACCCCAATAACATCCCAAAAAGGGTTATCTCTGTATGCGCTCACAAAGAAAGGTGAAAAAAATGATAAAGGGGATGGGATGTCTTTCCTATGAGGAAAAGCTAAAGAGGCTAGGTCTCTTCAGCTTGGAGAAGAGATGGCTGAGGGGGAGATATAATAGAGGTCTATCCAAATACTGAGTGGATTGGAACGGGTAGATATGAATTGCTTGTTTACTCTTTCCAAAAATACAAGGACTAGGGAGCATGCAATGAAGCTACTAAATAGTAAATTTAAAACAAATTTGGAGAAAATATTTCTTCACTCAATGTGTAATTAAACTCTAGAATTCATTGGAACTCTAATCAAGAAAGAAGTTAGCTCTGGCAAAAAGATAATCCTAATGCAATTTGACACGTCTAGTGCATTCGACATGCTAGATCATAACATATTATTAAACATATATCCATTCGATCCCACTCCCTTTAATTCATTCACTATTGACCAAATTTCCTATCCTCTAGAATCCACTCTGAAGAGTTTAGGTGTTTTTATTGATAATCATCTCACATTTGAACACCATATTTCCAGAATCTTTTTCAAGTCATTCAGAACCCTCTAGAAGTTAAAAAGCATCAAACACTACACTGCAGCTGGAACTTTAAGACTACTAGCTCAATTTCTAGCTCTCTCTCAGCTGGATTACTGCAACGCCATTTATTCGGCATGTAAGGAGCAAGTCTTAGAAAGGCTCCAAACTGTACAAAATGTAGCATGATATAAGTTTAATTCTCAGAGTTATTGGTTTTGCTGGATCAGATCCAAATCATATAAAATATACAGCTGCAAAGACTTTACTTCCCCCCTCTCCTCTGGAAAACTACTAGCCTGGGTGGTTACCTAAGCCCATCAACACCTATCCAAAGAATCAATCACAGAGGCTACAGCAACAAAAGACAGTGAAACTCCACCTATTACTCAGACTCAGAAGCCCATCTATCAGACAAAAGAAGCTCAATCACCCTCAGACAATGGACCAGCAGATGTTCCTTTCAAAAGAGAGGTATCTCAGAGACTGCAGTAACAAAAGACTACACCTCCACCTATTTTCAGACAAAGACTAAGCCCATCTAAGCTCAATCACTCTCAGACAATGGACTAGCAGATGTCCAGGCAGGAAGTCTTGTGATGTCATTGAGTATGTGACCTGTTGCCATGCTCCATCTCAAAGCCAGATGCCCAGAATTCAGCTACACAGGAGCTTTCTAATTGGACCAAGGGCAACCACCTGACGATAAATGCCCAGTTCAGACACTTTAAAAGCAGGGGCTCTTTCTTTAGAAAGAGAGCGCTTCCTGTTCCTGGCTGTTCCTGATGCTCATGCTCCTGTCCTAGTCGCTGCTGCCCTGAAGTGATTAAATCTAAAAGCAAGCTGGAATCTCCTGGAATCCTGACTTCCCAAGCTGGACATCACATCCACCTAAAAGAAACTGCTTCAAGCTCATCAGACAGCAAATCTACAAAGAAACTTCCTGTTCCAGCAAGGAATCCTGCATCACTCCATAGCAGCCTCCATCAATGTGAGTTATCCAGCTTAATTTACAATCAAACCTGTTATTTTGTAGCACACTTCCATTGGTAAAAGATCCTCTCTAAAGCTGCCTCTCTATTGTAAACTTATTACCTTGACTGTACTAGAAATAAACATTTTCTTTTAAAGTTAACTATCTGGCCTTTGTATTGGGAAAAGCACATGTTCTCACATGTGCAAGCTCCAAATGTTCTAAGCACATGTTACCTTTTAAAGTTACACTGATAGCACATGGTCACTTTTTAAACTTAGTGCCATGCTTTCAGCACATGTTCCAAAACGTACAGTGCAGGTTAATGTAATTAATTCAAATTTAGTGTATTTACTTCCCCTTTTCCTTACCTTATAGGTAATTGGGGAATAATAAAACAGAATAGAATCAAAATATAAATACAGCACATGTTGCGACCACATGCTCTGAGCGATCCCCTCTATTCTTAAACATAATTTTGGAACTGTAACATTTCCTGTAACACAAAACACAGTCGCTCGTTTTATCTTCAAACTTCCTCGTTTTCAGCAAGACATTCCTTTATTAATGAAATTACATTGGATACCCATAAAAGCCAGGATCTCATTCAAGCTGTGTTCCTTCTTATATCAAATTCTTCATGGACAGACCATTTAATAGAGATGTCTTCACGTAAAGCCTCCCTTGAACCCAGAGACTCCCTCTTACTTCATCTACCAAACTTTTAAAATGTAATATACAAATCAGTTTATCTGCTGATTTCACTTTTACTGGAACCAAATGTTGGAACTCTCTTCCTAAATCTGTTAGATCTCATCTAGACGACTTACAATTTTTTAAACTGCTAAAATCCTATTTCTATTCAAATTCATTTAAAAGTTCATCTCATTAGTCTATATAGTAACAAACAGCTGACAACTCTGGTTTTCTATTCTTATTGCAACTCCATCAGTATGTACAACATTAGCAGTTCATTTATGAATCTATCAAAATGTATAGATATTCTGTAATTCTTAGCCACTACAGTATACTCTAATCTTTAATCTGTAAGCCAGATGAATGTGGTAAAAGCAGTTAGCAGAGTTTAAAACAGTTTTGGATAATTTTCTAAAAGAAAAGTCCATACGCCATTATTAAGATGGACTTGGGAAAATCTACTGCTTATTTCTAAGATAAGCAGCATAAAATCTGTTTTGTTTTGGGGGGATCTTGATACTGTTGGAGGTGGGATGCTGGGCTTGATGGACATTCAATCTGTTCCAGTATGACAAAGCTTATGTAGCTTGCGGAGCTACTGTTAGTGATATACAATTTATCCTTAAAATTGAGCGTGGTACCGGAAGATTGGAGGGTGGCCAATGTAACGCCGATTTTTAAAAAAGGTTCCAGGGGAGATCCTGGAAATTATAGACCGGTGAGTCTGACGTAGGTGCGGGGGAAAATGGTAGAGGCCATTATCAAAAACAAAATTACTGAGCACATCCAAGGACATGGATTACTGAGACCAAGTCAGCACGGCTTTTGTGTGGGGAGATCTTGCCTGACCAATTTACTTCAATTCTTTGAAGGAGTAAACAAGCATGTGGACAAAGAGGAGCCGGTTGATATTGTGTATCTGGATTTTCAAAAGGCGTTTAACAAGGTACCTCATGAAAGGCTACAGAGGAAATTGGAGGGTCTTGGGATAGGAGGAAAAGTCCTATTGTGGATTAAAAACTGGTTGAAGGATAGGAAACAGAGAGTGGTGTTAAATGGGCAGTATTCACAATGGAGAAGCGTAGTTAGTGGGGTTCCTCAGGGGTCTGTGCTAGGACCGCTGCTTTTTAATATATTTATAAATGATTTAGAGATTGGAGTAACTAGCGAGGTAATTAAATTTGCTGATGACACAAAGTTATTCAAAGTCATTAACTCGCGACAGGATTGTGAAAAATTACAGAAGGACCTTACGAGACTGGGAGACTGGGCGGCTAAATGGCAGATGACGTTTAATGTGAGCAAGCACAAGGTGATGCATGTGGGAAAAAGGAACCCGAATTATAGCTACGTCATGCAAGGTTCCACGTTAGGAGTTACGGACCAAGAAAGGGATCTGGGTGTCGTCGCCGATAATACACTGAAACCTTCTGCTCAGTGTGCTGCTGCGGCTAGGAAAGCGAATAGAATGTTGGGTATTATTTTTTTTATTTATCATTTTACTTAATTACATTCACATTTATCACATAAATGTAAGGAAAAACAGAAATTAATATGAAGGAAAAATTTTCTCTCATCAAAATATATTATATAATTGTCCACAATTGGGAGATCCAAGATCAGGAAAACAATGTCAAAGAAAATAAGAAAAACTTTTGAGTTTTTCTTATTTTAAGTTTTTCTTATGTTGGGTATTATTAGAAAGGTATGGAAAACAGGTGTGAGGATGTTATAATGCCATTGTATCGTTCCGTGGTGCGACTGCACCTTGAGTATTGTGTTCAATTCTGGTCGCCACATCTCAAGAAAGATATAGTAGAATTGGAAAAGGTGCAGCGAAGGGCGATTAAAATGATAGCGGGGATGGGACGACTTTCCTATGAAGAAAGACTAAGGAGGTTAGGGCTTTTCAGCTTGGAGAAGAGACGGCTGAGGGGAGACATGATAGAGGTATATAAAATAATGAGTGGACTGGAACAGGTGGATGTGAAGCGTCTGTTCACGCTTTCCAAAAATACTAGGACTAGGGGGCATGCGATGAAACTACAGTGTAGTAAATTTAAAACAAATTGGAGAAAATCTTTCTTCACCCAACGTGTAATTAAACTCTGGAATTCATTGCCAGAAAATGTGGTGAAGGCGGTTAGCTTAGCAGAGTTTAAAAAGGGGTTGGACGGTTTCCTAAAGGACAAGTCCATAAACCGCTACTAAACGGACTTGGAAAAATCCAAAATCCCAGGAACAACATGTATAGAATGTTTGTACGTTTGGGAAGCTTGCCAGGTGCCCTTGGCCTGGATTGGCCACTGTCGTGGACAGGATGCTGGGCTCGATGGACTCTTGGTCTTTTCCCAGTGTGGCATTACTTATGTACTTATGTTCTTATGACATTCAGATCTAAACCAGCAGTAAAATCATTGGACATAATCTGTTTAGTTATTTCAGATTTGGCAAAACCTATTCACCTGGTGGTAAATAACTTGTCTCTTCAAATGAAAGAAGCTGATAAAAAGGGTACAACAAGTTGAGATCTTGTTATCAGGAGATTAAATCTGTTGCTGGATAAATTCCACAGGATCAAAGTCTGCTGCTCTAACCACTAGGCTACTCCTCGGCTAAGGAATCCCTGAAAGAATTGGTGAAGTTATATTTGTATGGAGATTCTAGTACTATCTTTGGATCAATCAGATACCTACTATTAAGGTGGTGTATTTTTTTTTTATAAACTAAAACTCATGGAACTCCTACGTCAATTGGGCAATCAACAATGGACTCTTTGGACTCTACTAAACTACTAACTGGAAGACTGAGACTTTGGTACTCACTTTGGGCAGTAGCTCTGATAAAGTAACTTCTAAGAATAAATCAAACCTTTTCATCTTAGGATTTCCCTATAAATGTATTATTGTTTACATCTCCTCTAAATATGTTTTTTTTAGATCCTATCCACTCATCCTCATTCCTGGTAGGGCACAGAGAGGCCACCTATCCAGGATTATTAAATGGAATTGTAGGTTAATGCTTCTCTCTTCTTTCTGACAGCAGTGACACTGGTTTTTCCTTACTATGAAAGTAATATATTTTCCTTTTCTTCTCAATAATATTCTTGCTCCCCCTCAATTGAGAACTAGTGCCAAAGAAGTGTTTGTAAATAAGGTTACCTTTTGGATAATTTCCAATACAATTATCAGTATTGACATTTCTTAATTTTCATGGCTTTGCTGTTTTGTTTGCTCATTTTGTCATTTGAATAATTGCATAAATACAAAATTTTAAAAAGTGTGTACTATGCACATGTGGAGGGGCATTTTCAATATGAAGGTCAAAGCTAAGTTTGGATGTTTTCTTTAAAAAAAAGTCCAAAAAATCCAGTGCCAAACATGTTCATTTTCAAACCAGAAAAACGTCCATCTTTTTGGTTCAAAAATTGCCCTATTTTAGATGTTTTTGTGCTCAGTGCGTCTTTCTTTAACGAAAATTTTCAAACAATAAGAGTCCAATGGAAAAATGCACAAAAACAAGCCACTGGGATCTACGGGGGACCAGCAGTCTTACTAGGCTGGCTACACAGATGTCCCAGCAGAGCAATGGGGCAGCTAAGGGTATAATACTGTAATGAACTTCACATAAAAGGTCCCAGGTACATATCAAACTCCCTTATATTATATAGTGAGCCCTCTAGGAATAGCAAAAGAATGTACTGTACCCAACTGTACATCAATACAATAGCTCTTATGCCTCCAGGTGTCACCAATATGTGGGTTCAGTAGGTATTTTGTGGGTTTTGGGGCACTCACACTCTCTACCACAGGTGTACCAGTTACAGTGGGTCCCTTTCTCTACAGTCCACTGCACTGACCAGTAGGCTACTCCAGGGACCTGTCTGCTGCTCTAAGAGGCATGGCCATTATATCTGCAGCTGTCATAGAGCCTGGTACTTACTGTCGCTTTCACCAATTATGGGGGTGGGAGGGTGTTAGTGACCACTGGGGGATTAAGGGGGGTCATCTGGTCAGTTTGGACACCTTTTTGGCACTTAGTCGTTACTGAAACATCCAAATTGTAAGACCACCCAAGTCCCGCCCAAAACATGCCTCAACATGCCCCCTTGAGTTTTAGATGAACTGTATAGAAAAATGTCTTACAAGTGAGTTTCAAGAATAGCAATTTGGATATTTGAGAAGAAAAAATGTCCATCTGCTGCATTCTACTGTTTTTGGAACATTCTTCTGTTTCGAAAATGAGCCCCATAGTGTGTACTTTTCTTAAAGAGTGCACAGTATTTACATATAGTGTGTACTCTTTCTTGACAGTATGTACAAGCCTGATAGTTCGTGAATGCATACTGGTTCACTCATGCATGTAATATCAGGAAAGAGTGTGCACTATGTGCTCTCAATGCATATTCTTTAAGAAAAGTGCACAGTGTGCCCTCTTAATGACATTCATTTTCAACAACAACAAAAAAAGAACACAGAACAAAAAATTTATGGGTGCCCATCTCTACTCACCAATGACCTGGAGATGGCATTATATCACCTCTACTTTTTCTGTCAGTTATATCATCCCTCTGTCTTTGGCCACTACCTTATCAGTTTGTTCGATACCATGAGACAATCAGACATTCGGGCTCATTTTTAAAGGAGAAAGAAGCCCATCTTTCGACACAAATCGGAAGATGGATGTCCTTCTCACAGAAACTTCCAAATCGGTATAATCGAAAGCTGATTTTGGACATCCCCAACTGCACTCCATCGCAGGGACGGCTAAAGTTCAAGGCGTAGCGGAGGCGTAGCGAAGGCGGGACTTGGGCGTGCCTAACACTTGGACATCCTTGACCCATAATCAAAAAAAAGGACGTCCCTGACAAACACTTGGATGTTTTCATCCAGACCTGTTTTTCTTACGACTAAGGCACAAAAAGGTGCCCGAAATGACCACCGGAGAGAATCGGGGATGACCTCCCCTTACTCCTCCAGTGGTCACTAACCCCCTCCCACCCTAAAAAACATCTTTCAAAATATTTTGTGCCAACCTCAGATGTCATACTCAGGTCCATCACAGCAGTATGCAGGTCCCTGGAGCAGTTTTAGTGGGTGCAGTGCACTTCAGACAGGCGGCGCCAGACCCATCCTCCCCCTACCTGTTACATTTGTGGAGGAAACAGCGAACTCTCCAAAACCCACCACAAACCCACTGTACCCACATCTAGGTGCCCTGTTTCACCCGTAAGGGCTATGGTAGTGGTGCACAGTTGGGGGTAGTGGGTTTTGGGTGGTTCAGCATACAAGGTTGCTCTTGGGAGCAATTTATGAAGTCCACTGCAGCGCCCCCTGGGGTGCCCGGTTGGTGTCCTAGCATATGAGGGGGACCAGTGCACTACAAATGCTGGCTCCTCCCACGACCAAATGGCTTGCATTTGGTTGTTTCTGAGATGGACGTCCTTGGTTTCAAATATCGCCGAAAATCAGAAACGTCCATGTCTAGGGACGACCAAATCTAGGAATGACCAAACTTAAGGATTTGGACGTCCCTGACAGTATTTTTGAAACGAAATATGGACGTTCATCTTGTTTCAAAAATACAGGTTTCCCCGCCCCTGGATCAGGACGTTTTGCGAGGATGTCCAAATCAAAACTTGGACGTCCCTTTCGAAAATGCCCCTCGTTATCAGCCTAAGATTTCTCTCCTGGTCCAGTCTGATAGGCACAGCAAGTGGTCAAAGTCAGAGGGGTGATGGGTTTCATAAACGTATAACCAGCAGAAAAAGGGTAGGTAATAATGCTCCAGTATAAGTTATTCGTGAGGTCTTTTTGGGAGGAAAATTGCACTAAAGGTATAAAGATGCTAGAAGTGGTTCTAATGAATGAGGCCAAAAGTACTAACAAACAAGCAAGCCTTTTCAAAGTTGGGGGAGCTATAGAGATAAAAGACATGATGAATATCTATAAAACAGTGAGATACATACAAATGATCCATAAAAGGCAAAAGGATGGAAATCAAGCTGCTCTGCTTAAAACTACAGTGAAATAAATTTTGCACGTCTAAAGAAGGCATGGAGAAAACCTGCATGGATCAGCAGTTACAACCCTAACCACATTACTGGGTAGATTGGATGGGCATATTTGGTGTTTACATTTCTACTAATTTCTATAGCACTAGTAGGCAATATGCAGCACTGTAAACATAAAAAGCAATTTTTATCTGCCAACAAATACTATGTTACAATCTTTGTACTTGCCTCACTGAGCTGGTTAATTTTTGTGTTAATTTTCAAAGCACATAGACTTACAGTTACATAGCCTCATTATATTCTAGATCCATATGTGCCTCATTTTGATTACTATTGTTCGGGCCTTTTTAAAAGGAATATCAGAGGAGGATCATGTGATAACTTGAGAGAGCAAGACATGTTGCACTTGTTCTCCGGGACCTCGGTGTGCCTTAGCATCTGCAATTAACCTATTTTTCGCGACCACTACGTTCTACATTGCGGTATCCCACTGCTAAATGGACAGGTATTTAGAATCGTCGCCGAGCAGTACGGTGGGGAAAGGAAAAGGAGTTAAGAGAGAGAAAAAGAAACTGAAACAGACTGGCAATATGGAGGTGAAACAGCAGCAAGATAAGCAGTCTTTCTCTACAGAACAGCTGCAACAGCTGACGGTAGCAGTGACGACTGCTTTAGAGCCCAAGCTTGGCAGACTGTCGGAGCAGATCTCCTCATTTGAGACCCTCTTGGCGGACATGGGGAAGCGGACCGGAGAACTAGAGCAGAGGGTCTCAATACTGGAAGACGCGGCCCCACCTGCTGCAGAGGAGAGAGACAAGCGGTGCGAATGTTGTCGGAAAAAGTGGATGATCTCGAGAATCGCTCCAGGAGGTCTAATTTAAGGATCATCGGGATCCCGGAATTGATCGGGGATGCGGTTCTGGCAACTTTATTGGAATCTTGGCTGAAGAAAGAGTTTGCCCTATCGGATAGTGCTAGGGCATTGTGTCTTGAAAGAGCACACCGCGTGAGCAAGAAGCAAGATGGCTGCCTTACGCTGAGAGCACTGCTTACCAAACTACATAACTATATTCACCAGGTAGAAATATTGAGTGGTTATAGAGCAAAGCAGGACACTTTACAATATGATGATCATAAGATACACATTTTTCAAGATTATTCGTTTGCTCTGCAGGAACGACAGAAGCAATTTACACCATTGGGCCGGCAGTTATCAGAAGCATGCTGTTATATCCGGCCACGCTGAAAATAATGCAACATGGACACTGGCAATCTTATGAAAGTGCAGAGGCAGCGAAGGATGTAGTGGCTAAAATAATAAAGAGTCTTTCGGATGCACAGCCAACAGGCTGAAACTGGACTTGTGTGGTGAAGGTACAAGGCAGTTTGGGGTAACGGGGAAATGTTTTACCTGTGGGTACTCATGCTGGTGTTATAGTAATTTAGGTTAAATGACATGTTAGAATAATGTTATGTATAGGACGCGGTGGTCCCTGGCAATGTGTGTGTGATCTTCATATCTATCTTGCTAGAGAGATGGATAGGTGTAAAGGGTCATTTGGGAAAGGAGGAATTGTAAAAGGGTGAGACTTGGTCAAGGTTCTGTGGCATTTGTATGTATGATGGATTTGGCTGCTGCTGCTGCTAGAAATGATTGTATTATGGTGTTTATGTGGTTGAAATGTGAAAACAAAATTTCCCTGGGGGGAGGCTGGGGCCCCTGGGAGGGAATACAAAGGTACACTGAATGGGGGGCGGTCTTGGGTCGAGTATAGATAAAAGTGTACAGCGCTCGGTAAGAATAGCGTCCTGGAGTGTCTGTGGAATAACTTCCCCGATAAAGAGGACAAAAATTTTGGCGGCGCTTAAACAACACAGAGTAGAAATCGCGTGTCTGCAAGAGACCAGGTTGTCAACAGAAGAGCATAAAAAAGTACAGTGCAAGTGAGTGGGAGAAGTTATAGCATCACCCGCATCTGGTAGAAGACGGGGAGTAGCGGTGCTGTTGCATAAATCACTGGCTGGGGGGGGGGGGGGCAAGTTATTGTTTAAAGACGAAGAAGGTAGATTTCTAGAGATACAATTAAATTTACAGGGCAGAGAGATATTGTCGGTGTATGCACCAGTAGGGCCTGATAAGAATTTCTTCCCCAAGGTTCTTTCTTATTGCCAAAGGTTCCCTTCCTTACTGTTGATGTTGGCAAGAGATATGAATGTAGTATTTGATGAGTTGTTGGATAGATCACACTCTGTGGGTGAGGTGATAAAAAGGGGGCCTCAGTTTTAGAATCCTTTAGTGAGGCCCTTGGCCTAGTGGATGTATGGCGTATGCTACACCCCGGAGAACGGGACTTTACACATACATCGCGTGCCCATCAATTTCTCTCAGCATAGATTATATTCTGATGTCCCAGGGGTTGATGAGTTAGGTTATTTCAGCTACAATAGGGCCAGAAGAAGTGTCCGACCATACTCTGGTATGGTTGGACATGGAAGCGGTGCCATATTTTCAACAGGCGGCAGGGTGGAGATTTCCGGCGTATCTGTTTATGTCGCATGATTTCACTAAATATTTAGCAGATAAGTGGCTGGGGTTTGTTTTAGCAAACCATCAGCACATAGACGACCCCCTCCTTTTTTGGTCCATGGCCAAAGTTGTAATCCGCGGAGATATAATTGCCTATGACAATGCCAGGAAACGTTGGGTTACACAGGGCATCATTGATTTCGAACGGAAGTGAAGAACACTAAAGCGTCAATATGCACGAAATCCGACCACCACCCTATATGAGACTTTAATAGCAACCAAGACAGCACTTGATAGTCTTTTACATGAGCGGACTCTGAAATCTCTGATTTATAGTAAGCTAGTAAAAAAGGCCCATTTCTGACACAAATGAAACGGGCGCTAGCAAAGTTTTCCTCGGAGTGTGTATGTTTGAGAGAGAGTGTGTGTGAGACATAGAGTGTGTGTGTCAGAGAGAGAATGAGAGAGAGACAGAGACAGCGTGTGTGTGTGTGTTTATGTGACAGAGAGAGTGTGTGAGAGACAGAGTGTGACAGACAGGAAGTGTGTCAGAGAGAGTGAATGTGAGAGACAGTGAGTGTGAGCCCCCACCCCCCTCTCGCAGGGCCTCCCCCTTCCCACCCCCACCTCTCTGATCTCAGGACCCCTGCCCCCCCTCCAGCCATCCATGTCCAGCGACAGCGAATGATACATACCTGTAGCAGGTGTTCTCCGAGGACAGCAGGCTGATTGTTCTCACGACTGGGTTGACGTCCACGGCAGCCCCCATCAACCAGAAGAAAACTTTGCGGGCGGTCCCGCACGCAGGGCACGTCCACCGCGCATGCGCGGCCGTCTTCCCGCCCGTACGCGACCGTTCCCGCTCAGTTGAATGACAAGCAAAGGAATGAGTAAACGCAACTCCAAAGGGGAGGAGGGAGGGTAGGTGAGAACAATCAGCCTGCTGTCCTCGGAGAACACCTGCTACAGGTATGTATCATTCGCTTTCTCTGAGGACAAGCAGGCTGCTTGTTCTCAAGACTGGGGTATCCCTAGCTCTCAGGCTCAATCAAAACAAGAAACCAGGTCAAATTGACCTACGAAGAACAACTAACTGAGAGTGCAGCCTGAACAGAACAAATTGGGTCCTGGAGGGTGGAGTTGGATTCAAACCCCAAACAGATTCTGCAGCACCGACTGCCCGAACCAACTGTCGCGTCGGGTATCCTGCTGGAGGCAGTAATGTGATGTGAATGTGTGGACAGATGACCACGTCGCAGCCTTGCAAATCTCTTCAATAGTGGCAGACTTCAAGTGAGCCACTGACGCTGCCATGGCTCGAACACTATGAGCCGTGACATGACCCTCAAGAGCCAGCCCAGCCTGGGTGTAAGTGAAGGAAATGCAACCTGCTAGCCAATTGGAGATGGTGCGTTTCCCCGACAGTGACCCCTTTCCTATTGGGGTCGAAAGAAATAAACAATTGGGCGGACTGTCTGTGGGGCTGTGTCCGCTCCAGATAGAAGGCCAACGCTCGCTTGCAGTCCAATGTGTGCAACTGACGTTCAGCAGGGCGGGTATGTGGTCTGGGAAAGAATGTTGGCAAGACAATTGACTGGTTAAGATGGAACTCCGACACCACCTTTGGCAGGAACTTTGGGTGAGTGCGGAGTACTACTCTGTTATGATGAAATTTGGTATAAGGAGCATGAGCTACCAGGGCTTGCAGCTCACTGACTCTACGAGCTGAAGTAACTGCCACCAAGAAAATGACCTTCCAGGTCAAGTACTTCAGATGGCAGGAATTCAGTGGCTCAAAAGGAGGTTTCATCAGCTGGGTGAGGACGACGTTGAGATCCCATGACACTGCAGGAGGCTTGATAGGGGGCTTTGACAAAAGCAAGCCTCTCATGAATCGAACGACTAAAGGTTCTCCAGAGATGGCTTTACCCTCTACACGATGATGGTAAGCACTAATCGCACTAAAGTGATTCCTTACTGAGCTGGTCTTGAGGCCAGACTCTGATAAGTGCAGAAGGTATTCAAGCAGGTTCTGTGCAGGGCAAGAGCAAGGTTCTAGGGCCTTGCTCTCACACCAAACGACAAACCTCCTCCACTTAAAAAAGTAACTCTTTTTAGTGGAATCCTTTCTAGAGGCAAGACGCGGGAGACACCCTCAGAGAGACTCAACAAAGCAAAGTCTACGCCCTCAACATCCAGGCCGTGAGAGCCAGAGACTGAAGGTTGGGGTGCAGAAGCGCTCCGTCATTCTGCGAAATGAGAGTCGGAAAACACTCCAATCTCCACGGTTCTTCAGAGGACAACTCCAGAAGTAGAGGGAACCAGATCTGACAGGGCCAAAAAGGCGCTATCAGAATCATGGTGCCGTGGTCTTGCTTGAGCTTCAGTAAGGTCTTCCCCACCAAAGGTATGGGAGGATAAGCATACAGGAGGCCGGTCCCCCAGTGGAGGAGAAAGGCATCCGACGCTAGCCTGCCATGTGCCTGTAGTCTGGAACAGAACAGAGGCAGCTTGTGGTTGGTCTGAAAGGCGAAAAGGTCCACCGAGGGAGTGCCCCACTCTCGGAAGATCTTGCGTACCACTCTGGAATGGAGCGACCACTCGTGCGGTTGCATGACTCTGCTCAGTCTGTCGGCCAGACTGTTGTTTACGCCAGCCAGGTATGTGGCTTGGAGAAGCATGCCAAACTGGCAAGCCCAACGCCACATCCCGACGGCTTCCTGACACAGGGGGCGAGATCCGGTGCCCCCTGCTTGTTGATGTAATATATTGCAACCTGATTGTCTGTCCGAATTTGGATGATTTGGTAGGACAGCCGATCTCTGAAGGCCTTCAGCGCGTTCCAGACCGCTCGGAGCTCCAGGAGGTTGATCTGAAGATCTTCTTCCTGGAGGGACCACAGACCCTGGGTGTGGAGTCTATCGACATGAGCTCTCCACCCCAGGCGAGATGCATCCATCGTCAGCACTTTCGTGGGCTGTGGAATTTGGAATGGACGTCCCAGGGTCAAATTGGTCCACCAGTGCAGCGAATTGCGGCAACTGATGGACAGACGGATGACATCCTCTAGATTCCCAGTAGCTTGACACCACTGGGAAGCTAGGGTCCATTGAGCAGGTCTCATGTGAAGGTGAGCCATGGGAGTCACATGAACCGTGGAGGCCATATGACCCAGGAGTCACAACATCTGCCGAGCTGTGACCTGCTGAGACGCTCTGGTCTGAGAGGCAAGGGATAGAAGGTTCTGCGCCCTTGCTTCGGGAAGGAAGCCCTGAGCCATCTGAGAATTCAGCAGCGCTCCTATGAATTCCAGAGATTGGACTGGCTGGAGATGGGACTTCAGGTAATTTATCACAAACCCCAGCAGATCCAGAAGGTGGATAATACACTGCATGGACCGAAGAGCTCCTGCCTCTGAGGTGCTCTTGACCAGCCAATCGTCGAGATACGGGAACACATGCACTCTCAGCTTGCGTAGATACGCCGCAACCACCACAAGACACTTTGTGAACACCCGTGGTGCAGAGGCGAGCCCAAAGGGCAGCACACAATACTGAAAGTGCCGTGTCCCCAGACGGAATCGGAGATACTGTCTGTGAGCTGGCAGTATCGGGATGTGAGTGTAAGTGTCCTTTAAATCCAGGGAACATAGCCAATCGTCTTTCTGAATCATTGGTGGAAGGGTGCCTAAGGAAAGCATCCTGAACTTCTCTTTGACCAGGTATTTGTTCAGGCCTCTCAGGTCTAGGATGGGGCGCATCCCCCCTGTTATCTTTTCCACAAGGAAGTACCTGGAATAGAAACCCTGCCCTTCCTGCCCGGGTGGCACGGGCTCGACCGCATTGGCGCTGAGAAGGGCGGAGAGTTCCTCTGCAAGTACCTGCCTGTGGTGGGAGCTGAAGGATTGGGCTCCCGGTGGGCAATTTTGGTGGAGTGGAGGCCAAATTCAGGGTGTATCCGCACCGCACTATTTGGAGAACCCACTGGTCGGAGGTTATCAGAGGCCACCTTTGGTGAAAAACTTTCAACCTCCCCCCGACCGGCAGGTCGTCCGGTACGGACACTTTGATGGCGGCTATGTTCCCATGGATCCAGTCAAAAGCCCGTCCCCAGCTTTTGCTGTGGAGGCGCAGGGGGCTGCTTAGGCGCACGCTGTTGACGGGAACGAGCGCACTGGGACTGTCCCTGTGCCTGAGGAGGCCTTCGGGCCGGCTGGGTGTACCTACGCTTGCTGTAGGCGTAGGGAGCAGCCTGCCGGGCCCGGGAAAAACGTCCACCTGTAGAGGTGGATGCTGAAGGCGCCCGGTGTGAAAGCTTGTCGAGAGCGGTTTCCCGCTGGTGTAGTTGGTCCACTAACTGCTCGACCTTCTCGCCAAAAATGTTATCCCCCCCGGCAAGGGACATACGCCAGTCGCTGCTGGGTGCAGTTGTCCAGGTCAGAGGCACGCAGCCAGGAGAGCCTGCGCATCACTATACCTTGGGCCGCAGCTCGAGATGCCACATCACAGGTGTCAGATACCCCTGGACAGGAACTTTCTGCACACCTTCAGCTGCCTGACCACCTCCTGAAAAGGCCTGGACTGCTCCGGTGGGAGCTTATCGACCAGGTCCGCCAGTTGCCTCACATTGTTCCGCATGTGAATGCTCGTGTAGAGCTGGTATGACTGGATGCGGGACACGAGCATGGAAGATTGGTAGGCCTTCCTCCCAAAGAAGTCCAGAGTGCGAGACTCCCGCCCCGGGGGCGCCGAGGCGGTATCCCTCGAACTCCGTGCTCTCTTGAGAGCAGAGTCCACGACCGCTGAGTCATGAGGCAATTGAGGCCGCATCAACTCTGGGTCAGAGTGGATCCTGTAATGGGACTCCGCTTTCTTAAGGATGGTGGGGTTAGATAATGACTTCAGCCAGTTCCGAAGCAGTGTCTCTTTGAGGACATTGTGCAACGGCACCATGGAAGACTCTAGGTGGTGATGGATAGTCGAGGACCTCGAGCATCTCAGCCCTCGGCTCATCCACAGAGACCACGGGAAAGGGAATGCAAATAGACATATCCCTGACGAAGGAGGCAAAGGAGAGGCTCTCAGGGGGCGAGAGCTTCCTCTCCGGTGAAGGAGTGGGGTCGGAGAGAAGGCCCACAAATTCCTCTGAGAAATATCTGGGGTCCTCCTCCTCCCCCCACGAGGCCTCTTCCTCGGTGTCGGACATGAGCTCTTGCAGCTCAGACATCAACCTGGCCCGTCTCGACTGCGAGGAACCACGTCCTCGGTGATGGCGTCGAGTGGTGGACTCCCGCGCCGGCGGGGATGAAGCTCCCTCCATCGACGTCGACTCCACCTGCGTAGCGGTCGACACCTCGGGCTAGAGCACACCGGCGCCTCCATCAACGGCACCGGGGGTGCTTGCGCATCAGCCCTTCCAGAATCCCCGGAAGGATGGCTCGGAGGCACTCGTCCAGGCCCGCTGTCGGGAAAGGCAGGGGGGCCGGTGTGGGTGTCGGTGCCAGAAGCTGCTCAGGTCCAGGAGATGGTACCGAAGCACCCGCGGACTGGCGCAGCGACACCTCTTCAACCGAGAGGGAACGCTCCTCTCGGCACTGCCGTTTCCTTGGCGTCAAGTCCTCCCTCGAGGTCCCGGAGCTGGCAGTTCCGTGCGCCGTGGGTGACATGACGGTGCTTCTTGGCTTTCTTTTGGTGCCCGTCATCGGCGCTCGGCGGCAGAGATGAAGAGGAGGTAGAACCCCCCCCCGGCCTCGAGGAATCGGATCCGACAGGGTTCGGTCCCGATGGCCCTGGGTAGAGGGAGTGGCCGGGGCCAACTGCCCACGCAGCCGCTCACCCTCGCTGTCACCGGCAGCCCAACGGTACCTGTACTCCTGGGGTCGGTGCCAGAGTCGGCGCCGATTTCGTCGACATCAGTACCGAAGATCCGGCCGTCGACACCAATGCCGTCGAGGTCGACATCGAAGGGCCGGCGCAAGTTCCGAAAAGACGGTCCCGAAGAACTTGCTTCGCCACCTGTGTCCGCTTCCTTAAGCCGAGACACAAGGTGCACGTCTTGGTATTATGCTCCGGGCTGAGGCACTGGAGGCACCAAGCGTGGGTATCGGTTTGTGAGATCTGCCAGCCGCACCGACCACACTTCTTGAATCTGCTCGGGACCTTCGAGGACATCTACGGAAAAATCGCGTCAGCGAAGTCAAAGTCGTCGATGGTGGCGGTGAAAAAGCACACCCGAAAAAGAAAACGACCGCGCGGCCACAAGGCTGCAACGAGGCGCCCTCGCGGCTAAGAACGATGAGGACACTTTTTCTTTTCTTTTTTTTAACAATAAAAAAAGAAATACACGTAAGCGTACGCTAAGGAGAAAAAAAAACGCGGCTAGGCCGCGATCCGGTTTCCGGGGCTGACAGAGAGACGATAACACGTCTCTCTCCAGCGCGGAATAGAAAAAAACTGAGCGGGAACGGTCGCGTACGGGCGGGAAGACGGCCGCGCATGCGCGGTGGACGTGCCCTGCGTGCGGGACCGCCCGCAAAGTTTTCTTCCGGTTGGTGGGGGCTGCCATGGACGTCAACCCAGTCGTGAGAACAAGCAGCCTGCTTGTCCTCGGAGAACCTCCTCTCCCCCTGCCCCCTGCATCCACCTATGTCCAGCGACCCTCCCCTCCCCAGCTACCCATGTCCAGCGACCCTCCCCTCCCCCCCGCGCATCAAACCCCCTCGCCACCCGTAGCTGCCAGTAGTAACGCTGTCCTGCCGCTGCTGCTTCTCCTGTTGAGCAGCAGCGGCCGCTACAAAAAGAAAAAACGTGATAAATGTTTTTAAACCCAGCCCAAATCATTCGCAAATGCCCGAGTCCTAAAACGCAGTCTCTACAGCCGCTCCTCCTCTTGCCTGTCACATCACTGCGCTCCTCCAGGGTCTTATTCCAGGGGCATTGACGTGGAGGTGAGAGGAGGAGCGGCTGCAGAGACTGCGTTTTAAGACTCGGGCATTTGCGAATGGTTTGGGCTGGGTTTTAAAACATTTATGGGTTTTTTTTTTTTTTTTTGTAGCGGCCGCTGCTGCTCAACAGGAGAAGCAGCAGCAGCCGGACAGAGTTACCAGTGGCAGCTGCGGGTGGCGAGGGGGTTGATGTGCCCGGGGTGGGGGTGGGGTGCTGATGTGCTTTGGGTGGGGGGAGGGGGGTGTTTGGTGTGCTTGGGGGGGGGAGAGGGGGTTTGATGTGCCGGGGGGGGGGGGGGGGGGCTTGGGTGATGCGCCGGGGGGGGGGTTCCCCAGGCAGGGGGAGGAGTACTCCTCCCCCTGCATGGGAATCAGCTGTGAGTGACGGCATCCTGGCTACGGAGCCTAGCTCAGCAACTCCAGGAGCCACGGACACAGGCAGTCCCACATTAGAATTTTGGTGGTGAGAATTATTATATAGGATATAAATTTTATAGGTATGGGGAGAGGGTAAGGGGACTGATGGCACGCATGGTAAAAAGGGGGAAAATAACTCACTATATCTCAGCAATTCGTAACCCCAAGGGAGGAGTTTCCAACAAAACAGAAGACATAGCAAAACATTTTTATCAACATTTTACAGTTATATAAGGCTGACGGGGAAGCTGATGATTTTGAAATTAAGATTAGGAAATATTTAGAAAAGGCGGGAATTCCCAGATGTCCTGAGGGAATGGTGGAAGCGCTCAATCAACCCATTTCTGGGAAGGAATTGCAGCATGCAATGAAAGCACTCCAGCGATTTTCTGCACCTGGCTCAGATGGTTATACTAGTGAGTTTTATAAAATCCTGCAAACACAATTGCTGGGCCAACTTAGAGATTATTATAGTATGGTAGTTGATGAAGGAAAATTCCCGCCGTATAATAATGCGGCGCTGATTAGTCTAATACCGAAACCGGGGAGAGATTTACAAGACCCAGGGTTATATCGCCCAATTTCACTAATAAATGTAGACGTCAAGATGTTGGCAAGGATTTTGGCAGATCGTCTGGTGCCTTTACTGCAACATGTGATTGCAGAACAAGAAGTGGGTTTGGTACGTGGGCGGCAGTCGGTAGTTAATGTTAGGAAACTTATTTCCACGCTATTATGGAGTCAGCAAACAGGGACCTCTTGTCTAGTGGTGAGTCTAGATGCAGAACGTGCCTTTGATCGGGTGCTGTGGCCCTTTCTTTTTGCTACATTAAAATGGGTGGACATTCAGGGTTGGTTCCTGCGGGCAGTGATGTCTCTGTACGCAGCACCCCAGGCAGTGCTATTAGTGAATGGGGTCAGGACGGCAGAATTTTCAATAGAAAAAGGAACCAGACAAGGCTGCCCCCTGTCCCCATTATTATTCCTTTTGTCTCTGGAACCGCTTTTGTGTGTGATTCGGCTTAATAAAGAAATAAAGGGGGGGTCAGTTTTCCGAATCATACAGTGAAAATTCTCGCATATGCGGATGATTTACTCTTGACATTAGAAAACCCGCAGACTTCATTGCAACGCCTCTTAGAGTCTATATTAGAATATGGCTCAGTCTCTGGGTTTCAGTTAAATATTTCTAAATTGGAATGTCACTAGGGTCAGGTGGCCTAGCATCGTAGCAAAACCTTTATTCATTGCGGTGGGTTGCTGACCAATTGAAGTATCTCGGGGTTGTTGTTCCAACAGACATAACCAAACTATATGATAGAAACGTGTTTCCCTTGCTAGTGCACTCAAGGCGACAGCTGCAACTCTGGAGTGCATGCCCTCTTTCGTTGCTGGGACGGATAGCGCTAGTAAATATGATGCTGGCACCGCGCTGGTTGTATGTGTTTCAGATGTTGCCCCTGTGTTTAAGGAAAAAAGAAGAACAGGTGCTAAATAGAGAAATTCAGGCATTTCTATGGAGGGGCAAGCGTCCTAGACTTCCCATACATGTAATACAAAAGCCTATAGAACATGGGGGGTTGGGCTTGATGAATGTAAAATACGTGCTCAATGAGACACATATGGAATTGGCTAGTGGGCACGGTCTTTTTCTGCCGCGTCCTTGGAGGCAGTGCTGTCGCTGGGGGTGCATCTTAGCTGGGTGTTGCACACAATCCCGAGCGCTACAAAAAATGTATGGTGTCATAACCCAATCTTTCTTTCAGCAAGAGCGTTCTGGAGATGGCTATGTCAGCGACATGGTTTTACAGCATCAGCTACGCCATACCTTCACCTCTGGCATAATCCAGATTTTCCAGTGGGCACATCCTCCGCAGTGTTCTTGCGGTTGCAGAGAAAAGGAGTCGTTTATATTAACCAATTAATTAATGAGGAAGGAAAACTGAAAACGTTTGAGGAGCTAACGAGCGAGTTCGTGTTCTCACCTAAAGATTATTTTGCTTATCACCAATTGCATCATTATGTGTCTGCTTTAGGGTGGATACATTTGTGTGAAGATGTACAGGACACTTTGAATTCTGCATTGACACTGGGCGCACAGAATTCCATCCCTTTACGGTTTCATCACAGATACTTATTGGATTCGACAGAGGACTTAGATTATAATAGGATTGCGGAGGTGTGGTCAGCGGAATTGCAAGAAGAAATCAAGGAAGAACAGCTTAAACAACATATATTAAGTTTGCAACTTAGTGCTCAGTTTGCCAGATATTGGGAAATATATATATCCCCACTGAGAGCATGCCGTGCAGGATTCGGGTCCTAGGGTAGATGCTCCAAGTGTCATCAAGGGTCAGCTACACTGAGTCACGTTTTAGTTCTGCCCGAGGATCGCAAATTTCTGGGCTACAGTATTTGCTGCAATTAACCGCTACTGGAAACGTAAGATTACAGAACTTGTTTGGGGTGTTTGACTATTCGGGCCCTGCTTGCTCAGCATTTAGGAGTTTCTTGCTGAAAGCCATTTATGTTGGGAAGAAAGTTATTTTGATACACTGGAGAAAGACTTACGCTCCCAGGCTGGAAACGTGGCAGATACATAGGATGCAACTCCTCAAACTGGAAAGATGTGGGATTCAGAATTTTTCGTCGAAAAAGGGACAGTTGTTTCAAAAGACATGGGAAACGTTTTGGGCTACTTTGCAGCCAGTAGCATGCAGTAGACTATTAAACAACTAAGCATCAAGGTTATGGTTACAATGGTTAAGGAATGGAGAAATGGGTGGTGGGGGGTGGGGAGGGAGGGTGGAAGATGGGGGAGGGGTGAAAATATACTTTATTGTTGGTTATCAGACTAGATACACACCTCAAAATTGTTGTATATTGGTTATCAATAGAAATCAAACAAAATAAAACATGGAAAAGAAAAGATGAAGAAACCTTTTTTATTGGACATAACTTAATACATTTCTTGATTAGCTTTCGAAGGTTGCCCTTCTTCGTCAGATCGGAAATAAGCAAATGTGGTAGCAGATAGTATATATAAGTGAAACATCCAAGCATTCCTTTGACAGTCTGACAGGGTGGGAGGGTGGGGTGGGTAGGAGGTATGCATGGGGACATCAAAGCATTTCATTGATATTCTAACAGGGTGGGTGTGGGTAGGTGAGAGGAGGGTGATAAACAGAGAAATACAATTTTATGGTTTATAATGGGCTAGAAAACCCAGATCCTTGTTAAGTCCTGTCTGTTGGGTGTCAAAATATTCAATCATTCTAACTTCAAAGGTCTTACATTTCTGTATTGTTTTAAAGTTACCTTTCAGGATTCTTACTATGAAATCACTGGTGCAGTGTCCTGGTCTTATAAAGTGCTGGCCCACCGGGGTGGGAACCTGACTGGCACCGGCTATCTTCATGTGATGTCTGTGCAGATTAAATCTTGTCTTAAGCATCTGGCCTTTTTCTCCAATATAGCATCCTTCGTTACATTTTTTACACTGAATGATATATACCAACATTGGAAGATGAGCCTGTGAAAGATTCCTTTATTTTGAATATTTTTCCTTTGTGAATGACTGTGGGGGTCCTGTGAAATGTTTTGGCATAGTTTGCAGCTGGATATATTACAGGGAAATGTGCCCTTCTTTTCCTTTTCAGTCTGTGTTGGGAGTTTACTTCTGATTAGCTTGTGTTTTAAGTTGGGTGGCTGTCGGAAGGCCAGCACTGGTGGGGATGGGAATATCTCTTGTATTTTGGTGTAAGTGATATGTGATAATGTTTATGGCGTGTTTAATAAAAATGATTTAAATATATATAAAAGGGATATAATTTTCAAGTAGTTTTTGCTTTTCTAAATTAGGATGATTTCCCCATTCATGATTTTTGTAGTAGACTGATATTATGGTTGTGTATTTTATATCATTATTTATTGGTGATTACACTTTTTATTTGACTGTTGTTGTTGTATTTTATTTTGTTGTACCACAGCTTGAGATCTTGAAGACGTTTGAAATAAGCTAGAAAGCAGGAAGCCAACTGAAAGGTAAATTCCTATGAATGCTTAAAAGACTAAATTCTCATTTTTTTCAATATTTGTCTACTATTTTTTAATAAAGGAGAGGTAAAGATGACGATGAAGATCCAGCACACTCTATTGGCATTGTGCCAGAAAGAAACTAGCATTCTTCATCTGCTGCCATATTTTCTGTTTCTAGGAATTTTATTTCAATTTTTATATTGTTTCCATTTTGCAACCTAAATCAATTTCCATAAAGAAAAAAGAACTTCTCTACCACACATCAATGATCTTATAAACAATTGTAACCCTATACAACACAGTCATGCTGTGCTATAGGAAGAATTGTATTCTGCCTCCCATTGGTCCTATCAGTATGGGGTAAGAAATGACTATGCTGCTTTCTTTCAAAAACCCAAGGGTTCCTTGGGCTATCTTACAGAACAGGTTTTCAACTGCCTCCCCCCTGGCAGGGTCTGGAAGATTGTTATAAGCTGCCTGTGCCAAAGATTAAAGCAACAGCTGCAGACTTCCTTTGATACAAAAAATGTCTTCAGTACTGAACAATGGTCCATAGCTACATCAATTCTCTTTCACTGGTTCCCTTTAGACTGGAGAAAGGACACCAGAAATAATTTTTGAGGAGTTAACAGTTATACTGAAAAGCCACAGCTTCTTCTCCAGCCAAAACTTGGGACAGGGTTTTGACTGGATCGAGGCATACATTCCTAGTACTGCAGTGTCCACTTCAGAGAACCTTCTAGTAAGGGAAAGGCTAAGATTTTATGCAAACCATCAGTCAGCATGATCTCAGATAGCGAAGATACATACCTGTAGCAGATATTCTCCGAGGACAGCAGGCTCATTGTTCTCACATGTGGGTCGACGTCCGCATCGGCCCAGGAATTGGGATTTTCCTAGCAAAATATAAAAATTTTTGCCAGAGTCTTCTGGCACGCATGCACAGACTGATTTCACGCCCATCGCGTGAGCGTTCCTGCTCAGTTTAATCAAAAAGCAAATAATAACAACCACCACCACCAAAGGGGAGGTGGTGAGGTTTGTGAAAACAATCAGCCTCCTGTCCTCGGAGAATACCTGCTTACAGGTATGTATCTTCGCTTTCTCCGAGGACAAGCAGGCTGCTTGTTCTCACATGTGGGGTATCCCTAGTAACCAGGCTCACTCAAAACAATGAACATTGGTCAATTTGGCCTCGCAACAGCGAGGTCATAACATAGATTGACCTAAAACCATAAACAACTAACAGAGTGCAGCCTGGAACATAACCAAAATGGGTCTGGGGGGTGGAGTTGAATTCTATACCCCGAACAGATTCTGCAGCACCGACTGCCCAAACCAACTGTCGCATCGGGTATCCTGCTGGAGACAGTAGTGGCATGTGAATGTGTGGACTGATGACCACGTTGCAGCCTTGCAAATTTCCTCAGTGGAAGCTGACTTTAAGTGCGGCACTGACGCAGCCATGGCTCTAACACTGTGAGCCATGACATGGCCCTACAGAGTCAGCCCGGCTTGGGCGTAAGTGAAGCATATGCAATCTGCTAGCCAATAGGAGATTGTGCGTTTTCCGATGGCGACTCCCCTCCTGTTGAGATCAAAAGAAACAACTGGGCGGACTGTCTAAAGGGCTTTGTCCGCTCCACGTAAAAGGCCAATGCTCTCTTGCAATCCAAGGTGTGAAAACTACTTTCGCCAGGGCGGGTATGAGGAAGGGGAAAGAATGTTGGCAAGACAATTGACTGGTTAAGATGGAACTCCGACACCACCTTTGGCAGGAACTTTGGGTGCGTGCGGACGACTACTCTGTTGTGATGCAACTTGATATAAGGTGCATGCACTACCAAGGCCTGAAGCTCACTGACCCTACGAGCTGAAGTAACAGTCACCAAGAAAACGACCATCCAGGTCAAGTACTTCAGATGGCAGGAACTCAGTGGCTCAAAAGGAGCTCTCATCAGCTGGGTGAGTACGATGTTGAGATCCCATGACACTGGTGGAGGTTTGACAGGGGGCTTTGACAAAAGCAAACCTCTCATGAAGTGAACAACTAAAGGCTGTCCAGAGAAGGGCTTACCCTCTACACGGCGATGATAAGCACTAATTGCACACTTACGGAGCTGACAAATGTAGAAGGTATTCAAGCAGGGTCTGTGTAGGACAAGAAAGAGGATCTAGGGCCTTGCTGTCACACCAGACGGCAAACCTCCTCCATTTGAAAGAGGACACCTCTTCGTGGAATCCTTCCTGGAAGCAAGCAAGACTCGGGAGACACCCTGTGAAAGACCAAAGGAGGCGAATTCTAAGCCCTCAACATCCAGGCCGTGAGAGCCAGAGACTGGAGGTTGGGATGTAGAAGCGACCCCTCGTTATGAGGATTGGAAAACAGTCCAATCTTCACAGTTCTTCGGAGGACAACTCCAGAAGAAGAGGGAACCAAATCTGACGCGGCCAGAAAGGTGCAATCAGGATCATGGTTCCGCAGTCTTGCTTGAGTTTCAGCAAAGTCTTCCCTACTAGAGGTATGGGAGGATACGCATACAGAAGGCCTGTCTCCCAATGCAGGAGAAAGGCACCTGACGCTAGGGGCTTTGTGATTGATCTGAGTGGCAAAAAGATTCACCGAGGGGGTGCCCCACGCTCGGAAGATCTTGCGGACTACGCCCATGTTCAGTGACCACTCGTGAGGTTGAATTATCCTGCTTAACCTGTCGACCAGACTGTTGTTTACGCCTGCCAGATAAGTGGCTTGGAGGAACATGCCATGACGGCAATCCCAAAGCCACATCTGGACAGTTTCCTAACACAGGGGCGAGATCCGGTGCCCCCGTAATTCTTGGTGTAATACATGGCAACCTGATTGTCTGAATTAAAATGATTTGGTTGGATAGCCAATCTCTGAAAGCCTTTAGAGCATTCCAGATCGCTCTTAATTCCAGGAGGTTGATCTGCAGACCTCTTTCCTGAAAGGACCAGGCTCCCTGAGTGTGGAGCCCATCTACATGAGCTCCCCACCCCAGGAGAGATGCATCCGTCAGCACTTTTCATGGCTCAGGAACTTGGAATGGTCGTTCCATGGTCAAACTGGATCGAATCGTCCACCAGTGGAGAGAATTCCGAAAGCCAGTGGACAGTTGGATGACATCCTCTAGACCCCCTGCAGCTTGAAACCACTGGGAAGCTAGGGTCCATTGAGCTGATCTCATATGTGGGCGTGACATGAACTGTGGAGGTCATGTGCCCCAGAAGTCCCAACATCTACCAAGCCGTGACATGGTGAGACGCTCGAACCATGGACACCAGGGACAGAAGATTGTCCGCCCTTGTCTCAGGAAGATAACCTCGAGCGGTCTGAGTGTTCAACAGGGCTCCAATGAATTCCAGTGCTTGAACTGGGGTGAGATGGGACTTGGGGAAATTTATGACGAACCCCAGTAGCTCTAGCACTCGAATAGTCATTCGCATGGACTCCAGAGCACCCTCCTTCGAGGTACTCTTCACCAGCCAATCGTCGAGATAAGGAAACACATGCACTCCCAGTCTGCATAGCGACGCTGCGACTACAGCTAGGCATTTGGTAAACACTCTGGGTGCAGACGCCAGGTCAAAAGGCAGTACACAGTACTGAAAGTGCTGTGTTCCCAGCCAAAATCAAAGATACTTCCTGTGAGTTGGAAGTATCGAGATGTGTGTGTAAGCACCCTTTAAGTCCAGAAAGCATAGCCAATCGTTTTCCTGAATCATGGTTAGAAGGGTGCCTATGGAAACCATCCTGAACTTTTCTCGGACTAGGTCTAGGATGGGACACATCCCCCCTGTTTTCTTTTGCACAAGGCAGTACCTGCAATAGAATCCCAGCCCTTCTTCCCCTGGTGGAACGGGTTCGACTACTTGGGCCTTCAGAAGGGCGGAGAATTCCTCTGCAAGTACCTGTTTGTGCTGGGAACTGTAAGAATGAGTTCCCGGTGGACAATTTGGAGGTTTGGATTCCAGACTGAGGGTGTATCCTGACCGGACTATTTGAAGAACCCACCGGTCGGAGGTTATGAGAGGCCACCTTTGGTGAAAAAATATCAACCTCCCCCCAACAGGCAAATCATCCGGCACAGACACTTTTACTGAGGCTATACTGAACTGGAGCCAGTCAAAAGCCCGTTCCTTGCTTTTGCTGGGGAGCCACAGAGGCCTTAGGCGCATGCTGTTGACAAGAACGAGCGCGCTGGGACTGAGCCTGGACAGGTTGCCGAGAAGCAGGAGTGTACCTACGTCTAGCATAGGAATAGGGAGCACTCCTCTTCCCTCCAAAAAACCACCTAGATGAGGAGGTAGTAGCAGAAGATGCCCGGCAAGAGAGAGAATCCATAGCATCATTGTGCTTCTTGAGCTGGTCAACTAGATCCTCTACTTTCTCACCAAAAAGGTTATCTCCCCGAAAGGAACATCCGCCATCCGCTGCTGGACCGAATGATCCAGGTCAGAGACACGCAGCCAAGAGAGTCTGCATATCACTATACCTTCGGCAGCGATCCTGGATGTTACATCAAAAGTGTCGAACGTACCCCTGGCCAGGAATTTTTGACATGCCTTCTGCTGCCTGACCACCTGGCGAAAAGGCTTGGCCTGCTCCGGAGGGAGTGCATCAACCAAGCTTGACAGTTGCCTCACCAAGTTCCGCAAGTGGATGCTCGTGAACAGCTGGCATGTCTTGATTTTGGCAGCGAGCATAGCGGCCTGATATGCCTTCCTCCTAAAAGAGTCCAAGGTCCTAGATTCTCTGCCTGGGGGCGCCGAGGCATAGTCCCCAATACTCGGCTCTTTTGAGAGCCGAGTCCACCACCATGGAATTGTGAGATAGCTGAGACTTCATCAATCCAGGCTCCCCGTGGATCCGATATTGGGATTCAGTTCTTTTCAGGATCACGGGATTAGACAGAGGGAACGACCAGTTTCGCATAAGGATTTCCTTCAGTACATTATGCAAAGAAGCCATTGCAGCCTCTCTAGGTAGAGAAGGATAATCCAGGACCTCGAGCATCTCAGCCCTGGGCTCATCCTCAACCTCCATATGGAAGGGAATAGCCGCAACCATTTCCCGGACAAAGGAGGTAAAGGATAGACACTCCGGTGGAGAAAGTCTCCTTTCTGGTGGAGGGGAAGGTCCAGAAGGAATCCCATAGGACTCATCAGAAGAAAAGTACCTGGGATCCTCCTCTTCCTCCCACGAACGCTCATCTTCAGTATCGGACAAGGCATCTCTCAGAGTAGTTCGAAACAGAGCCTGCCTCGACACCGAGGAACGATGTCATTGATGGCGGTGCCAAGAAGTCAACACCTGCCTGGACTCCGGTGAAGCTTCCTCCACCAACGTCAAAGGGGAGACATCCTGGGTGGCAGCAGAGACTGATGCCACAGGTGGCACCGAGGTTGGG